>NC_080421.1:54282195-54642195 GCF_029873635.1 Malania oleifera | reverse complement strand
TTTCTCAGGAAGCCCTCAAGTGAAGAGTACGCCTCGCCCAATCATAACATGTTCTATGTACATAGGTAATTCTGATATCATAATACATTATTCTCTTTGTCATTAATCAATCATACTTTTTTGTTCATGTTCATAGCTTAAATATTGCATTACATTTCACTTTACGTGATCTTCTACATTGCATCGTTCACATTTATCAATTCATTCCAATGTCATTTCATTGTCATTACATGACATTTTCATTTCATTTCCTTCGTACTACAGCTGGTCTTTAGCCATCATCAGTTAGTCTACAGCTCCTTTTAGCTATCATTACTATAGCTATTTTTAGCTGTCATCAGATAGTCTACGTAGAAACATGCTAGATCTGCTAACATGGTTATCTTTGAACTATCTTACATTTACATGGTTGTATTTAACATACACAGGCAACATAGTCCATATCATGTTTTATTCACAATACTTTACTTACTTAACCTGCATCTCATACATTTAACATATATTTGCACAGAATCTCATGCCACACAGTTTAGCAATAAAATTCATACATTACCTGTAAAATAAGCCAACCAACATTTAACGTTTATATACCGAAAATACCTTTCATTTCTTACATAATTATCCTGAAAATATTTTCCACTTTCATCAGTTCATTTTTGCATATACGTATCTAATAAACAATCCTAAACTCAGAAAAACATAATTTAAATGGTTGGCATTTTAAACTCATGCCGAAACATATACACGTATATATAACACAATTTATTTTCCATTAAATTCATAAAAATTCTGATTTAATATATATTTTTCCACTTACCTGATTTCTTGAACTACACCAACAGAGACTCCGAAAAATACCTGCGATGCTCACCTGGACCTTGAATAAAAAATTTTACTTCCATTAAATTAATCCTAAATAAAATACTATTTTAATATTTTCTAGGCTCTTAAATACCAAATAAACAGTCATACCCTCAAATATAACCAATTTGCTAAATTTTCCAAATCTCACTCTCACTTTGGAGTGGGACCTAGAAAACCCCAATTGAAAAAGTACCTACGCCAAAATGACGACGATCACGACTAGGACCCCATGGTGGTACCTGATCATCGATTTAACAGCAGATTTAACGAGAAATTGAGAAATTAGGGAAAAGTTACCTTACCCTAGGAATGGTGCCTATGTCACTCCCACGATAAATTCGCTCTAGTAGAAATGTTAGTGGCGGAGTTACGAATCCAAGGACACCTTTCGTTTCTTGATCGGCACTCGTTAAACCGACAAAACTGAGGAGAGAGAGAGAGAGAGGTGGAGACGGAGACAGTGAGAGAAGAGAGAGATGAACCGCTTTTAAATTTACAATCTTCCTGAAGCTGAAGTAATCTTATCTATATATATAATATTATATTATTATATTATATTATATCATTTAATTAATAATAATTATAATAACTTAATTCATTTATTTTAAAAAAAATTAATGTTTAATTTTTAATTTTATTTATTTATTTATTTATTTATTCTGTTTTATTTTTTTCATACTATTTCTTTTTATTTGATTATTTAACAGATTAATTTAATAATGTTTAACTAATTAATTGAATAATAATTTCAATTAATTAATTTTTAAAAAAAAAAATTTTCCCGAGTTATTACAAAATTATCAAAATTTGAGATATGGTTTGAGATTGTTACCCTTATCCTCTCTCTCCTTTAGCCTTCCCCCTTTGCCTCCTGTCTGAGTGTCCAGTTGGTCTGGCCTGGTGTACTTCGGAATTCTGCTTCTCCTGCTCCTTTACCTTCTCTGTGTTTCTGCCTCTCTCCTCTCCTTCTCCGCTCTCTGAAATTCGATAGAGATTCTATAAACTCTAAATTTTCCTCAATTCCTGCAAAATCTTACCGTGCTCTTATTGTTTTTAAATTGGTAGAACCTCCCTTCCTTCTCCTAATTTCTCAATTCTTGCAGGATTCTCTAATTTTACCCCTCTATTCTAATTTTTATAAAGTATTCTTACACTTTCCACCGTCCTAATACAGTGGTGGGACTCCCTATTTATAGTGAGTCCAAGGGGTGCATTTTGACACCAATTCCCTGCATGACCCTCTCCAATAGAATTCCCCACTAACGGACTGTCAGAGAATGATTTCATGTGATTTCATTTGATTTCTTTCATTATTATTTTTTCTACTGCTAACTAACTGTGCCAATTTCCCCTTCTGTGTGTAGGTGAAAGTCCAAGTGGCCATCCAGTATTTGTGGGCTTTTTGGATGGTTCTAGCTGGCAGACGTGGAGTGGAGGGCATGGCATCTGCTGCTTGTATTTTGATTTTTATTGTTTGTATTCATATATATTTTTTGTTTCTCTTTTTTTTTTTCCTTTGGCTGATGTATGCTATATGTACCCCTAGCTTTTGTTTTCCTGCAACTTCGGTTTGTACACCCTGTATATTTCTGGTACTATATTTTATTTCTTGTGTATGTATATACCCCTCCTCACATGTGACATTCCTCATTGCACACCTTTCCAATTTTATTTTTGTGTAATGTTTTATCCCCCTTGTAACATTTCCTGTGCTTGTACTCCCTACGCACACACGTGTATTTCTTGAATGAAATTTGAGATGTATGCAACTTTTTTAATTTGGACTTTGGAGTTTGACCAACCTGATTCCCAATTAATCTTGCGATTGATAAACCCCGACATTAATTCCGATCAAAGACCTAGGTTTCAACATTTACACACTTTAACTTGAGGGACTAAAAATTCGAACGACTCAGTTTACAAAATGTAAAATTAACTCAAATTAAAGAGAAGAAAAATTGGACCTTTAGAGCTTTAACATTTATGGAATGTGAAGGCTTTAATTACAAAGCCTGGGAATTTTTGGAAACTCAACAAATGGCATATTTGAAATTAATAAAAGTGAAGAACAATCTTAATTCGAAAGGAACCCATTTTGAGTTTTTGACACTCGAGCCACGATACCTTGCTCAAATCCACAGGGTTATGGAGATTAATTTTGTCATCAGAAGGACTTTTTCCAGGTTAACAAAGCCGGTGACCAAAATGGTTCGTACCTTGATTCGAGAGACTCTATTACCAACTTTAACAGAAATCAAGGACTCAGATTTGGACGTTACAGGGACTTGGGGTTTCTTGATTTGAAAACCAAGGGTCTTGCTTAGGATTAAAAATGAGGTCTTATCATGCCTGGATTCCAAGGAGTCCAGGTTAAAATTGGGGTGTCGACAATGGGGACTATAAGCACTAAGTGTTGGTACCTAAGGTCCAACTAGGGTCTGTTTGAGCATACCTATCTATCATGTATGATGCAAATTATTACAAGCCATAGGAGTGTACAGTCCATGATAATATTACATCCCAGAATGAAGAAAGTGAAAAAGAAATACAAATACAACACAGACTTCTTCATTCATCGGCACAAACACCGCACGCCATCATGATATGTCTTTCAATTTGAGTACATGCGTAAGGTGAACCTACATGCAAGCCTTAGTAAAAACCATCAATACCAAGAGTATTTGTCATGATAAAAAATGGGTGTGACCTATCAGGTCAATAATCTCCCCATTTTTTATGATGACAAATACTTTATGTAAAAGTGGGTACAGCCATGAAAGACTCCCCCTAACTTTATGCATAAAGATAATTAAAGCTCAATTTAAATGATTTATCAATGGGTTATTAAATTTGAATTTAGCAATGTACCCAATTTTGCCTCTTCTACCCCTTTTGGCAACAACAAAAAGGACTAAGAATTATAGCATTAAGGCAAAGAACATCATTTAGATACAAGAGGTATATTGGGAAGATTTTTAAAAAAAATTCGGCAGCATGTTGTTTGAAAATGGATCATTCCCAATCATAACTTTGTACCTAAGTGATCTGTGTTGAGTTTCAATTAATAGTATATAGCCCATTTTAATCGATCAACTCAACCAGTACATAAGTCAAAGACAAATAATATCATGCAGCTTAAAGGACTTAGCAATCCTAATATCCTATTCTCCCCCAGTTGATGATTATGCACGGATGAAAATTAAATTTTCATTTTACTTTCACTCATTCTTTCAAAACGATTATAACATTTAATCTATCATAATCTTTTTGTTTATTCCCACAAGGTATAAAAAAGAGAAGATATGTGGGATTGATACCAATTGTTATAACTACTTGGCAGAAAAAGATGACAACATTAGTTAGAGACCATTAGTTATAAGAAAGATGATACCACTTGTTATCATCCTATGATAACAATTAAAATTTTATAGACATGCACATTCATACCAGTTGTTAATGTATTTCTATAGGATATAGAATTTGAGTACAAAATACATTTCATTTTCTTTGAGCCGTATGATTTTAAAATGAAGTGGCTACCCCTAAGAATATTCATTTTCTTTAAGATTATCTTGAGCATTATGCTAGTAATATTTTAGAAGCACAACTCAAGTTTTAAGAAATTTAGCACTTACAGGAAAAATAGACTATGTGCAATGATTTTGAAAAAGAAATTTCGGCAGCATTTTGTTTTGAAAATATGACTTATCCCATAAAAACCTACCAATTTCAAAGCGTACAAATATATATCCACAAGTAGCTTTAGAAGAGTTAAGTTTTAAAATGAGCCAAGTGCAGATAATTTAAAATCCAAAACCAAAATTTTATGCACATAGATATATATTCAATTTTCAAAAATATTTCAACATTTTTGGGAAAATGTCTACAAAAAAAATTCGGTAGCATGCCATCTGTAAACCGAACATTTCCCAAATTAACCTGCACAAAAGAATTCTCAAACAAGTAGTATATCAAGAGTTTTGAGCATGCGAGAACCTAATTCTACCAGAAGACAATTCTCAATCACTACATCCGCCACACAGGAGGCTTTCATCACGAGCATGCATTTCAGTGGTATAATCATGTAAGTAAAAAAAATCATGTAAGTCTAAATACCATCAGATATATATATGAATATAAGAAAAATCAGAATCACCACAAGATAGTATCTGTGTGTGTGTGTGTGTGTGGTGAGTGTGTACGGAAAAAAAAAAACATAAAAAGTTGTTTAAGTTTATTACAAACTAGATGTAAGTGTATGTAAATAAAGCATAAGACAAATCAGATAAAACTGGAATATGGAGCAGTTGATCCTCACAGTGCACCTCTAAGTCTCCTCATCATTGTGATCATCATCCTCCTCAATACTCGTCTCCATCTAATCCTCCCTAATATCCTCATCATTCATCTTTCTCAAGCACTCATCGAGGATATGAAAGTTTGCCTACACATTGGACTGGAACTCGGAGAACTCGCCATAGAGAGCATCAAGTCTAGCCTGAGAGGAGGATGCCTGCTCTGTCATGGAGGTCCTGAACTCTTGAAATGATGTAGTGAGATTAGTGATTGCCGCAATGATCTCGGTGTTAGATGGCACATGGGGCAACTCCTATGGGATATCCTAAGCTCCTAGACCTTTCTCAGGAACAGTGGGCAAGCACATGTTGCCAGCGAGCTCGTACCCCATTAACTTTATGGGAGTAGAGTTCAAGATGTTAGAGGGCCTAACTTTCTTGATAGTTGCAAATGTAGTTCTAGTAACCCTCTCCCTAACAAACAGTCTAGACAGAATACTACCGTAGGGCAGTATGATCCTTTTTCCCACAGTATTAACAAACATCCATCGAAGGATCAATCTAAGGAGATCTAACTTCATTCTCGTGAATAGGCACCACATCACGAAGCAATCTAAATAAGATACATGATCCCTAGACCCTGACTTTGGTAGGATATTGTATGAAACTAGGTGGTGTACCACCTTTGCCTCCAAATTCAAGGATATATAGCTAAGTGTGTGTGCTAGGTTAGCCACAAGGTGTGACATAACAAGGTTCACAAATGTGCTCACCGTAAAGTCCTACTCATTAATCCAGGTGGAGGACGAATTAGGACAAACAAAGTCGCCATGCTGGATGTCAAATGTCTCCACCAAGCATGTGTCGTCGAAGCGGATGTCAGTCTTGAGTACCCCTAGAGTAATAACCCTGGCCATCTTGCCCAATATTGGCGTAGAATAGCTGGACGAGCAGAGGATACATGCCTCGAGGTTGGAAGGCGATGAACTCGTACCAACCCTGGTACCTGAACATGTCCAACATATTGTTGAAATAAGCTTGCATAAATTCAATGTCCAGGATCTTTCTGAGGATGGGATCCTTAAGGCAAAAAACTCTATCATATTTAATCCGTCTCTCGAGTGTATGGAACTACTGCTCAAGCGAAATGCCTGCCACAACACGTCTATGGTCTCTAGTCATGATGAGAGGAAGTTTTCCTAAAGGGCACTAGGCTAGAAATGAGGAAATGGAAGGGAGCTCTCAAGAGTGGATGGAAAAAATGAACTATTTGCATGGATTTTCTTATATAGCAGTGCAGTTTGGGTGCCTGAGAAGGGGTTCATTTCTCCGAACTGCAATAATTGTAGAGCCCCACTGAGTCTGCTCGGTTGACTGAGCAATGGTTTAGTCGGCTAAAGTTTAGGTGCCATTTTGCGAAACCAAGGCTCGGCAGCCCAAACTCAAAATGAACTGCATCGATCTATTGCCTGACATGCATATTTGGTTACCCAAAAGTAAATTCAGTTACCCAAACCTGGTTCAGCAGCCCAAATGAAATTGATCTGAGAGGTTTAGCCACCTGAAGAGTGGTTAACGGTCTGGTTAGACTTCCAAGTTCGATCGCCCAAAGTGCTAAAGCATTGAATGGTTCGGTAGCCCGAACTTGGTCAACTTTTTCATTTTTGACCAAACTTCAGATACAAAGGCCCCTATGATTTAAATATGATATCTAGGGCTTTAAGGAATCATCCCAACCTACCTTATGGACACAATGGAACACTTAAGAGTTAAGAAGAGATGGGATCGAATTTCACTCTCCAAACTTGTTTCATTTTAACTCCCTTTCTTTTAAATGCACAATCAAATTTAGTATGACCCTTCTTTTTACATTGTGCACAATAGGTGTGGGTGTATAGACCGGAAGAGGTACTAGTATTATCTTTGGACTCCCTAACAAAGAATCCCATGTATAGGTTTTTCTTCTTCCTATTTCTAATTCCGTTATAACCTATACCTTCCTTATCCAAGGTCATTTTCTGTGATCCTAACGACTTATCAAAGTTGTCCTTGCCTCTAGTGAAAGTGTAAATGATCTTAGACTAGTCCTCTACTTTCTTTTGTAGCTCTTTTGTTTTCAAATTTTTAAGACCCTTGCAAACATCTTGAAGCTTAATGAATTCTTTAGTCATATTGTTTGCCTTTTGTTCAAGTTCTGCAATCAAATGGTCTTTATTATCATCATTAGAAATTTTAGATTTCAAGATAGTCAATTCCTTTTCTAATGATTCATTCTTACTTACTAATCTTTTGATTTTTAGGTCATTTTCTCTTTTAGCAAGAACTTTAGATTCACATTCTTTCATGCATGCTTCATACTTGTTCACTAAAACAGAATATTTCTTATTAGATTTTACAAGTAACTTATGAGTCCTAACATATTCAATTTGAAATTCTTCATAAGTTGACATGATTTCATCATCAATACAATCATATGATTCACAACCAGATATATCATTCAAATCAACACATGAATCATCTCTAGATTTATCTAGTAAAACAGAAGGAACAGAGATAACCTCATTCTTAGTTAAGGCAACAAAGCACTGGTTACCTCCTTCAAGATCAGTAGAGCTTAAGTCACATGGAGAGATCACTTTATTTTGCTTGCATGCTCCATATCTCCTCTCAAGTTTATCCCATATCTCCTTAGCATTACTACACGCCATAACTTCACATAAAACAGTAGAATCCAAAGCATGTAGTAAGGTATTCATGGCATCAAAATTTACTTGTACTAAGTTCCTATCATGATCGTTCAATTTATACTCAGATTTAGGAACACTAGATGCAACACAAGTCACTCTTTAATTCACTTTTAACAAAGAATGTATATCGAACCTGTCTTCAGTCTACAGATCCTATATTTCGTAAGGTTCTTGATGTCCAATTCTTCAACACTTAGTTTCCTAAAATCCTACTGATATTCCAAACCATTGGATGGAAAAACTTTATTGTATACCAAGCTAAAGGACTTTTTCCAAACCTTGTCAAGATATTTTATGCTAACATAGTTCAAGGAGAGAATAACTTATCAACTGAAGTTAAAGGTAGGAAAATAGTTCTTACTCCTCAAACGTTAGCTCCCATTCTCCATATTACTCCGGGAGAGTTTGAATGCCCTACATTTGCCCAATCTTGGATACTTCAACAAAAGTTTACACCAGAAGAATTTTTACCACTAATCATAGAGAATGAACCTTTCTATTTTGGACATCCTCCACTTTATAAGCAACTAAACTTGAAAGCTCAGATCCTTCTAAAGATCATCACCAATAACATTCTACCACAAGCTGGATCATATGACCATCTTTCATTTATAGACTGCTTTGTATTGTGGTGTTTGTTAAAAGGGAAGAAGCTTGATTTGGCTAGTCTTATCATGAAATGGATGTGGGCAAAGATAGATGCAACACGAGTCACTTTTCCAGACGGGGGAGCTCTTAATATGATCTTTGCAAATCAGAATATCACATCTTCATCAGATTTTTTCATAAAAAGGACTAGGTATGAACTCTTTACCTCCACAACACTCAAACAGATGGGATATGAAAAACGAAATCAGGAGTGGTTCTTAAAAGGAGGTAGACAATGAAGGGTAGCTGCTGCACCTCCTCCTCCACCTCAGGCTCAGTCACAAGGATAAGCAACTGAAGCTCCTTCGTGGTTCATACCATTCTATAATGAATTCATATCCTTCTATCAAGATATGTGCGATGGTCTTAAATATCTACAGGATAACTACTCTTCCTTAGATCAGCGTCTTACGCGCATTGAGCAGATACAGGGTAGTTCCTCACATGGTGATCCTATGGACACTAGCTCCATACCTCGTAGCGATGATTCATCAGCTGAAGCATCTAAAGAAGAGAAAGAAGGAGATCTAAAGAAGCGGATTCTGGTAATGAGGAAACTGAAGATGATGGTGATGATAGGAGTGAAGATGAAGAAGAAAAGGAAGAAGATGATGATGCTTCTGATGGTGCTGAAGGACATGATGACTAAGTTTTCTTAGCTTTAAAATGTAAACTTAAAAATAGTTTCTTTTTGTGATGCATTTTATGGTTGTAGGTCACATCTTAGTGATGTGTTTTGGTTTGTACTACTTATGACCTTTTTATCTTGATGCATATCTATATGGTTCTATGCTCTTTGTATTAAAATTTTGTATCCCTTTTTGCATAATGTCAAAGGGGGAGAGATGGTTTAAAGTGCAAAAATATATGAATGATTTGGAAAAATGCTAGTTGAATGATGAAAATGCAATATTCATACAGCTGAATGTTAAGGATGTAGTTGAATGTGCCAAATGTTAAGAATGTAGTTGAGTGTTAAAAATGTAGCTAATGCTAAAAATACAGCTGAATGTAATGCTGAACTGAATATATGAAATTTATAAAATGGTTTAGAGAAATGTTGAACTAAATGGTTTAGAGAAATACTGAATGTTGAATGCTATATGTTGACTATATGAAATGCTGAGCTGATTATTGAAAATATGAATGTTGCTGAGCTGTGCAAATACCTTGTTGAGTTTTGGAAAACATTATTTGAATCTACATTGCGTGAATCTATGCTTATTATAAGGCAGAGCGTTCTACAAGTGTTTCTAAATTTTTGCTTATTATTTGTCATCATCAAAAAGGGGGAGATTGTTAGCCTAAGAAGACTTTCACCTCTTGTTTTGATGGTAACAAATGAAGGAAAGGTTTGATGACATTGTGTGTTCAAGTAATGATGTTTTCAGGCAACTTAGAAAGCCAAAACCAACAAAGCTTCGAAAGGTAACCAACAAGCTTAAAGGTGCGTGATATATCATGAAGTGATCAAAAAGGGAAGCTCAAAGACAGTTGAAGATGGAAGGAACTCAAAGCTCGAAGATAACCATGAAGTTTTCAAAGAATAAGAAGTGTTTAATTTGTTAGTAAATCTTCATGTAAGTACTTTAAAGGTAAAAATGTCATTGTGAATGAAATGAAGTTCATTGGGACATAAAGATGGACTTTGAAACTTTATTTTAAGACCCCGAAAAATATCTTTCAAAAATAAGAAAGCAAGGAAGCAAAATATCTTTGAAAAAGAAAGAAGAAAACTGATTCTTTACTGTCCAGGCGACCAACGTGAACACCTCAGGCGACCAAAAATTTTGTTGAAGAAATTTAAAACAGGTAGTGTGTTTTCAGGCACCTGACCCTATATCTTCAGGCTCTTGAACCCACTTCAGGTGACCGAGGTTGCACTTCAGGAAACCGAAGTACGGCAACGGGCAAATTTTTCAAACTTCTAATTTTCAAATCTAATTAACTTGCACCCCAATCTTTTTAGAAACTTGGGGGGCACTCCTAGTAAACTTGGGCAACACGAATGTGAATGTTTTGCAAGCCTATATATACATGGTTTATTATCTTCACATACACACCAAGCATTGAACATTCTTTCAAAATCTCTTTCACTCAAAGCTATCTTGCTATCTGTTTTAAAGCTCTGAATTACTGCGAAATTCCTAAGAAATCTATGAGTTTTTACATCTTCTCTAAAGCATATAATTTAAGTTCTTGATCCTCATCAAAGAGAAGTAAACTGGTGATATTTACATTGATCTTCTTGCTTCATTCCTTTGGTATTTTTAAATTGAAGTATATTAGTTTTTCAAAGTATACTAATCAGCTCTTATGAGAGCATTCTTTGTACATATATTTGATTTGTATCTTGTAGATTGACGATTCCAAGGATTGTTTGGATCGTTGGCTAAGCAAGGGGATATTGCTTAGAGAGGTGGGCTCTAGCCTATTGAAGGAGTATGTAAAGGTTTGTTCCACCTAGTAAAGGAACAGGTTTAGTGAATCCTTTGGTGGTTTGCCAAAGGTGAGGATGTAGGCTAGGTACAAGTGGAACCTCGTAAAAATCCCAGTCTCACTCTCTCTTTCCCTTTTTATTTTTCAGCACATATAAAAAATTGCATGGATGACTTAAATTGGTAATCATATATAATACATATATTTGGAAATCAAGCAAACTTAAAGTCTAATTTTGATTTGGGTTGCGAAAATCGAAAGGGAGTACGTTAGTTAAACCATACTTTGCGGAAATCATACGGGAGTATGTTACTTGGTTAACATCCCAAAGATAAATTAACTAACAGTTTATTTGAATTCTGAATTTTGTGAAGAGTGTGAATATTGTGTTGATTGAGGAAACTAATTCGTTATCAAAGGGATTGTATTAATAACACGGCTGCACACAAAGTTAAAAAGTTGAGAATTTTCATATCTTGATTGAATGTTTTATGATTGTGGGGTTTTAATATTGTGCTTGATTGATTGGTTTGATTAATTAATTGATTACTTGTTTGGTTAAGAATAGTATTGTGGATTAAAAGAACTAAGTTCTTGTGTAATTGGTAAAGTAAACAAACAAATCTAAAATTGATTAAAAAAAAAAAAGGAAGTCTTCAAAGGAATTAAAATAAATTTTTAAAATCCAATTCACCCCCTCCCCTCTTGGGACTACACCTTAGTTTTTATACACAATTTGGAAAAATCCATGGAACGCAAAGAGTACAAGAATGAAGATGCAAGCAATAAGTTCAAGAGCGTCATGGGAATGGGTACTTAGAACCAATTTATTTACATTTTCATATGATTTAATTTGAGGCTCAAATCATAATCTAGAATGACCTTAGGACTCATGCATTTCATAAACATCATTAGGGGACTTTCATGGACTTACAAATATTTTTAAAACCCAAAAAAATATTTTTATATAAGGGCCAAGAAAGAGAGTAAAGCAGTTTTTCAAAATATAAAGAAAAAATTCAGGAAATAGGAACTTCAGTAGGCCGAAGTCAATGGTCAGTCATCTGAAGTTGCCACTTCAGAAGACCGAAGTTAACCTTAGTCATCTAAAGAATTTCTTCAGAAGATCGAAGATTAAGTTCAGTCACCTGAAAAATTAATGGTGAAACACAGAACTTGGCAGAAGCACCTTAGAAAAATGAACTCAGACTTCATTCATCTAAACCCCAAACTTCAATCGTCTAACCCTATGTCCAAGTTAATTTTTTGAAGCTCTGAGGAACTTCGGTCGTCTGAACTTGTGGGAAAACTTAAAAATCTAATTTTTAATAAGAGAACTCGCGATATGTTTTTTTATCAAACAGTTGAGATCTATTCTAAGGGCAGGATACCTATATATTAAACATCTAAACCCTAGTACATAAGCTAAGATCATCGAGAAGAGAAGAGAACATCTTTTTGAAAAAGACTTGAGAAACTTGAGCATATAGCTATACGATTTCCTGCACTTCAGCTCATACTCATCAAGCTTGGGCAAATCAACTCAGAAAAACTAAGGGATTTCATATACACATGTTGATTTCTCTATGATATTTAGGTTTGGTAAATCACACTACTTGTTAAGACTTATTCTCATAGATTTTCTTCATCTAAACTGATTTGCTGATTAATATCTAGTTTTCAAAGAGCTTGTCATTGCAAAATCTACTTTTGAATATTTGTTAAAAGGTTGATCTTGAGTGTGCATATATTAAATCATTTTGATAATATTACCAGTTGGGAAAAACTTTTGTTATTCATTAGATATTTTTAATTCAAGTGAGTTTTCATTCAAAGACTTGATATTTTTAATATTCCAAAATCTACTTGATTGAAAAGTCTAAAGGTTATCTATATACACTTGAGATAAATAATGTTGTGAAAAAGTGTGTTTCAAATCTTTGCAATCTTCAAAGTTTTTTTTATGTATTCAAAGATTTAACCTAAGTTCTCCAAAGCATTGATTTATATAAATATTTTTGAGAGATTTGATAAAAGGGGAAGTTAGTGAATCATATTCTTACGTATAACGATTGTATCGTTTTTTTACATTTTGAGCTTCAAGTTTCATCATATGATTATGTATTAGGAATTTCAATTGTACTCACTAGCTTTATTAGAAGCAACTTTGAGTGTTTTACAGATTTGATTGTAATCACGGTTTGGGTTGTGAACCAGATTTGAGGAGAGAGTTGTATCTCTTGTAAGTAGTAGATTAGGAGGAATCTATACCTCTTGCAAGCAGCGGATGTAAGGGAAGCTTCGTCCAAATTTAAGGAGCAGAGATTATAGTGTAATCCTTGAGTGGGTTGCTCAAGGCGAGGACGTAGGCCAGGTTGGCTGAACCTCGTAAAATCGCATTTGCATTCTCTCTTCCCTTATCTCTTTACTTTTTGCACTAAATTTCATTACTTTTATTTAATATGTGTTTGTTGAATAGTTCACACGATCTCAATAAGTAATTGGTTAAATAAAGAATAGGGACTAAGTGGTAAATAAGTTTTAAAGAATTTTTAAAGTGGGTGTGTGACCAATCTTCCCTCACATAAAGGGGATGCACTAACACAAGCCATCATGATCTTTTACTAAATGATGTTTAAGTCTAATCTACAAGGCTATGATACCAATTATTAGCTTTGATGCAATCCCAAGAGAGGGCGGTGAATTAGGTATTTAAAGATTATTGCCTAGGTCAATCAGTTTAACAACAGTATTACACAAACTAGAATCAGTCTATGCAATCAATAAATAAACATACACGTGCAGTAAAGTAAAGTGCGGAAAAAGTAAACGATACATGCGATATGTTATCAAGGTTCGGCCAAAGTGCCTACGTCCCCGCCTTGGCTACACCAGCACAATGGCTCCACTACGGCTCATTCAAACAGGTGGATTGGAACCTAATACAACATGCCTTACCAAGGTGGCGCACCTAACTTTCCTAACCGAGTCTAAGCCAATCCGGAACTATTCCACAGGGCTAGTCTCCCTCTTCTAGTCCACGCCTGGAATACAACAAATGATATGAAATTTTTTGTACATAGAAATATGCTTCTTCACAAGCATATATGTACACTAGTATAACTCAAGTAATAATGGAAGCACGAATGATATGTAAATATGCTCAGTGCTCTAATGTGTGTTAAACACTCAAATAGATATAAATTATCAGTCCAGATCTAGAGTATATATCTGAGTTATCTATTTAAAAAGTACTTCAATCTATAAGACGTAATCTTTGCTTTTTATGTGTACTATACATAACCATATATTTGTAAACTTCCCCCTAGATGGCTATATGTCATGACTTACCCTCTCATGACTGGGTTATGCGGCCCGTAGGCAGGGCTAAACACTAGTTGACCATCCAGTGCTAGCCTAACTATATGCATATCTAGATGCCTATAGCACGAAAGGCCTGCTCCACCTGGTCCGGACGCTAGGGAGCTCACAACTTTACTTGAGGGCACAATCGCCTGTACCATACTCTATTTGAGACGTATGGTTGCACTATCTATACTGTAACGCAACGATACCGTGCTTTGTAAACTACTATATTCCATCGGGGTCTGATACTGTATAATTATATTTCTATATAAATCTAACTGTTTTACCATGATTTTGTATTTCTGTATAACCATGATTCTATATCAATTGTATAGCCATGACGCTATAATAACTGTATATTTGTATATTTTGTAACTATAATTATGTATTTTGTATGTCATGGCTCTATACTCTATATAATCTGTATTTCTGTATGTCATGGTTCTATATTCTGTATATCATGCTTTTATAAAATTCTGTATATCATGGTTCTATAAAATTCTGTATAATCATGGTTATTTAAAATTCTGTATATCATGGTTTTGTATATTTCTATATAATCATGGTAATAAAAATACCGTATAATCAACTCTGTAAAACATTGTACAATCTTGTTCTGAAATATACTACGTAATCATAATTCTATAAAATATAGTATAAGCATGATTCTGTAAAATACTATATATCATATAAACTGTATTTCTATATAATTCTTTATAATCATAGCTCTGTATATAAAACTGTATAAGTTATGTTCCATAACTTTCTAGGCTATATAATCATACTTCTGTAAAACTATATAACATATTCTATAATATTCCAGTATTTCTCATGCCACACAATTCAATAAAACTTTATAAATATGTTCTGTAAAACTGTATAATTTTCATGCTCCGATCAAATACTATATTATACTAATAAAATGTCTAATAAGGCTGGCATAACATGTATTTCCCTTACCTAACTATCTGGGCTCTAAATACTATTTATAATTTCATGCATGCGGTGTTTATAATTTTCAATACCCTGAAATAACACCCATATAATTCCCAGTCAAACAACTGAATTTACCATAATAATTATCACATTCATGTTTTCCCCAACTCCATATATCCAACATTTCTAAACTATAATTTACCTGAACTCTTGGAAAGATACCCGCCGGGGTCCTCAACCCATATCTGTAGGGTCCCAAAAACACCATAACCGTGAAAACATAAAATCTTAGTTTTACTCCATAAAACACCAGTATATTCTCATACAACACAGAATCTAAACTCAGATAATTCTGGTAATACTGAAAATACCCAAATAATCAACTTACCCTGGTTTTGGGATGGTGCCCAAGTTGGCCTAACCAATAATCTACTCCAACAAACTTGAAGAGAATTTTCCCAGGAGTAGCATGGCGGCTTCTGATCGTCGAAACAGGGAGAAATGGAATCAAAAATCTAGAGATAAGGAGAGAGGGGCGAGTTTTAGAGAGAGAGAAGACTTTTGCATAAATTTCTCACTGGAAAACCTGAGTTAAGCATATTTATAAAATGCGGATTCATTGACGAGACACGTCACCTCGTCGACGAGTCCATGAAGGGAGTTCGCCGACAAACTTGTAATCCTTGTCGATGAACTTCAAGCTCTACTAAACCACTCTCAGTAAGTTCTCATCGATGAGACACGTGTCCACGTCGACCATCCCAAGAAGGATGCTCGTCAACGAGTGCATTGCGTTCGTCGACGAGACCTTGTGAGTCCCTTTTTGAAATTTTCCTTTTCTTTCTTTTCTTTTATTATTTAATTACTATAATTCTTCAGGTCTCAACATTCTCCCCTCCTTATAAAATTTCATCCTCGAAATTTGCTATCTGTATTGAAAACCATCCATCGAAGAAAATGGGCTACTTATTTCATTAATTACCCTCACTTATGGCAGAGGAATACCGTGGTTATATAAATTGTTCTAGGAGATTACAATTATACCTATAAAAGAAAATTTTCTCCCAAAACCAAAACACTAACTACCCTATAACCTAAAATACAACTATACATTTATCATTCTGTACTGAATAAAATAAAACTGTTGTCATTTAAATAATATTGTATTGACTATTACTGTATCCCACTAAATAGGTGTGGGTATTTCTGTCTGATTTCCTCCTCAAGCTCCCACAAAGCTTCCTCCATGGCATGATTCCTCCACATGACTTTTACTAAATGATTTTTCTTGGTACACAATTCCTGTTCCTTCCTATTTAGGATCAATACTAGTGCTTCCTCATATAACAGTGAATCTATGAGCTCTATCTCTGCATAATTTATCACGTGGGAAGGGTCTGGAACGTATTTCCTCAACATGGAAACATGAAATACGTCGTGAATTCTAGATAGACCTGGTGGTAGAGTTAGCCTGTATGCAACTGACCTCACTCTCTTAAGTATCTCAAATGGGCTAATGTACCTAGGGCTCAGCTTATCTTTTTTCCCAAATCTCATAACTCCTCTCAGTGGAGCTACCTTCAAAAATACCAAATCTCCCACGTCAAACTCTAACTACTGGCGGCAAGTATCTTCGTAACTTTTCTGACGACTCTGAGTTGCACTAATTTTGTCTTCAATAAGTCGGACTTTATCATATGCCCGCTGCACCAACTTTGATCCCAACACTTGCCTTTCTCCCACTTCATCCCAGTATAATGGAGAACGACACATCCTACCATATAAAGCCTCGTATGGTGTCATCTTAATGCTGGCCTGATAGTTGTTATTGTATGCAAACTCGACTAGCGGAAAATAGTGGATCCAACTACCCCCAAAATCCAGCACGCACGCTCACAGGCTATCCTCAAGTATCTAGATCTTTCTATATGTTTGCTCATCTTTCTGAGGATGAAAATCAATACTGAACGCTAATTGTGACCCCATAGCCTCCTGAAAGCTCCTCTAAAATCATGAAGTATATCGGGGATCTCAATCTGAGACTATAAATACTGGCACACCATGAGAGCGCACTATCTCCTGAATGTATAACTCTGTCAGTCTATCCATATGATAGTTGATTTTGATAGGAACAAAATGAACAATCTTCGTCAGCCGATCTACGACCACCCATATAGCATTTTGTCCCTACTGCGCTGTCGATAACCCTATCATGAAGCCCATGGAGACATGATCACATTTCCACTCAAGGATGTAAAGTGGCTTTATCTGCCTTGCCGGACTTTGGTGCTCAGCCTTTATCTGTTGGCACGTCAAACACTGTTTCACGAATTCAGCAATCTCCCTTTTCATGGTGCTCCACCAGAAGGATTCTCGTAGATCCCGATACATTTTTGTGCTACCCGGATGCACAGTATAAAGAGATCTATGAGCCTCCTCTAAGATCATCCTCCTGATATCAGTGTCTGTAGGAACACATAATCTAGCATGGAACCTCAAAGCTTCTTCATCTGAAATACTGAACTCCTCCCACTGTCCATCCGGTACTTTATCCATCAGTTCTTCTAATTCTGGATCACTCCTTTAGGTGGCTTTAATTCTTTCTTGCAAAGTAGGTTGTACCACCAGGTTAGAAGGAATGTCTGGTGATTACCCTTTATCAGCTCCATTCCTAACCTCTCCAAATCCATCTGAATAGGGTGCTGAATCTCCACTACTGACAATACTGCTCCCACTGACTTTTGGCTTAGTGCATCAGTTACCACATTTGCTTTCCCTGAGTGATAGCTAATAGTGCAGTCATAATCTTTAATGGTTCCAATCATCTTCTTTGCCTCATATTCAGTTCTTTCTGAGTGAAGAAATATTTCAAAATTTTTGGTTCATGAAGATTTCACATTTTCCTCCATAAAGATAGTGTCTCCAGATCTTGAGAGTGTACACCACTGCAAATAGCTCTAAATCATGCATAAGATAGTTCTTCTCATATTCTTTAAGTTGTCTGGATGCATAAGCAATAACTCTCCTGTGTAGTATCAATATGCACCCGATCCCCCTCTAAGACGCATCACTGTAAATGACAAATCCATCCTCTCCTGATGGAATAGCCAACACCAGGGCAGTAACCAGCCACTGTTTCAACTCCTAAAAGCTCTACTCACATTCATCAGACCATTCAAATCTCGCATTCTTCCTCGTGAGTCGTGTCAAGGGACCTAACAGTCTAAAAAATTCATCCACAAAGCATCGGTAATACCCTGCCAGTCCTAGAAAATTTCTGATTTCTTGAACATTTCTCGGCCTTCCCTAATCAACCACTACCACTACCTTGCCTGGGTTAACTGCAATACCATTCCCAGATATTACATGCCCTAGAAAAATGACCTACCTTAGCCAGAATTCACATTTTTTGAATTTCGTGTACAACTTTCTTTCCCTTAATACCTGCAACACCAACCTCAGATAATGTTCATGCTCAAAAATTTTAGAATAAACCAGTATATCATCTATAAATACCACAACGAGCTGGTCCAAATACTAATGGAACACTCGATTCATCAGGTCCATAAACGATGCTGATGCATTTGTCAGACCAAATGACATAACGAAAAACTCGTAATGCTCATAACAGGTCTTGAAAGCTGTCTTCGGAACGTCCTTCGCTTTAACTCTCACTTGGTGACAACTTGACCGGGGATCAATCTTGGATTAGACTAGAGTTCCCTAGAGCTGATCAACTAGATCATCAATTCTGGAAAGAGGATATTTATTCTTTATCGTCACTTTGTTCATTCTCTGTAATCAATGCACATCCTCATGGTCCCATCTTTCTTCTTCACAAATAAAACTAGTGCTCCCCAAGGCGACACGCTAGGCCTGATAAAACTTTTTTCTAACAACTCCTATAAATAATCTTTTAACTCTTTTAATTCTGCCCGAGCCATTCTGTAAGGCACTTTAGATATTGGTGTCATCCCTAAAAGCATATCGATTGCAAATTATCACTCGATCAAGTGGTAAGCTAGGTAACTCCTCTAGAAAAATATCTGGAAATTCTCTAACCACTGAAATATCAGTAAGCTCTAATTCTCCCTTTGGCCTCTCCTTTACATAAGCTACAAATCCTTGACAACCGCCCTGAAGTAGCCTCCTCACTTGTAAAGCCGACACTAACTGTGGTGGGCCATGCACACGCGATCCCACGAATCTGAATTCTTGCTCACTCGGGGGTGATTACGCGCCGAAACTGCGTAATTGAACGTTTAACCCGAGGTTTACGGTTTATATTTTTAATTAAATGTCCAAAATTGTCCAATATTTTAATAAAATACCAAAATCATCATTCTTGAACTTTATTGCACTATTTATGAGAATTTGGTAATTTTTTGTCGCAGGAAAATTCCCGGGAATCAAAACCGACACCTGTTCGTATTTTATGTATAAATTTTTCGTCCGAGCTCCGATTGAGATGATTCAAATTTCTGGAGAAAGATAAAATGATCATCTACAACTTTTGTGTTTTGAGTTTTGTGAGATACGGGCTCAAAAAGAGTCATATTTGCGATGAACAGAGAATGAAAAAATGAAAAAATATAGCAATTTGGGTCTAGGGCTTTCCCCCCCTATCCTATTTAACCCTTCTCTTTCTCTTCCTGCGTAGGCAGCCCCCAGGGCTCCCCATTCTCCTCTTCCCCATTCTCCTCTTCCCCATTCTCCTCTTCTCCTTCTTCTTCTCCTTCTTCTTCTTCTTCATCTTCTTCTTCTTTAGTTAGTTTTTTTTTTTTTTGTTCTTTTAAATTCTACTTTGCTCTCTTTCTCTTTTCTCTATTCTCTATTCCCCTTCCCTTTATCCCTCTCTCTCTCACTCAAACCTCTTTTGCCCATTGTTGCCGCAGCACAAAAAGCTCCGGCTGCACTTTGTTGCTCTCTCCGGCGGCTGCCAACAGCACCAGCAGATCCGTGAGCCACTCTCCCGCTGTTCCTTGCTCCATGCCACAGCCGCGAACCAACCCACACACAGCCGCAGCTGCTGCCACGGCTCCGTGGATTTGTTTCTCTCTCTCTCTCTCTCTCTCTCTCTCTCTCTCTCTCTCTCTCTCTCTCTCTCTCTCTCTCTTTTCCTTTCTTTCTTTCTTTTATTTACTTTTCTTTGAATCTTGGAATATTAAAGAAAGTTTAGTTTTTTTTTTTTTAATGTTATTGGAGTTTTCTTTCTTTTTGTTTAAGTTGAGTAATGTTGGGTATTTCATTATTGTTAAATTAATCTCTTTGTTTTTCTAATTGATAGTTATTTTAATTTAGCATTCTTAATTAAATTCAGATATTTTTTTTGTCGAAATTCGATTTAGTTAGGGTCTATGATTAGTAAAGGTTGTGTTTTTATTGTGTTCCGTTATTCTTTACGTTTTTTAAATTTCCATTGAATTCATGTTTGCATTTAAATTGTGAGTCTTGATTTGATCTCTTAATTGTGCTAAAGGTTCGATTTTTAGTAGGTTCGGTTTTTTTTTAGTATATGTCTAGTTTAGTTTCCATTGTGTGTTTTTAATTCCATGTTCTAGGTTGCCATTTTTAATTAACGCGTGTCCCAGTGTTTCCTTAAGTAGACTAGGGTTTTCATTATTGTTATTTTAATTCCATGTTTAAAGTTTCCATTTTTAGTTAGTTTAGTTTCCATTTTTTAGTATATGTCTAGTTTAGTTTCCATTGTGTGTTTTTAATTCCATGTTCTAGGTTGCCATTTTTAATTAACGCGTGTCCCAGTGTTTCCTTAAGTAGACTAGGGTTTTCATTATTGTTATTTTAATTCCATGTTTAAAGTTTCCATTTTTAGTTAGTATGATCTAGTGTTTCCTTAAGTAGACGTAGGGTTTCTATTCTTATTTTCTTTTATTTAGTGCATGTTAATTTTAAGGTTTAAATTGCGTGTCATTTAATTTGTCACAAGTGAAATTGAACCATCTTGAAAAACCCGAATCTGAACTGAGTTCAGTGCATTTTTAATTTTGATTGGAAGAACGTAAAATCTGAGATTAAACGCATTCCCTGAGGAGACGATCTAGCCCTTGGGCTTAATATTACACGACAGAACTCCTATACTTGGGATAGCTTCCGAGCTGCTCATTTTTCGAGTGAGTCAGGGGGTCTAAAGATCACTTCTTTTTTATGATAGTCAATGCTATATGATTAGCTACCAACCAATCCATACCCAATATCACGTCAAACCCATGCAGGTCTAGTACCATAAGATCAACTGGTAGTACTTTCCCTTGAATGGCCATTGGAAAATTCCTAAGTACCTTTCTACACCTCACTATAGATCGAGTCGGTGTGACAATAGACAACTCTATATCTAATAGTTATTCCTCAGTCCCAGATAATTTAGCATAACCTGATGATACAAATGAATGGGTGGCACATGTGTCAAACAAAACAACAACTTTATATGATAAAGTAGTAAAAATACCTATCACGACGTTTGTGGCAGTCTCGGCATCTCCCGGCGTCAACGTATAAACCCTCGCCGAGGTTACATTCCTTTGATGGCCGCCACACTTGGGTGCCTGGTTATGTCTTTAGATCTGTCTAGGGGCTGGTGCTTAATTCAGTGACCACTAACACTCCCGTGCTATGTATCCAGGTCTTCCGGAACTGTAGCAAACTTTACTCTCTAACTGGCATGCTCTTGTATGTCTCCTACCACAAATAGAGCAAATAGGGTATGCCTGCTCACCCCGATACCCGTGATCTCCTCCCTCCTGTCTCTGAACTCTGCCAGATCTATCTCCCCTCCAATGGCCTCATCTAAAACTCATCTGAAATCCTCGAAGATGAAGGCCTCTTTCTCTAACTCGAGGTCCCCACATCCCTCGGGCTCGGTGCTCCTACATCTTTCTGCTCGCTCTCCTCCGCCATAGTGGCCCTGTCAACCAAGTTAGAGAATTCCTACAGCTTTAAAGCCACCACTTGTTTATAAATATCCCATCTCAAATCCCTCTCAAACATCCTAGCCTTTTCACCTCATCTAAAACTATATAAGGGGTGAAGTGTGATAGCTCAATAAACTTCACTGCATACTTCTGGACTATAAGATTTCCTTGATTCAATCCCAAAAATTATGTTACCTTTGCCTCCCTGACGATGGAGGGAAAATAGCAATCAAAGAAGATTTCTTTAAATCGGCACCAGGTCATAGCTACTGGTACCTGTCTTTGTTCCTCCAGTAATCTCGTAGCCGTCCACCACCTCTCGGTCTCACCTATTAGTTTATAGGCAGCATAAAGAACCCTCTGCTCATCAGTGCAATAGAGGACCGTTAGTATTTTCTCAATCTCCTACATCCAATTCTCAGCCACTGCAGGATCGGCTCCTCATGAGAATGCCGGAGGATTCAACTTCGTGAAATTTTCCATAGTATAGCCTTGATTTGTCTATGGTCCTCCCTGATCTCTAGAGTTACGTGCAATATAAGTCAACTGAGCCACACTATGTAAGACTGCATCTGAATCCCCACCACCCGCACTAGAGGAACCTGCCCCATCATCTGCATGAGCACTACTCCCTCCAGGGTCCATCCTGAAAAGGAAAATAAACATAATCTGAGGACCCTATCTGTATAACATAGCTAACATATGCATCTACTTGAAATCTTATATCACCAATTGATCTATCGTTCTTACTCTCAATTTAAGGTTCAGTCCAGCAATTGAAAAACACAACCCAACAATAGTTTACTATGACTTTCCTAAAATCTTCACCCTAAGAAAAAAAAACAAAAATACTATGGAAATCCTACTTCCCGATCACAAAACAAAACCCTAAATATTCATCTTACTTTTCCCAACATTGACTCACTAACTTCCTAATCTATTCCTATACTCCGGTATTGTTTTCGCTGCACTCTATAGTCTACAGAACCTAGCAACCGAGGCTCTAATACCAAATTGTAATGACCTGAAATTTCCATCCATTTTTTTTTCTTTTCTATATTAATATATGATTTCTGATACCTTACATGAGCATAGTTGACATCATCACAACCCGAAGTGGGACTGTGGCATCCTGTGCATTTTATATAACACCTAAGCAGCAGAAGTACATACATATCCAACATAGTCCAAACTACAATACCAAAGTACTATATACCTAGTTGTACACGTACACACATATACATAACACTTCCCAAAAATCTCAAAATATTGTGGGCTCTACAAACTAGCCCATAACTCACCCCAAAAACTACACTAACTCTACACCACCTCTACTTCTGAGCCGGCCCTGCTCACCTCTCTAGATTACTTGAAATATTTAATTATGTTGGGGCAAGACATATCTCAGTAAGGAGAAACATGTTATTACTAGTGTGTGGCATATGAGTTAATTGGCAACATATCATTTAATTAATATTGTATATGATATACATCAAGAAAACATCTATACAATAACACATGTTTATACATAACCATATATTTGTAAACTTCCCCTTGGATGCCTATATGTCATGACTTACCCCTTCTTGATTGGGTTGTGTGGCCTATAGGCAAGGCTAAACACTAGTTGGCCCTCCAGTGCTAGCCTAATTGTATGCATATTTAGATGCCTATAGCACGAAAAGCCCGCTCCACCTGGTCCGGACACCAAGGAGCTCACAACTCTGTGAGTCCCTTTTTTGAAATTTTCCTTTTCTTTCTTTTCTTTTATTATTTAATTACTATAATTCTTTGGGTCTCTACCCCCCCTTACCTGCTTTCTTGAACTACGCCAACAGGAATCCCCAAAATATGTCTATGACGCTCACCCGGACCCTGGTTTTAACAACCCTAGTTTAATTAAATAAACCCCAAATAAACTATGTTGACTTTTTGAGTCTGGTCCCTAGTTTTGATAATGACAAACCGCAAGGTTCTTATGTGTGTATTCAGTGTTTAAGCAGGCTTGATATGTTAGCGCACGCATAAGGAGACTAAAAATGGAAGCCATAAGAAACTCGAAGGACATGTACATCAGCTGGCGTATTCCAAGGAAGTCATAAGAGCAAAGAAGATTGAAGACATTTAAATTTCACTTGTATTGCATTTAGTTTTTCTATTTGGTCTATAATAGTAAATAGGAAATGGTCTATAATAATTAATGCAATGCATGCATGATATGGATAAAAGCTCAGTGATGACTATAAACTAACCATAGGGGGCCACAGAACCTTAGGGATCACCCTTCTAGTCGGCCGAACAGCACGGAATTGAAAAATCGCCCTTGAGACCCTTAGTCTGGTCGAACGACCTCTTAGTTCAAATTTCGCAAAGGTCGACCGAACCATGTGACTTAGTCAACCGAACCTTAAGTTCGGTCGACCAGTGCTCTCGAGTTGGCGAGAATTACTGAGGTCAAAACACGGTTAAAATTTTATTAACCTCATTTAAACTTTTCCAAAAATCCCTAATGTGTCCCTAACGTTTAGATTTCCTAAGAAGTCTATATATACCCCCTCATAACTCAAAAATAGCAACATGATTAATTAGAAAATCCTCTCAAATTTTTATATCATTTTTCATCTTCTCAAGCTTATTTTTCATCCTCTCTTTGTCATTTATTTGAAAAATCTTTTTCAAGAGAGTATTCTTCATCTTAGGCTTTTTATCTTTTACAAATCATATTGCTTATACTCTCATATCTCATCCTTTTTAAAATCATTATCTTGAGAGTAAATTCAAAGTTTTTCTCCATATATTTCATTGATAAATATCTTTGGAGAAAACGTATGGTTAGCTTGTGGATCTCTGCACATATATTGCAAAGATTTCCAAAAGCTCATTGTGCTTCATTGCAAAAATTATTTTTAGCTATAACCCTAGCTTCCCTTGAGTTAGAATAATTGAATATCATTGTTGGGAAGATTTTTAAGGGTTCAAGATCTTTGAACATATTTATTGCATACTTTATTTTAAATCAAAGATCATATATCATTATTTTTGGCAAAGATCATTTGAAGGGAAAAGCCCTAGGTACTCCTACACCTTTTTATTGAAATATAGTTTTTAGAGAAAAATTTTATTAGGGTTAATCTTTGAAGTACACTTATCATAAATATCTTTATTTACAGATTAGTTTGAGAAAATCACCATACTCACATTGAGCTTTAATTCATATCTTATGTGAGTGCATTATTTGGTTAAGCATATTGGTACATATTTGCTTAGTGTAAGAAGCATTTTATTTGTACGCAAATTTATATATCGTTTGTATTCCAAGCGTGGACCTAAAGAGGGAGACTAACCCTATTGAATAGTTTCAGACTGGCTTAGACCCGATTAGGAAAGCTAGGTGCGCCATCCTGGTAAGACGTGTTGGTTGAGGTCAACCCCTTGAATTGACCTGATTGTAATCGGTGCCACTCCACCCGTTAAGTGAACATTAATGGAATCTTCAGGCTTGCGAGCTAAAGGCAGGGACGTAGGCATAGTTGGCTGAACCCCGATAACACATCGTGCGTGCACTTTATATTTCTATAATTTGTTTTTTGCACTTTCATTTTTAGCACATGTATGTTGTATGCCTGATTCATTATATGCTTTACATGTGTTGATTGGGTTTATAATTATCTAGCCAAACCCTAGGTTGTGGTTATACTGTTGCTAGTTTAGTTGGAGCTAAGAGATAAAATTTTAAATACCTAATTCACCCCCCTCTTGGGAGTACATCAATTCCAACAAACTACTATTTCTATAATTTCTCAACTTATAAACCTTAAATAAACTTTTAAAAAAACCAAAACTGAGAATCCTAACCCTTACCTAAACTTAGGAGCGTTTCCCAAAAAGCCCAGTTTAGAAAACTGCTCTGCTAAATGTGTAGCGAATCTTCCCTAAAACACCGTAGCGGTCTTCGATCGTTGATTCGAGTTGAATTCGGGCCGGAAAGTTAGAGAGAAGGTAGTGGAAAAGTTTAGATAGAGAAACAAACAAAGAAAATGAATTTTCTTCTTGTGAAAGCTTCCTTGGTTCTATTTATACTTGATTTTGCCACGTGGCTTCATTGATGAATAGACAAGATTCGTCGACGAGTCATAGAAGGAACCTCGTTGATGAGTCTTAAAATATGAAATTTGCTCATGCGGGATCTTCTTGTCGACAAGGAACTGAACTTCGTTGACGATCTTTTGTAGAACACTTGTCGACGAGGACATGTAACTCGTCGATGAGGTCTTCTATTCCCTTTTTCCTTCCAAAATTTCCTTTTTCCCCATTTTCCTTTATTATTTATTTATCTATCCCATTTATTATTTTTACTAATTATTTTATCATTAAAATTTTCTAGGTCATTACATTCTCCCCTCCTTAGAAAATTTTGTCCTCGAAATTTCTCTAATCATTCATTTTCAGATTTCAATCATGGTTAACTTAATATATACTATACAATTTAGTATACATCACCAAATATTTTTGCATCATCTATAATATAATCATCATATAAACATTCAATTCATCCATAATTAAATTAATTCATAATTACCTTAATTATAAACCCATACTTGCGCCCCTGGCTTTATTTGGCTCAGGCTGGATCAACGAGTAAACTTGTGCTAGACCACCTCTGCCAAGTGGTACTTGCTGCTTTCCCCGATTCTGACTCAGTGCAGGTGTATTAGGCAACAGCACATGGCAGTTCCGCATGATATGCCCCGACTTACCACACCTGAAACAGTTAGGAGTCTGAAACCAACATTCACCCTTATGCCTCTTATTACATGTCTAGCATACGGGGTAAGACTGACTATCCTGATCACCAAGATAACCCCGATCTCCTGCCTCCTGCCTCAGGTCGACTACTTCTTTCCTTTTCTTTCTCGATCCCTGACTGACCTTAGCCTAAAACTAGATGGTGCAGGCTTCTTCTTCTGCTCTGATGACCTTGAACTACCTCACAAGCTCTTTTCTAGTACTGAAGCGTTATCCACCAAATCTGAGAAGTTCTGGACGTGGAATCCCACTGCCAGCTTAAAGATCTTCCGTCTGAGGCCTTTTTTGAACATTTTGGCCTTTCTCACCTCATTTGGAATCATAAAAGATGCAAAACAAGATAGCTCTACAAATTTTTCAGCATACTCTCCACCAGTCATATTTCCATGGGTCAAATTGGTAAACTCCTTAACATTTTCCTCTTTAGTGGACGAAGGAAAATACCTGTCAAAGAATAGCTTCTTAAATTGTTCCCAGGTCAACACCACTTTCACTACCCTCTGTCCCTCTAGCAGTTTTATAGAAAGCCACTAGCGTTTCGCATCTCTAGTCATCTTAAATGCGACAAAACGGACCTTTTGTTCATCTGTGCAGCCAAGTACTTCCACTATTTCTTCAATTTCCTAAACCCAGTTCTCTGCAGTCATTGGATCTGGTCCACCCTCAAAAGTCAGAGGGTTCAACCTCATGAACTCTTTAATGCTACTGCCCTAATCTACAACTGGACAGTTATGCTCTTTAGGCTCCTTCCTCATTTCTGCCCTAACCTGATGGGCTATACCCCACAACATCGTGGAGGTATCAATTTCCTCTTCACTGGAAGTCACCGAATCATGCCTTCCTTCTGCCTCTACGTCCTCATCTCTAGGATCCATCCTAAAAATAGGACAGGAAAAAGATAAGAATTCCATATCATAACCCCAACAACACAATTATATAATTTAAATCCAATATACATCCAAGTTCTCCATATAAGGACCAGTCTCACAGTTCAGAAACAAAATCATTTAAGGTTTACCGTGGCTTTTCTGAGGCCGTTGACTGCTTCAAAAAAATCACAGGAAATCGTCGATGTATTTCCACCTCTAAACTACAAAACAAAATCCTATACTTCTAAACACCTAACCTATCCATCTAGTATCCTTATCCTAACTAATTCCTACCTATACTCTAGTATAAATCATCCCTAAATTCGTAGAACCCAAAATCTATTGCTCTGATACCAAACTATAACACCCCGAATTAACTGTGCTTTATGACACCACGAACCCGCCTTGTGGGAATCGAGTGCCACATCATTCATTCTCCTGTACCTGTTATACCATTACTATTTACGCAATGGAAAACATAACTACAATCCTCAATCAGTATAATACCAGAGTTTTCTACATCTATTTACATTCCATCATAAATCATTCATCCACTTGTATCAACATATATACATAACTCCAAAAAACATAATCCACAACTTCCAGTATTCACAATCATCCATTTTTCAGAAGACTTAAAACATAAAACATAAAATATAAATTTATACAACCCAAAAATATCATCAAGTTTATACCCTTTTTCCTTTCTATAACCAAAAATGCTATATTAACCTCGAGCTCTCTAAGCTCGATCCTGTGGAGGTCCTAAAAAAGAATAAATTATATTCGGGTGAGACACATCTCAATAAGGGAAGAAACAATATATTAAATCAACATGTGGCCAACATGAGATAATATAACATATAAAAATTTTCATTTACATTTAATCATAATTTATAAAATCCTTTCCTGGGCCTAATCAAACACATGCAAGGTATTTTACAATCAAGATTTCCTAAGGATTGGGGTGATTATCAGCCCATACAAGTAGCACCCCTCTGCTCTGATACTATAGGCAACCAATGGTCACAATTGAAGCATATCAGGGCATTTACCTTACTTACTAAGCCCTTAAGTGAAAAATTAATCTCGTACTCACATAGTTCATACAATGGTTTACCAGCAAAGGCTCTTGAGAATAAGGAAGTCTACCCGCCCATACAAGTAGTTTCCCTCTACCCTAGTATGTTATGCAGTCTAATGCTACATCTGATATCTACTAGGG
This sequence comes from Malania oleifera, assembly GCF_029873635.1. Taxonomy (NCBI): domain Eukaryota; kingdom Viridiplantae; phylum Streptophyta; class Magnoliopsida; order Santalales; family Ximeniaceae; genus Malania; species Malania oleifera. The sequence continues at coordinate 54,613,071 of NC_080421.1, read as the reverse complement.
CACTTGCCTTTCTCAGCAAGCCCTCAAGCAAAGAGTTTGCCCCACCTGTATAAATATATATATATATATATATATATATATCATAATAGCGTGAATACTAATACTGCAATATACAATTCATTCTTACTTTACTTGATATATGTTATCTCTGTATATACATCTTTTCGTATTCCCAATAGTTCATATAATGTAGTTCACTTTCATAGTTCACATTACATAAAACTCATATAAAGTCCACTTTGTGTGGATCTCATGTAAAGTCCAACCTACGTGGATCTCATGTGAAGTCCACATCATGTGGGTCTTATGTAAAGTCCACATTACGTGGGTCTTATGTCATATACATATTCTGCAACAGTCCACATTTTATGGATCTCGTGTAAAGTCCACATCACGTGGATCGCATGTCATATCAAACAATACACATGCAATACATATTTTTGTCACATTTCAATATTCCCAACATCTCATAAACGTACATATCATAATTCATCACATAATTTTCATTTTACTTATGTCATACAATTTAGCAGTATATTTCAAATATGTTTTGTAAAATAAGCCAACCCTCATTTATTAATCTTATACTGAAATTATACCTTTAATTTCTTACGTATTATCCTGAAAAATCTTTCACTTCCATCAACCCATTTTCACGAATACATATCTAATAAAATAGCCCTAGGCTCAGAAATAATAATTTAAACAGTTGGCATTTTAAACTCATACAATTATATATATATATATATATATATATATATATATATATATATATATATACATATGTTCATAACATATTTCATTTTCCAATTAATTCATAAAAATCTGGTTTTATATATATTCCCCTTTACCTGCTTTCTTGAAGTACGCCAACAGGAATCCCCAAAAGATGCATGTGACGCCCACCCGGACCCTGGTTCAATAACCCTATTTTAATTAAATAAACCCCAAATAAACTACTATTTCTACATTTTCTCAACTTATAAATCTTAAATAAACCTTTTAAAAAACCAAAACTGAGAATCCTAACCCTTACCTCAACTTAGGAGCATTTTCTGAAAAGTTCAGTTTAGAAAACTGCTCCACTATATGTGTAAAGAATCTTCCTTAGAACACCGTAGCGGTCTCCAATCATTGATTCGAGCAAAATTCGGGCCGAAAAGTTAGAGAGAAGGCAGAGGAAACGTCTAAAGGGAGAAAAAAAATGAATAAAATGAGTTTTCTTCACGTGGAAGCTTCCTTGGTTCTATTTATACTCGATTTTGCCACGTGGCCTCATCGACGAATAGATAGGATTCGTCGATGAGTCATAGAAGGAACCTCATTGACGAGGAGATTCATTCGTTGATGAGTCTTAAAATCTGAAATTTGCTCATTCAGGATCTTCTTGTCGATGAGGAACTGAACTTCATCGATGATGTGTTGTAGAACACTCGTCAACGAGGACATGTAACTCATCGACGAGGTCTGTTGTTCCCTTTTTTCCTTCCAAAATTTCCTTCCCCCCCCCCCTTTTCTTTATTCCTTATTTATCTATCCCATTTATTATTTTTCCTAATTATTTAATCATTAAAATTTTCCAGGTCGTTACAGATGGATCTAGGTTTAGGGTCGGTTTGTCGAGTGGACAAGATCGGTCGGCTGGCCAAGTTTAAAGCATAGAGGTCGGGCAGCCAAGCTTTAAGAGATAGGCCAAGATTATGGCTTGTCGCCTAGGACGTTTCTTTGTTTAAAGGAGCGGTCGATCGAGGCTTCACAGAGGTGACCACCTAGCATGGACGGTCAACCGAGGCATTTTAAATATACAATAGTCAATCGGCTAAGGTCAGTTGAAACCTTAAATTTGGTCCTCTTTTTGACCCTAAATTCATTTTGAAAAACCTTGTTTGATTTTAGCAATTTTAGAAAAGGTTTTCTGTGAAAAATGTTGATCCCTAAGGTTTTTCTACGGCCATCACTGAACTTTCATCCACATCATATATGTAATGCATTATTACAGACCAAATAGAAAACAAAATGCATTACAAATAAAATATATGTATTTATTTCCTTTGCTCTTCACTTCATGGAATACGCCAGACAAAATGGTCTTTAAGTTCCGTCCTAGCTTCCATCTTCCCTTTGTCTTATATGCGTGCCAAAATAATAAACCTATTCAAGCACTTAAAAAACACATAAGATCCTTGTGCTTTGTCAGCATCAAAATAGGGGTTGGACTCAAAAAGTCAACAAGTGCTTCTACTACCGTTTCCTTATGGACCCTCTGATCCTTTTTTCTGCATTCAGTATTAATCAATGTAGTACAAACAACATAAAAAAAAACGTTATCCTTCCCATATAATAAAGTGGGGGTGGGAGAGAATTCAGTAACAATAAGGCCTTGTCCTCATCTCAAAATTTTCCATCCAAATTCAACAAATTAGCTAAAATTTTATTGAAAGCATTTATATGGTCATTTATAGAAATTCCTAGTTGATATTGGAGCAAAATAATTTCTTTTTCAAATAGAGCCAATTTTCTAGACTCTTGGTCATAAAAGCATCTTCTAATGTCTTCCACAATTTCTTTGCAGATGTCTCCCTTATAACACAATATTTATGATTTTTAGTGAGACACAAACTAATTTTACCACATGTCTGACGATTGATCTTTTCCTAATCTTTATCGCTCATGTCCTCTGGTTTATCATTCAGAGCAATATCTAATTCCTACTAGTACATGATGTCCATCACCTCACATTGTCACATACCAAAATTATTGATACTGTAATGACCCGAATAATAATGGTATTTAAATAATAAAAGAAAGGGAAATGGGAAATAGAAACAGAAGGAGGTAGCAGACTTCATCGTCGAACACTTCATGTTCGTCAACGACGTGGCATTATGAGCTCGTCAACGAGGGTGTATTTCATTGACAAGAAGATACCGAGGGGATGTTTGGGCTACTCTGAATTTCATCGACGAAGGGGAGAGTTCGACGACGAATTTTCTCTTGACCTCGTTGACAAGGTGACGTGGCTTGTCGACGAAGCCCATAGTATAAATAGTGCAAAACTAGGTTTTTACGCAAAAAAATCAGGAAATCCTCACTCTCTCTCTCTCCTCCTTACGATTTCTCTCTCCTCTCTCTTCGATTTTGACTCCGCTATTCACTGGATCGACAATCTGAAGCCACCACGACGCTCTTAGGGAAGTTCTCTCCAAATCTATCGGAGCGGATAGTTGGTGGGGCAAAGTTGGAATTCATCCCTAGTTTAAGGTAAGACTTTTTATGCAAAATTTGGTCTTTTCGTAGTTATAGGAAATGATTTTCATGGAAAAATACTAAAATTTAGTTCTGAGAGTTGTCATTTTCAGGGTGTTGAACGGGAAACCCTGCAGGTGCAGGACTAGTGCATTTAGGGGGTTTCTTTTCAGTTTCAAGTAAGGGAATAAACTAAAGCGATTATTTTTCATGCAAATTATTATTATTATTATTATTATTTATCAACAAATTAATTTTCAAGAAAACATGTATTATATTTGTATATCATGGAGAAAGTGCATCGTTGAGAAAATACTGCTATTATGTTGAAATGTATATATATATATATATATATATATATATATATATATATATATGTATGAAATGCCAGAAATTATGATTTTAGAATATAATGTATGGTTTTATGTAACAATGTGTGGCATGGATATTATTTTTATGTGGAAAGTATTATGATATGATAGTTTTACGAGTAAAGTATGTTTTTGGAAATTATGAAATAATGCAGTACATTATCGTTTTTGAAATACATGATAAATGAATTATTTATTCAGAATGATATGTATGAAATATTCAACGCAAGTCCGTGATTGATAGCTGGTGCAAGGTCATGTTTTACGTATGATTTTGACGCAAAGCCATATATATGCATGTATATTATTACAGAAAATGCTATCAATCTTTTTATGTTAAGCAAGAATATTATCATGTATTATATGTTATCAGAACCCGAATGATAGTTTAGTTCAGTAAAAGGAGCATGGTACCGTTGTTATACATATCAAATATCTATGTTCAGACTTGTGCTAACCACCCCACAAGGGGATGGGAGATGAATAGTTGATGTGGCTTTCAGTGTAGAGTTGTAGACATCCACCTGGCAGTCTAGACTAGGGTGTGGTGGGCCTATCATACTTACAGACATTTTTGACTCTGCAGTGGTCGGCCAGCTATTGTCGGGTCCCGCCTTCGAGCTGCACAACCCGTCATGAGGGGTAATACATGACATCAGTTAACTATACATCCTGGGTAAAATTTCAGTATTATCAGTTATATCAAACATTTCATGATCAGTACAAATAATTAGAAATTATGAAAGTATATGATTATTCAATATGCTATGATGAATGTTTTCAGGTATATGAAATATACTGTATATGTATAATTGCATCAAATATTTATGTTGCCACACAGCTGTATTTAGTTTATTTTTCCTTACTGAGAAGTGTCTCACCCCCGAACATTAAATAATTTTTAGGAAACCTAGAAGGACCGGCGAATTGAGGCCACCGTTGAGTCTATTGTGCTACCCCGTTAGGAGGGTAAGTTTGAACTAGGATCAGGAGATTTTGATGTGGGATCCTAGAGAGATTTTTTGTATTTTTGGGAGATTGTATATAAACACAGTGTTTTGGATTATGACTCTGGTATTATGTATTTTATGGTTATGAGAATGTGATTTACATTTACTGCTACTTAGGTTTCCGCTGTGAATGTCATATGTGTCCCCGTTACCCACGAGTATGGGTTGACCTTATTATTAAATATGTTTTATCATATGATTAGATAAGATGGTCGTTACAGGTACCATCAAATTTCTCCACCTCAAACCAAGCATTAGCTATCGTCTTTGAAAATGATGACGAAGCTATTGGGGTTGTAGTTTCTGCCATCTTCCAAAACTATATATCCAATAGCAAACCAACAAAATAGAAGGTTTAGGATGAATAATACCGCACTTATCCCAATTGTGTCTACTCTGTATATCCTATGAAATTTCACTTTGAATAGACCAATTTCTAGGGAGTGACTGAACCATAATGGTCTCTGAGCACTCGCTTAAACAAGTTCTTTCTTAGGCCTCAAAAATGGAATCAAGGATCCTAATAGAGAAACACCTCCATATTGGCACTATTCAGCTAAGCTCTGATACCAATTATTGTGTGGGGCACTCCACTTGTGCCAAACACTAATACTACAACTATTGTTATTGAATATATAATCAAAACTAAAGCAATGCAGAAACTAATAATAAAAGACAGTAACAAAAAACAACACAATAATTTATGAGGTTCGGTACAAAATTACCTACGTCCTCGGGCGTCGATGATCAATCCACTGCTTCTAGAAAAATTACAATTTGGGCAAATTTCAAATTGCCAATAGTAATTAGAAATACCCTACAGTACAAATACTATTTGAAACTTTACAAATCTAAGGTGTGATTACAAATGGGGAGGGAAACTCTTTATATTGCTTCAAACTAAGGTTCAAAAAACACTTCCCATCAATGTGGGACAAAAACCAACAGGGTCAATGATTTATTGGGTCTAAACCCAAATGTGCTTAATTAGTTATCATTTATCATGTGCCTTTAGTTTGCTTGTATGAGGATTATGTATGTTGCATGTCGGGGGCTTGTTTGTAGTATTTGTGTATTCTATGAGTATGTTTATAATGTAATGTATTTTTATGGATATATGTGTAATTTCATGTGTACGTTTAGAGGTTTTTTTTTTCAAAAAAAAAAAAATAGTGCATGAAATTCACGTAGGCAATTGTTGAATTTGAATTGATGTGAGTGTGAGTTTCCCTTTACATCTCCTCTCTCTCCCCCCTTCCTTTCTTCAATATCTTCTAACCATGGTTGTAGATCCTTGATCTTGCCCTTGTATCAAGATGTGAATAATTTAGATTAGTCTTATAATTTTAATTTTTATAAATCTAAAGATATATAAAGGTGTTGGGAGGGGGATGGTTGAGTTTTGCAGCCAATCACATGAAGATAGAGCAAATTAAAAAGAAAAGGGGAAAAAAATAGTGAAGAACCCCTCGACAACATATGGCTAGGGTGGAGACCACCCATATAGAAACAAAGGGGTTTGTTCCCAACAGAGAGAGAGAGAGAGAGAGAGAGAGAGAGAGAGAGAGAGAGAGAGGAAAAGATGAGTAAAAAGAGGCAAAACAAAAGGAAAGTAAGAAGAGGAGACATCCACTCACGTGGAAAAGGGCTTGGCTCCATTCGCACAAGGAAAAAGAGGAAAGATAGAGAACTTAAAAAAAAAACTTAGAATCCTTTTAGGTTTGAAAAATATTTTTAATTTTTAAATTTTTAATTTTTCAAAGAATTGTAAAAATCTTGGCTTATCTTTAGAATTTTCAGGATTCGTATTAAAGAACTATAAAATAAAGAGTTTGTTTAAAGATGAAAAATATATATTTTATTTTTTTTAGATTTGAAAAAATATTCATATAAAGATAATTTATTTTAGAATTTTGGATTTTGAGACTAGAATTTGAATTTGTGTGGATTTAGAAGAAACTCTGTATATAAACCATACAAATTAAAATTTGAGATATGAATTCTTCGGATTAGAAATTTAGAAAAAAAAAATGTTTTCTAACTTTTCTAAATAAATTTCAAAAATTAAAAATAACATGATATTTTTTAATTATTTAAAATATAAAAATAAAAAATAAAAAATAAAATTAATTTTACAAACAAATAATGTTAAAATTATTTATTATATATAAAAGTTGTAAAAATAAATAATTAACTAAATTGTATAATTAAACAAAATTAAAACAAAAAATAAAAAAAGATTTTCTACAAGTGTCACGACCCGAAAAATCTGCATCTATTTATTTATTTATTCCACATATTAAACTCTAATACCATACTATAATATCCCAAACCCCAACTGGGTACCGGACTAACCTGTCCATATTTTAAATAAACACATGTAGTGGAAACTTATATATAAATTCTGAATACAATACTAGAGTTCTAAAACCATCATATCATATATACACATGTCTCCCCAAAACCAGAATAATACTACAGCCAAAAGTAATACCAAACGTATCCATATACATATACATACTAGTGTCTCACCAGCACTATCTTCAAAGCCCACGAACTAATCATGCCTGGAGCTTTCTAAGATCGGCTCCCTGGATCTCCTGAAATGTTAAAAGATTATAGGGGTGAGACACCTCTCAGTAAGACAGGATAAATTATTGTTAGTGTGTGACAACATGAGTTTTGGTGTAGCATAATTAATAACCTTTAAATAATTAACTGGTAAATCCTGTAAATCTATACTCATATATATACATATATATATATATATATATATATATATTTAGTAACATACATGCTTTTCTGCATAAACATACTTTATCATAATAGATTCCTCTGTGTACATAAATAGTTTGATATATCTATACATACATAAAAATTTTTCCTGAGACATTCATAAATCTCACAATGTATTAACCCCACATGACCAGGTTGTGCAGCCCATAGGCTGGACTTAGCAGTGGCTGACTTACCATGCTAAGTCAAACATAAAATCTATAAGTACGATTGCCCACCTAGCCTGGTTCGGACCCATCTTGCTCTCCGTAACACTTCGCAGGCCGGACTCAAGGGGTATCCTGCTCTCCGCAACACTTCACAGGCTAATCGACTATCCAATACCAACAATTTATTTAAGAAGTAAGGTTGCACTGACTGATCTGTACACCCAGCTTGGTCTGAACCCATCCTGCACTCCGCAATACTTCTCGGGCCGGACACATGGGGGTATCCTGTTCTCCGCAACACTTCTCGGATCTTACTAGCTAGCTACGGTACTGTACTCTGAACATACATAGTCCATCAAAATTCTGATATCATATAGTACATTTCATATAATATAACTGTAACATATATCTTTTTCATATTTCTGCGTAAAATCTGTCATATCAAAATTTTTAAATGCTGTCATAAATATCTAATCATGACATAAGGCCGATTGAAACTAAGCTGTCACGACACTAGGCCGGCTGATCTGTCACGGCACTAGGTCCGCTAAAATATCACGACACTGGGTTGGCTGAATTGTCATATTATACTAAACAATATCATAAATTTTGTAAGGTTTTTAACATTTTCTGAAAATCATTATTTAGCTGCACATGCTCTGTATAATCATAAAATATTATAACATGCTTATCGATTCCATATAATATTCACACTCAGGCCACACAGTTTGAGTACTATTCTAAAATATGCTATTTGCCTGGGAAAAATATGCTTCGCTAAAAAATAGTATTAAATCTACTTCTAGGATCTACTCAACTTAACAAGCTTGTTTTCTTAAAAATATACATTAATTCATAAATGTCATTTCTAAATGTCCGAATTCCTAGAAAAATCATAGATATAATCTCTGTAAACAAATATTATGTTTAAACAGGTAAACTTTCTAAAAATACCTGACATAATCTATCCTCTAACCTGATTCCTGGAGAAATGCCTGCAAGGATCCTAAAATCGTGTCTGCGGCGTACACACAAAACCCTATATCCATAAACCCTAACTTAATTAACCCAACCCCAGAATAACAACCATTTTAACATTTCCAAGCTCACACACTTCCAATAACTAACTAAACTTTAAAAACACTTTCCTTACCCTAATTTTGGAGTGGTGTCAGGAAAGCCTGAACTAAGAAATGGCTTCGATTAAACTGCGGAGAATCATCACCGGGATCTCGAAATCACTTTTATAAGTTGATTTGGGTTGATTTTGGGTCAAAAATCGAAGAGAGAGAGAGAGAGAGAGAGAGAGAGAGAGAGAGAGAGAGAGAGAGAGAGAGAGAGATTTAATTTCTTTTAAAAAAAATGATCTCCAATGCTATATATAGCTAGTTGTACCTAGGCGAAACTGTCGATGGTTTGGTTTTTAACCAAACTCTTTTTTACTGTTTTACCCTTACCTTCCGCGGTAACTCAAAATCGTTGATGGTTTTCTGAGCTTATCCAAAACCGTTGAAGGTTTGGCTTTGCACCAAACCAATTCCTCATTTTTTTACTTATTTTTATTATTATCATTTTTTCGGGTCTCTACTGCAAACCCTAAAAAATCCTAATCACCACATGTGTATCACTTAAAAATAGATTTGAATCTAACAACTAAATTGAGTAAATATTTACCAATTCTTAGGGGACGTTTGGTATCACTGTTAAAAATTGGAGAAACGAAAAACAGAAATAGGAATTAAAAATTAGAAACCAATAACTTGTTTGGTTAACATTTATATAACTAATACAAATTTAAAACTTAATTAAAAATGCGCATTTTCATCTTTAAATCAAATAATATTATAAAAATATGACTAAAATAATAAAATTACAAATACAATACATTATAAAAATTACCATAATGAAATTACTTAATTGTTCTAATTTCAAAATTTACTTTACAGTAAAAAATTTATCGGAAATGACAATTGAAAATTAATAAAAATATTTTGTAATTGACTTGATTATTATTTTTTGAAATATATGTATATATTTTTTAATTATATTTAAATTCATATGATAATTTAATTTTTATTTTAATTTAAAAATTTATAAAATGAATAACTTAATCTAAAAATATTATTTTTAGATATTAAAATTTTTGTTAACAAATTGATAAAACAATTGAAAATTATAAAATTTGATTTGTAATTTTTTGGCAAAGAACTGAAAATCAGGAATAGAAACAGAAAATTGATAACATAAATAAATTTATTTTTGGACAAAAGACACTTATCTTCATAAAGTTGGAAAAAAAAAAATAATAATAACCTCCATTGAGGTTTCAAAAGTTCGAGAGACATCTCATGAAATTTGTCAAAAAAACATAAACCTCTTATATTTTAAGAAAGTCTATATTGTTTTAGCAAATTTGAGAAGATGTTTGTGTTATTTTTAAAATCTCAGGAGATATTTGTATTATTTTTGACAGACCTTAGGGTGTTAATGAAATTTTTGAAAACTCTGAAATTCTTATGTTTGCATTTTATTTTTTATTGTTGAAAAAAAAAAATATAAAATATAAAATAATAACCATACCAAACATATAGTTAATTGAATCGAGTATACCATAGAAAGGCCAAAAAAAAAGTTGTGGTGGTGGTTCCGATGTTGAGCACATAATATGATACTGATATTTTTTTCATTTTCTGAACTTCAGAGGTCTCTGTTTTCAGAACCTCATCCATGGCGTCTCTCTCCAATCCTCACCAAGCGCTTCCGCCGGCGTTTAGCCACCGACGGGGAACTAACCCCACACGGCTCAGACGCGAATTTGAATCACTTTCTTCTTCATCCGCGGGTAATGCAAGGAAGACGACAGTAGCAGAGGAAAACAGAAGAAAAGCAGAATGCGCCCATGCAAAGAAGAGAGAAGCTGTAGAGAGGAGAGAGGAAGTGAACCGGAAGATAGCGTCGCAGAAGGCGATTTCGATTATTCTGAGAAGAGAAGCCACCAAGGCAGTCATCGAGAAGAAGAAGGGCGGTACCAATTCCAAGAAACTACTTCCGAGGACCGTACTTGAAGCGCTTCATGAGAGAATTACTGCTTTGCGTTGGGAATCGGCTCTCAAGGTCAGTGTTCATTTTAGTTTAACACAACTGAGCTCAAATGTGAACTGTCGGTCATTTGGAATTGGAAATTTCATTCTCTTTTGGGGTTTCGTTGTTTTTTTTTTTTTTTTTTGAAGTTCAAACCTTTTTGTTGAAACGTGATTCTATTGATGCAAAGGGGGATGAATGGCTCCAACGAGGTCTTTGTTGGATTAATTTTGACGGAGATCCAAAATGTCTCATTGTTGATGCAGCTTTTGGTCAGAGTAAGATGACACTAGGGGTAGCCTCGAAAATTAAAAAAACAAAAGGTGACCGGAGGACAGTGGTTGATCCTGGGCCTAGTGGAGGTTGAAGTTCTATTTTTTAATATTTTAAATTTTTTTGTAAGATTAATTTTGTACAACCATTATTTATAATCATGAAAATTGTTATAATATCAATGTAGACATAATATTTCAGTACCAATGAAAAAGTCAACTTTTTACTAAATTCAATTAGATTTTCATCTCTCTTTTTAAATTTTGATACAGCCTTCAAATTTTGTTTATTTAGACTTCATGTGGCAGTAAGTTGAGTGGGTGTGAACCATGTAATCTGAAAAATACAGCTTTTTTAAGCCTACCTACACAAATAGTACAAGGATTAAGGAGTTGTCAATCAAGTGTGGGGCTATAGATCACAATAAGGCATATGTGGATCTGCCTATGCCTGAGGCAATGCTCTAGGAGAATTTTCTGATGCCTAAATCAGTAAATCAAAAGATAGTAGGCTGGAAGAGAAGAGGATGAGAGGTCTTCTTACCTTTCTTGAGGTGATATTTCTTTAAATAATTAAAGGTGAGTCACTATGGGAATTGTAGGTAGTTGCAATTAGATAGTTACTTGAAGTGGAAGAAATTGAGTTTAATCGTTCATGTGGGATTATAGTTGCGGAAGTTGGCTGAGGTGGTGCCAGGTTATTGGTAGTATGATTTACTTTCATTGAGCATTTAATTTGTTTTGGTTTTAGAATTATTAACAATAGGATGCTAGTTTTTAATTTTAGTTTTCATTTCTAGGTTTTAGTTTTAGTTTTCGTAATTTTTGGCAATGATACTGAACAGCCCCAAAGGCGTTGAAAAGAAGTTCAAAGCCTTCCTTTAGCAAAGGAATGACCAGAACACCTATGCTTGTAAGTTCCATCGTTGTTAAATCTAGATTCAAATTGTGAGCCAAAATCCTAATTTCAAAAATTGGGAATCAAATCAAATAGTAAGATTTGATACAAATTTCCAAAATTGACTCCGAATGACATGCATACACTGATATATGAACAACAAACAAAATAGTAAAATACAGTTAAATTTTAACAATACAAAAATCATATTTCATGTGTATGCTTCTTGTAAACAATAAAAAGTAGGGGAAGGAGTCAAGAAAAAATAATAAAAACTGAACTTGCAAGTAAACTAAAGTAAATGAATTTGAGACTTAGTTGAGTACTCTTAGACTAAAAGTCAACTCGCTTCTCTGTAGAGCTTCTATCGCTGGAGGAGTCTTCATGCTTCCCCTAAACAGCTTCAGCTTGTCTCAATCCAAATAATCACCATAGTCGGACGTACACTCTTTTATCCAAATCCTCTCATCCATTTTCTTTGTCATTGATTCATATCTCTCAAAATCCCTAAACTACCAACATCAGCCGGGAATATACCATCAGAAACCTAATGGAGGAACTAGAAAGGAGCCAGCTTTTGCTTGAATTGGAAGAAGACCAAGAAGCTAGATAAAATCTGCAAGAGCACTGTCTTGGTGGCAACATACTGGTGGAGAAAAGCTTAAACAAAGCAGCTGTCAAAAACATCATCTTCAAAGCCTGAAATATCAAAGGTAAGCTTTACATCCTGGACTTAGAGGAGAATGCTTTTAGTTTTATTTTTAGTGGAAAGGAAAATAATCCTAAAGGAAGGTCCATGGTCAGTGATAGGTAATCTTCTTGTACTCATCGAATGGCACCAGAGGGGAGCTCTTGAAGAACTATAGTTTGGATACAGATTATAGGAGTACATCCGTCCTATATCAATGCAGGAAATCTACAAAAAATAGGGGATATCACAGGCAAAACCATCAAAGTAGAGAATACAGAAAACCAACTTCTTCCATGGAGGAAATTCCTCAGAATAAGAGTGCAAGTTGATCTAAGGAAACCATTAGTATCTGGCTTTTGGCTTAGAAGAAAAGCAGACAAAGAACTATGGATAAGCTTCAGGTATTATAGACTATCTGAATTCTGCTATGACTGCAGGAAAATAGGGTGTACCCAGACCAGGGGCTGCAAAGGCAAAATCAGCGCTGGTAATGGTGAAACCAATTATGGACCCCAACTTAGAGCATCATTCTGGACAAACAGTGGGTAAAAATTAGAGAGGAAATTTCATCTCCTCATCCGGATAAAGCTGAACAATACCTAAACCATCAGCCGCAGGTGGCGTGTGAGGTGGAGAATCCAAAGGATAGTGGGGGAAGTGGCAGGAATATTGGACAGTTTGAAGATTCTTCAGTACAAAAAAAATGAGCTAGCTGGCAATATTTTTTGCAACGGTATGTGTCAGACTAAGGACCCTAACGGATGAGGTACATTAGAGCATAAAGAGGAGCACACAAATATCTCAAGTCTTGAGAATAAATCAGAGGAGGATCAGGGAAACCCTGTGGTAGCCCCATATCTGCGCAAGGTAGTATAGATCTTTTATTAGGCCCAATAGAATGTAGTGAACCCAATAGAAGAGCTACTGATGGCCAGGAATCAGGACTACTGTTGCAGAAAGGGGAAGGACCTAGGATAGAGCTCAACAACCTGGAAAACTTGAGAGCAAATTTGGATACCAGGTACAGCGTTAACTTACCTGAATTATTTTGGAGTCTTTTCTTTAAATAGAAAAGCCTAGAGGCTTACAAAGCAGAGCAGGAAGAAAGGAAGAGAATTTGAAACTACTGTAATTAATCATCAGGTGGAGGAAGAACTTGAAGAGGAAATCACTGCAGAGCTTGACAGTAAACAGAGTAGTAATTGGAGTGGCAGCTTAGTAAACAACAGAAACTTCAGGAAGTTGGTTAGAAGATCAATTTGCATTAAGGAAATGGAGACAATCTTCTTGAGTAATGGAGTTAACAATAAAACAGCTAAGGAGGCGGGCCTTACCATGCCTCAACAGAAGCCATGTTAATCCTTGCATGGAACTGTTGAGGGCTTGGCCATGTCTCAACAGTTTGTCAGTAAGGCCTTGGTGAGAGAGAATAAGCCAGATATATACTTCTTATCAGAAACTAGATGTACTGAAGAGAGGATGAGATCAATAACCAGCAGTTTAGATTATGAGAGGATAATTATAGCCAATCCAATCAATACTAAAAGTGGTCTATGCCTTTGCTGGAGAACAGGTATACAAATTGATATCTTAATGGAAGCAAAAAACCTGATCACAGGACTGGTGTAAGAAGAAAAGGGTCATTGGATATGAAACTGTATTTATGGACCCCCATACCATAGTGAATACTCAAAATTCTGGAGTTATGAATATGATTGTGGAAGAAATGAGGAAACCAATGTTCTGCATAGGGGCATTTTAACAGTATTTACAGTGGTGCTGATAAAAAAGGGGAAAGACAAAAATCATCTACCTCCAGAAAAGGTCTGCAAAGTTTGGTTGATTCTCAAGGACTCATTGACCTGGGTCATAACAAGAATCCTTTGCTTGGTCAAACAAGAGGAGTGGACGGGAAAATATTAAAGAAAGGCTAGATAGAGGTAGCTAGCTGATAAATGATCACTATGTGTCAAACTCAATAGAATTTGATCAATCCTTTTTTCTGTCATTAAGGTGGAGAACTGAACCAAGGATTCTCCTTCTTCATCATCAATCAAATCAATGTTCCTGACCCAGGATTCTATTTTATCATCAATCCAATCACCGTTTACATTTTTTCTTTTTCTTGTCACTGAATAGATTTCTAGCTTGGAGGGGTATTTTTCCAAGGGCAGTTATCAAACATCTTTCTGCTATTGGATCAGACTATAGTCCTATTCTACTTGACACGGTGGGGGTTATTATGAACTTTCCAAAATGTTTCGAATTTGAATGGATGTGGACTGAAGATAGCACCAGTTATGGTGTAGTCAAAGAAGCATGGAGTAATGAGGTTGAAGGATCCAAAGCTTACATTCTTTGTGCCAAAATTAAAAACACCAAAAAAGATTCAGGAAGTGGAATGAAGAAAGCTTTGGGAACTACACATAGGAGATACAGGTTATTGAGGATCAAATCAACATAATCCAAAACCAAGAATCATCCCAACAAAACTTGGAATGGAAGTGAAATTATGCTCTGAACTTGAGGAACAATAGACTATGGAGGAAATCCTATGAAGACAGAAATCAAGAGTTAAGTGGATGCTGTAAGGAGATGCAAAAACTAAGGGCCCATTTAGTTGTGGAAAATATTTTCCATCTTCCATTTTATAGTTTTTCAAATAATTATAAAAATTTTAGCTTATTTTTTAGTTTTTCAAGGTTTGTAATAAAAAGATAGAAAAGAAATAGTTGTTTAAATGTGCAAAACAATTTTTCACTTTTTATATCTAGATTTTAAATTAATTACAAAAAAGATAACTGGTTTTTCAATTTTCCAAAAATTATATATGGTAGTATTTGGGATCATGGATTTTGAGGCTTGAATTTGGATATGTATGAGTTTGGAAGAAACTCAATACATAACCTACCCAAATCAAAGTCCAAGATCCAAATTCCATCCTCCCATACACAAAGTTAGAAATGTAGAAAATAATAAAAAGATGTTTTCCTACTTTTTTATATGAACTTTGCAAATTGGAAAACAAGGCAGCATTTTTGTAATTATTTGAACAATTAGAAATGGAAAATACAACTATTTCCACAAGCAAATGGTGCCAGAACTTTTTATTGTAGCTCATTTATTTCATACAAATGTTGTAGAACTGAAAAATTAGCTAGCTTTGTAATTTTTTGAAAAATTAAAATAGAAAATGAAAACAATTTTCCACGACTAAACAGACCCTAAAATTTTCCACCTCTACTATCAATAGAAGAAGGAGATATTCTATAGATATTTCAAAGAAGGAAGATGGCACTTGGACAGACAACCAAAGTGACAGACAGACAACCAAAGTGACATAGGAAGGAATTCATTAAACATTTCTCCAAGATCTTTACTAGTTCAAGACCAAATTGTCCACCTCTACTGGATCACGTAATAACATGTTGCATAACCCATGAATAAAATGAGATGCTCTGTGCAATCCCTTTGCAAGTGAGATATGGAATACTGTACTGAGCATGCACCCCCTAAAATCTCCAGGCCCAGATGGCACGTCCGAGATTTTCTACAAAACTGGCCTATTGTGGCAGAAGAAGTAACGGTGATGATACAAAGCTATTTCAGATGTAGCAAACTCCTAAGAGGGCATTTGGTTCAGTGGCCTATGGGACTGGTCCGACTGGATTAGACTGAACTGGATAACATTGGATTGATTATGATTATTATCCTGTACCATGTTTGTATTAGGACACCCATAGAATAGGCTAATCATTGGAAAGATCAAAATACCTTTTTTAATATATATATATATATATATATATTATACTATATAACATTTTCATTTTTTTTAAGATGTCTTTTTTTTAAAGGAATTCATTTTTTATTTAAAATTTAACAATCTGAAGTGATATAGATATAAAGATTTGTTCTTTGGAAACCAAAGAAGAAAGCCACAAAAAAGGTTTCCTATTCTTTTGAAACAAAAAAACAGAATACCAGAAATGTAGCATCTACACGGCTACCAGACATTAGACCACTCTAATTTGACACCAATCAAAACCTCACATAGTCAAATGCCTATTCAAGTGTGGTCTAGCGAATTGTGCAGTTCTATCCATATCATGCAATTCAAAAAAGATAAAGATCTGTTCATATCTGGAGCTCCTCACCAATTGCTCAATATTGTTGACAAAGTCCAAGTCTTGTGTGTTCAACCGTTTTATCTTGATCATGCAAAGCTCGGCCTTTGATCATTTCTGGAAAATGCCATTTTCAAAGAAATTTGGTAAAAAAATTGTGGAAATTGAGAGAGTGCAGATCATTTTCTTCTTTTTCTTCTTCTTCCGTAAGTTTGTGGATTGGGTGGGTTGTGGGACTGGAACTAGATCTAAGTGCAAATAGTTGCCAAATCTGGTCACAGGGAGGGAGGGAGGGAGGGAGGGAGGGGGGGGGGGGGGGCGCGGGGAGAGAGAGAGAGAGAGAGAGTTGCTGGAGAAGACAACTGCAAGATGTAAACTACCTGCACAAGGAACTCCTTATGGGAAGCAGACGAAGTGGAGCTTGGCTGTTGGGGAAGGGCCAAGGGGGGATTCTTTGGTTAAATATACTGCAAAAATTGTGGCTTAGCTGAAGCTGGCCGGTGGGGGGGGGGGGGGGGGCGGGGAATCGGCCGGATAGGAAGCATCCAATCTTGGTCAATCCTACTTTATTGATGAGTTGAACCAAGCATAGGCTAAGGATCCTTAGCCTAGCGTAGCCATTGAACCAAACACACCCTAAAGGAGTTAAATCATACAAACATTGTGTTAATACCCAAATCTCCAAATGCCAGGACAGTAAACAATTTCAGACCCATCAGCTCAATTGTGTCAAACCTTATAGCTACCAGACTTAAACCTCTGATGGTAAGACTTATTGCCCTCAACTAAGCTGCTTTCCTTAAAGGCATATCAATTTCTGATAACATCGTAGTTGAACTGGAAGTATTTCATGGATTCAAAAAATAAAAACAAAAATAAAAATTAAAGTAAAGGAAAAGGAGCATTAATGGGTGTTAAGATTGATTACTGCAAAGCTTATGATCATATGGAATGGAAGTTTATCCTTACATAGCTAAATTTTTTGGCTTCCATACCAAGTTTGTGGATATCATTGAACAATGCATGACAACAGTTTCTTATTCAATAGTAATCAATGGAGGTCCTCTGCGGTACTTTGGACCACAAAGGGGGTTAAGACAAGGCAATCTCCTGTCGCCCTATCATTTCGTCCTGGGTACTGAGATCTTATCTAGACTCCTTTGTGAAGAAGAGCAGGGAGAAATGCAGGGTGTAAAGATAGCTAGAAATTATGCTGCCATAAATCATCTCCTTTTCTCAGATGACCTTGTCGTCTTTAGCAGAGCAAATGAAAAAAATAAAATAAAAAATGCAAAGGTTAAGTCTTGGAGGTTTTTGAAGAGTGGTCTGATCAGGAGGTACAAAGAGAGAAATCAGGCATAATTTTCAGCTCAAATTCTAGCAGAATTCAAAAGTTAAAAATTGAAGAATTGCTTGGCCTGAAAGAGATGAATGCAAAATCAAAATATCTTGACCTCAATCATCTATGAGGCAGACCCAATGAGCAAGACCTTTAAGATGTTACTGAAAAACTGAACCAGAAACTTAGTGGTTGGAAATCAAAAGTGCTTTCTTTAGATGGGAGAGGTACCCTGTTCAAATCTGTGGCCATGGCAATGCCGTCTTATGCTATTGTCAGTACTCAAAGTCTCAAAGGCTTGGTGATGAATGGGATAGAATGGCTAGGGACTTTGGTGGGGCTGGACTAGTAAGGGCAGGAGTTCTGTTCACCTTAAAAGTTGTGAATTTTTGTGTAGGCCTAAACAATTAGGTGGCCTGGGCTTTAGAAGAATGAAGGATATAAACAACTCAATGCTGGCTAATTAAGTTGGCAAGCAGCTTCAGGAAAAAGCATAAAATGGGTGGAATTGCTATCACTTAAAAATACTGTAGATGGAACCCCTTGAATGTAGAGGCTGCAAAGAATGACTTCTTTATTTGGAAGACAATTCTGAGGGGCAGAGACCATATCAAGGAAGGGATTTGTTACTCTGGGGTGTGATCAGACTGTCAATATTTGGACAGATCCTTAGATTCCTCTGTTTCCAGGTTTCGTTCCGAAACCTAGTGTGGAAGATGACAACATGCCTCTAAAGGTGAATATTATCTTGGAAGAAGGCAGTAGTTTGAACGTTGAGGTTCTTTGACAATCATCTTAGAGACAGAATCTTTCAAAACCCCATACCTCAAAACCACAAGGATGATGAGCTAATTTGGACCTCAAATCATAATGTTTGCTTCCTGGTTTAGTCAGCCTAATGGTTGGATCAATCTAACAGGTTTGCAAACAATGGAAACATTTTCCCTTGGAATAAGCTGTGGAATCTAAGGATGAATGAAAGAAACAAAGTTATGCTGTGAGAGTTGTTTCAGATGTCGTTCCTACCAAAGCTATTATGGGGAACAGGTTTGATAAATGATGTCTTGCTCTTTCTGTGGTGTCAGCCCAGAAACCGCAGTTCACCTTTTTTTCAACTGCAGCTCATAAAAAAATGCTCTGCTTCTTCTTTTGGGGGCTGAAAATGGACCAAATTTAGTTTCAATCTGTCAGGGAATGGATGGAATGGATCATTAACCAGGGTTTGTTGCCTGGTTTTAATCACCCCCTAGGGCCACCTCTCCCTGTTTGCAGCTATCCGCTTTGAGAAGCTTTGGTTATCCAGGAATGAATTGATGTTGCGGAAAATAAAGGTCGACCACTTTAGACTTTCAACTTCAAATTCAGTCATTTTTTCAAGATTGTTATCGGATCCCCCGGCCCCTACTCCTTGAAGAACAGCCGTCAGATGGGAATCTCCTCATACCTCCTTCAATTAATCTTCTAAGCCCTTTGCAGCTTGTATTGCTAGGATGAGAAAGGTTGAGTAGTGGGAGCTTGGGCTACGGTCTTCTCTAATATTGATGCTCTGGTAGGAGAAGCCTAAGTAGGTCTTTTTGTGGTTAAAAAGGTGCTGGTGATGGGGTATCCACAGGTCTTTATTGAAGGGGATGCAGAACTTGCCACCGATACTATTAACAGTAACTCCTCGAAAGGAGCTTGGAATATCCGCTCAATTATTGCGGATGTATCTGCCTTTAAATCATCTTTCCCTGCTCAATTCATTTTGTTCCCAGAGAAGAAAATTCTGTTGCCCATTGTTTAGCTACCTAGGTGGCTGACAGAAGCATCCATGAGGAAGTCCATCTCTCCCTGTCTTGCTTGTGTTGAGGCTAAGGTGCGTTCGGTGTTTCCCTGGTGGGTTTTTAGCATCAATGCAGGTTTGTTGGAGGTTTTGTGAAGGTAACATAAGATCTAAAATTCTCTTCTCTTTTGCAACATACAGCTAATGTAGACAAGGAATGGGAGGAAATTATGTTAAAAAAAATAAAATAAAATAAAGAAATGCTGTTTTGGGGGTTTTTGGGTCTGACTGTGCACTAGGTTCAAAGTCATGATTATTCATGGGGTGAATCGATAGATTTGGCAACAATTTGGTTGTTTTTGAATTCTCTAGCAAGATTTGAATTGATTTGGTGTGGAATTGACGCGGATTGTTTGTATTGAATCGTGAATTGTAAGATTCTAACAACTATCTTAAGTTCAAATGGAAAGATGGAAAGATATCTATAAACCTTTTGAAGGAGGTTTAAATTTGAAGCACATTGCGTAGAATAGAGCTTTTCCATTCATAGGATGACTTGAAATATTTTTCAATTTGAGGATTTCTCTCTTTTCCATTCATAGGATGACTTGAAATATTTTTCAATTTGAGAAGATTTCTCTAGGCCTTTCAGATCTATTGTTGCAGGTTGAGAAACATAAGCTTGTGGGAGATCAACATCCTTGATCAGTGTGCTTGGATTTGGAAGATAATACTAGCTGAAAGGGATTTTATTTACGCCTTCATTAAACATCAAATTGGTGATGACAAATTCAACTGCCCTTTTTCGTGACAGTTGGCATCCGGGCAGCACTCTTCTTAAAAAAGCATGGAAAAGATTTATCTCGGCTTGTTAGCCTGCTGTTCGATTCTAAAGTCTCTTTTGTCATCAACCTACAAACATCCATTTTGTTATAATAAATTGCCGACATCCATCTAGCTTTAAAAATTGCAATATGGCCGGCCTTCATTTTATTATAATAATTTGTTGACATTGCCGATGACCAGCATCCATTTTATTATAATAATTTGTCGACATTGCTGATATCCATCTAGCTTTAAAAATTGCATATTGCCGACATCCATTTTATTATAATAATTTGCTGACATTGCCGATGGCCGGCATCCATTTTATTATAATAATTTCCCAACATCCATCTTGCTTTAAAAATTGCATTTGGCTGATTTCCATCTTATAATAATTTGCCAACTGTCCTCTTGTCATAATAAATTGTGCATGGTCGACATGCATGCTGCTATGAAAGTTGTAACTCCTTGTTTTGAGAAAGAGATCTTGAAATATCTTGATTAGGACAAAAAGTCAAAGTCATGGCCGATGTCATTTTCAGAAGAAGAGTAATCTGCCATTATTCTGAGGATTGCCTTGAAATCTTCTGGAGTCTTGGCTTGGGCCAATTTTGCTTGGAGCTGGGATTTGGTGAGGAGGAATTTAGATTGCCGGATAACTTTGGAGTCTTTGAGAAACTTGGATTTTCTTTGAACCATTGCTTGAGAAAGTCTTCAAAAAGGTGGTTAGTTTTCATACCATTCCACCACATAATTTGGGATTGTCTTCCGAAATAAAGGACTTGGTGTTTGACAATGAGTTTATTTGAAAAGTTACATTGCAGCATTGAAATCCAAGTAAGACTAAAAAATTTGAAGAATAAAAATAGTTCTAGAAATTCAATCCATTCTTCAAAAGGAGAGAGATTGTTGGTCCAAAAATTATATGCTGATTTTAATTTTGTCGGGAATATTTCAATGGTTGGATCGAATTTGTCCCACCATTCATGAAACTAGAAAGGTACTTTGCCAGAGAAATTTTTATCAAAATAAATAAACCAAGAGAAATAAAAGGTTTTATTTTGAAGTAAAATTGCCTTGAACCATGCATCATGACCCAGTAATTGAAATGGTTGGGATCATAGTTTTGAGAAAATTTTCTTGATTTTAGAGGGTTTCCCTGTTCAGATAGAGAAATTATTTTATTAATTTTCAATTTTGAAAAATCGATTTTTGCTGAATCATTTCAGTCAATTTGCTCAAAGATATCGATGGACTTAGTGTCAATAAGGATAAATTCATAAAATAATTAGGTTTTTTAGGATCTTCGTAGATCCTATGAAATTTGTTATTAATATATTTTTCTACAAATTTCTTTGCGTCTAAAAAGGTTCTTCAACAGTGAAGAAATTTTGAAAATATTCTTTGTTTATGTAGGGAAAGGTTTCAATGGAAGATTTTGCCAATGGAATGTTTGCCTTGGAGATCTCAGAAGGTGATTTTGCCAATGGAGAGCTTGGTTTTGAGGATGAAGCCCTAGGAGAGTTTGTTAGTTTTGTCTTGAAAGATTCTTTGGGGAAATAAAATTGGAGGATATTGCTAGGAAATCTCCTTTCAAAGGGGAGAATCTATTTAAAAGGGAAATTGTTGTGACATTCTCCTTCTTAGGGGAAGAATTTTCCTTTGGGATATTAAAAGAGGGAAAATTGCCGGAAATTGCCTTTTTTGAAGGAGAATCTAAATCGATTGCCTAAAAAGGAGATCCACTGGATGCTCCTAATATTGCATGTTTGGATTAGTTGGCCTTTGGTGGCGAAGGCTCATTCATTTTGATCCCTGTAAAATTCACGAGTTAGAAAATCTGGAAGATAATTTGTTTCTCTTTTAATAGGTTCAATATCAAAGTCAAAGATAGATAAAAGGGCTTGCCATCTTGCAAATATTTGTTTGTGGGCTAAATTCTTTACATCTTTTTCCAAAACATATTTTGCCGATTGACTATCTACTCTTAGTAAAAATTTCTGGTTGAGTAGATCATCTTGAAAGTTTGAAACACAAAGAACGTTTGATAAGATTTCTTTTTTAATAGTAGAATATATCTCTTGGTTTTTATTCCACCCCTATTATGAAATCTTATTAATTATTCTTTGCCTTCTTTGACTTGTTTTAAAATGCCTCCATATCTGAGGTCAGAAGCATCAGTTTCAACGATTTTGTAAGCATTTGGATATGAAATTGCCATACAAGGTATTTTCTTAACATTGCCTTTAATCTTTCTTACCGCCTCCGTGTGGTCTTGATTCTAGTGTGGAGGATTTTTCTTCAACCTGTCATACAAAACTTTGCAATCTTTTCTATGATTTTGGCAAAAATTAGAGATGTAATTTAGATAGCCTAAAAATCTTTGTAATTGCTTTTTGTCTTTGATTTCATCTAGATTTTTTTTTTTTGGGTGAAATCAATACTTCTATGAATTGGAATAATTGTTCCATTTTCAATATTGTGCCCAAGAAATCTAATCTTAGTTTGAATGAGAATTGTATTTTTTGCTGAAACAGCGAGACCATTAGTCTTAACAATATTAGTAAATATTTTAAGATGTTTGAAATGTTGGTCTATATTATCGGAAAATATAAGAACATCCTCTATATAGATGATGATAAATTGTGAGTATGGGTTGAATATGTCATTCATTATACTTTGAAATTCACTTGGAGCATTTTTCAATCCGAATGGCATAACGTTCCATTCATATTGCCCAAATGGTACGGTGAAAGCAGTATTATACTTATCTTTTTTTGCAATTTAAATTTGCTAAAATCTTGATTTCATATCGAATTTTGAGAATATTTTTGCGTTATAAGTTCTTTTGAAAAGGTCAGATTTATTGGGTATTGGATATCTAATCCATTTCAAGACTTTGTTTAGAGTTTATAATTTATTACTGATCTTGGAGTGCTTCTTTCAATTTCGGAGGTTTTTTGGACATAAAATGCTGCACAGCTCCATGGTGACTTAGACTTTTTGATCATATTTTTGTTCAATAAATCTTGTATTTCTTTCTTGCAATATTCTAAAATTTCTGGTGACATTTGGATTGGCCTAGCTTTGGTGGGAATATTTTTATCAGTAATGTCTTTTTCATGGGATAATCCCACTATGTGTTTTTTCCTTTGCCAAAAAACATTTGGTAATTGTGAGCATATTTCTTTGTTTATTTGATCTTGTAAATTCGAAATTTGTTCTTAAACCTTTTTTGCTTTCAAGGCCTCTTTTCATCTTTTCATATTGTAATTCTTCTTTTAAAAAATTGAGCTGGTTGTTTTTTATCTTGTATTATCGTATTTATCTGTTTTTCATTTTTTATGGATTTTCCCTTGAGAGATTTAATTGCCTTTCTATAGGTGGAAGGTAAAATTTGAATAATATCTTTTTGTTGACATAATTTGTCAAGATTCCTTCATTTGTAATTTGGAAGGGGGGTAAGAAGATAGAGAAATGGTAAACCAAGGATTATTAGATGAGTAATTGTTTCTGCTAGAATAAAGCTTATTTTAAAACAAACCCCCTGATTGCAGACCCTTGCCAAAGGGACTTTGTAATTTATTTGAAGTTTTTGTTTATTTGCCCCATATAAAGTTTTTGTTGTTTTTTGGAAATATTTAGTGGGGATTAATCCTTCCCTAATACAATTGAGGTCAGCCCCGGTATCAATAAGGGCTATAAATTTCTTTGAGAAATTTGATTTTATACGGATTTGTATTTCACAAAACCATTTTTGAATGGTAACTTTATTTATCAGGTTTATGAAAGAATTTTGCTCATTGTTGGAATTTGGGTTGTTGGACTCATTTTCTGAGTTTTCCTTGTTTCAGAGAGACTTTCATGTTTTCTTGGTTTTAATAAATTTGTTCCTGTAAATCTTGGGTTATTGGTTTAAGGATCTTAATCTCTTCTTTAATTGAATTATTTCCTTATGCAAATCTTGAGCCGAAGTTCTCTTTGGTTTTGATTTAAATTTTCCAAGAATTTCTTCTCCAAAACTTGGGATTCTTTGGTAAAATAATTGGTCTTTTAGATTTTCAACCTTTTCAGGTTTGTCAAGGATTACTTCGTGTTCTCTTGATTGTTTTAGTTTTTTCAGATAGATTCGTTTTTGAATTGGGTCTTCAATTTTGTCTATCATTCCAAGGAATAATTTGTTGCCTTCTTTTTCAATGACATTAATTTGTTTTTTACAAAAACATAATTCTTTGCCACAGCATTCTGTCTCTTCTGTAGAAGATTGATGGCAGGAATCTAAATTTATTGCTAAGAGGTCTCCTTCTGAAATTTCTGAAGAAGGGTCAGAGGAAGATTCTTGGAGATTGTCTAGAAGATTAAAGATATTATTTCTTCAGTTTCTAAGTTGTTTATTTTTTGTTTGAGTTTGCATTTGTTGGCATAATGATCTTTGTTTCTACAAATGAAGCAGGCTCCCAAATACACATAATCCTATACTAACTAAACTAAACACACGATAAACTATTAAATAAAACCAACAATCCCTAGAACCCAGACCCATTTATTCTGAATTAGTTGCTAACAAGGATCTACCCATGGTCCGACTTCTTGTTGTGCATCATATCTTCTTCCCTTTATCTTTTTGAAGTCTGAATTTGCTGTGACCTAACCTTTTGGCCTTAGGATCTACCCATGGTTCGACTTCTTGTCCTGCATCATACCTTCTTCCCTTTATCTTTGTGGGATGAATTTTGTTTGCCTTAAAGGAATTTGAAGTCTGAATTTGCTGAGACCTAACCTTTTGACCTTGTATTAGCAGTAGCGTGAGAATTAGAGCTTTGTCCATAAATTTTTCAACCAAGAGTACTTTGATGATCTGCTCTATCCTTGTACTCTAGAAGATCTTGAGGGATTTCAAAATCCTTCTTCCATCACAGTTCCTCTAGCCTTACATGGGCATCATCTATTGTGATATCCTCAGGTTAAGCTTCCAACTTTTGAATGGCCTTTCCCTGTAATATCGTTGAAGCCAGGACATCAATAAAAAATTTGTATCGGTAAGGTTTATTTTTATTTTTTTTAAAGAGATGAAGTTTTGATCTGCTGAGAAAAAAATTCACAAGCTGCCTCTGCCAATTGTGGTGTCGCTGAACTGTAAGTAGCCCACCACTCTATAGAGTCCATGGTTACCACATCCGTGCAAGTGATAGAGTACAAAAAAGCCCTTTACACATGTGAAAATCCACAAATTGCTTACATAGTATTCTTGCTTTGTTGAGATAATTTGCTAACCTTTCAAATGCCTTCAATACTTCTGCAATCACTTATTTAGCCCCATTTTATTTCTATTTAATTGCCCCCTCTAGGGGTAGCAATATTAACATAGGCAACATGATAAAATCCAGGAGATAAAACAAATTCGAAGCAATGCATCGGAACATTCATTTTTTCCCTTCTCCTAAGCATTATTCCTTCAACTTGTGGTTACAAATCTGCATGTGTTGTTTCTTAAAACATCCCTAATCTCACCAAGTTTATTATCCATTGTCACATAAACCTTGCACATAATTGGACCATCTTTGTGCTATATCTAATCAATTTATAAATTAGTTTTCTGATGGCCAACATATTCTGCATCTCATTCCAAAACTTCCTCACTATCTTTTTCTTAGTAATGAAAGCGTCAATTTCTTTGTTTTCTCCTCACTACATTTCGACCCAATCTCTCCAAAATGTTAGGACTATAGTTGTTGCCAAAGCATCCTCTCATCGGCAAAGTCATTTAAGATGCATAAGTTGTCTGACAAATCTTGTCTTGGCACAAGTACTAATCTAGATTGGGTTCTAAAAATTTGCCAATGCATGTTGGTGATTTTGTATATGTTTGACAATTTTTAACCCATTGAAATACATGTCTTATAACCAGACTCGAAAGTCCAAGTCCTCTAAAATCAAATTCAATGTATAAGGATGTACCATAGTTACCAGAAAAAGCTAAGTTGCCAACACCCTAGAGAACCATGTATTGGTACGAATGTTCCGAAATGTGGTACATTTTTGTTCCGGAATGCTAAATCTATTGATCCAAAGTTTTAATTCAATGTCTTTCACATAACATAACTTTTTATTATTTAAAAGTGGGAATCATCACATATTAAGTCTATTTCTATCGTTATTAGTATATTTTAGAATAGAAAATCTCTTCTGCATTTAGAAACACCTCAACATGCTCTCCAAAATATACATGTGACATTACACTTTTTTAACCAACATATCTATGTAAGTATACCTCTACCATTCCACATTTTAGAGCATGTGCCGTATTGCGATCCTGTTTCCGTTCCATGTACCCAAATGTTCCACATTCTAAGTAACATTGGGATGTACCTTTTCTACCTCCTTGCTAGCTACTTTACAGTTTGGCGACAGGTGCCATTTGTATTTCATTGGAAGGCCTTACCTCATCAATGGCTTTCAACAATAATTAACCTATGTTAACTCTTGATTTTTTAATTCCCTAACAGTCTACGATATATAAGAACATGGCCGTACAACTATTTGTAGCAAGTGCATTTATTGAAGGATTTACTATATTTTACTCCATCTATTAGAAATAGTTGAAATGTCATCACCCTATGTTTGGAGAGGACTTTGATTTGGAGTTGTATTGGATTTGGATAAGATGTAATATAAAATTTTATTAAAATTTGTCCAAATCCACCCAAATCCATATTCAAGGTTTGAAATCCATGCTCCCAAACGCATAGTCAGTGTACTAGGTATCTTTAATAGGAAACAATCTTTCTCAATATTTGTTTTTCTGCAAAAGTAATCAAGTCTTTGCTTTCTCAAAAGTCGGGGTTTTATAAGCCTCTGGTGCTATGTTGACAGTTGCTACCATTTCGTGAAGTTGGAAAGCAAGGTAGCATTTTTGTGATTATTTTAAAAATTGGGAAAGGAAAATCGGACTATTTTCCACCAGTAAATAGTGCCAAAACTTTTTATTGCTTTCCAATATTTTTATACAATGTTGCAAAATTGAAACATAAGTTGGCTTTTTTTGTAATTGAAAAGTAAGGTGTACTCCCAAGAGGGGGGGTGAATTGGGATTTAAAACTTTCTTTGAACTCTTTTATTAATTCTTTCTCAACTCTTCACACATGTATGGTTTGACTTTCAATCACAAATTCAGCCAAGCATCAATTTAATTTTAAGTCTTTATGGATGAGTATATCAATTTGAATGCTTTGCAAGTTTCTCAATACTTCTTTCAGCAAATTAAACCAAAACTCAATAAGTCAATTCAATCAATCAAGATAAGCTTCACAATATGAAATACTATAACAATTCCAGCAAGCTTCTAAGATTCAGTCTTTTGATATTGAGCTGTAGTTGATGAATGACCTGTATAATGAACATACTCCGTTAGAAGGTTTCCGTAAGATTCAATCAACGTACTCCCCTCTATTCAAGGTTTCTGCAATTCCCAATCACAAAATAATTTCCAGCAATTTAAATAAGCATCCACGCAGTTTATATGTGCTGAAATTTAAAAGAGAATAGGGAAGAGAGTGACATCGAGATTTTTACGAGGTTCGGTTATACCCGCCTATGTCCTCGCCTTAGGTACACCACCCAAGGATTTCACTATACCACTCCTTTAACCGGGTGGAGCAAACCATTTACACACTCCTTCAAGTAGGATGGAGCCCTCCTCTCGAAGCGATACCCCATGCTCGGTAATCCAACGATTCAACAATCCTGAACCGTCAAAAAACAAACTAGAACAATTCTTGTGTACAAAGATCACTCTCAAAATAGAGCTGATTAGTACAGGTTAAAGCATAGCTAATATACTTCAATTTAAAATATCAATAAAGAATTGAATTGAAGCTCAGAAAATTTATCATCGGGATCTTCTTTCTTTGATTGAAAAACTCAGTATATGTGCGCAAAGATTGGTGAGAATAGATCAGCAAGACTCAGTAAAATCTTAGCAAAGAGTGTGAGCAAGAAAGCTTTTGAAGAGTATTGGCAATAATGCTTGATTGCTGAATGTAATTCTTGATTGTATGCAGTTGTTTAAAATCTTTGTGGTTTTCCATGTATTTATAGAGTTTAAAAGGTTCTATTTTGTGTTCCTCAAGTTTCTTTGAGTGTTTCCCAAGTTTTTACAAAGATTGGGGTCCAAGAAATTTTATTTGGAAACTTTTCTTCGCTGTTTAAAAATAGCCGTTACGAAGTTCAGTCGACTGGACTTATTGGGGTCAGTCGCCTGGACTTTGAATTTCAGCGAAATATCAAAGTCAGAATGGGGTCAGTCGCCTGGACTCACAGGGGTTAGTCGACTGGGCCTATTTAGTCTTCTCAAATTAATTCAGCATAAATGTCAGTCGCCTGACCAGAGTGGGTCAGTCGCTTGGATAGGAAAAAATTCATGCTTTTATATTGTTTGTTTCTAAAAACTTTTGTAAGCTTTTACTTGTCAAATTACTTTGAGTCTTTTGAAGATATTTTCCGGGGTTTTTCAAAATTTGGTCTCTAAGTCAATAATTAATCCTAATGAGCTTCAAAACATCCATATTGACTTTTAATTGAAGTACTTACATAAGACTTGTTTAAGAATTAAAAACAATCTAAATGCGAAGTCTTCATTTATGTCTTTCTTTGAGTCCATCTTGGTCCATCTTGACCTTGAGCTTCAATATTCTTTAAGCTTGCATCAATTTTGTTTATCTTTGAACAATTAAGCTTTCATCTGATCACTTCTTTGGAATGTAGACTTTCAATAAAGGCTTGTGATCACCTTGATCTTGAACTTATATGCTTGTTTCTCGAAACATAATCACTTTAACCAAAACGCGTTAAATTCCTTTGATTTGTTTTCATCAAAATAAGATTCGTAAGCCTTGTTAGAGCAACAATCTCCCCTTTTTTTATGATGACAAATAAGGAGCAAAAGTGAGTGAACCTTGATAAGGCTCCCCCTTACAATAAGCACACTTTTAACAATGTTTTGAAAAAATAATCATTCATATGATCAAATAGTTCCAGATTCAATTTCAGATTCCATGTAAGTTCATTTTTCAAGATCTATATATAAATCAATTATCAGTGCATCATATATCATCATATCTCATATTCTGCAGTTTATCTCAATTTTGCATTTTATCTCAATTTTGCTCACACTTTCTCCCCCTTTTGACATCAATCAAAAAGAGAAAAGTAAAAAATATAAATAGCAAGGCAATGAACAACCATAAGCAAAAATATATATCCAGTGAAGGCACAAAATAGAACCTTTGCATTCGTCATGCATAAAAAGATAGACAATAAGTCCCAAAATAGCATGAGACATACAAAAATTGTATATCAGAATTTTTAATAATTTCCATAAATCATGAAATTATTACTTAACGAGTATAACTCCCCCTGAATGAAATATATTTCATATTCAATAAATTCATAATTTCATTCTTGAAGGACAAACTATGTATCCATGTATAGTATGAGTGTAAATATCATGTGAAGCTATCATCATTATCAATCATGCCTTTAAATTTATCATGCCATGCTCATGCTCAGTTTGCTAAATTTTCTCCCCCTTTTTATATCAACAAAAAGGATAAATCAAAAGAAATATTATGCAAAGGTACTAAGGACAAAAAAAAATTCACATTTAGATTGTAATAACAAAGTCCATAATCTAGCATATATTTCAATCATAACGTGGTCATCCATCATTCAGCATACAAAAGAAATATAACATAATCCAACATCAGCATGTGAACTAAGATGGTCAAGAGAAAACAAATAAAAGAGCTAAGCAAAAAAATAATAGTGTCAAACATTTCAACCTAGCTTAGTGTTTGGTTTTAGAATTTCTCTCGTTTGATTTATCCCTTTTCTATTTTTCCAAGCTCCAAATATCTTTCCAAATTCGCTTATTGAAGTGTGACTTCTTTAACTTCGAAGATAAGCCTTGTATAATCTATCCTTTGATTTTAGCCAACAATGCCATGTCTTTATATTCTTTTAATTCAATATAATAGTTATCAATAAGTTCAGAAGTTCATCTTTTAGATTTTCATACCTTGTTTCAACTTGTTCAATATCCTTGTATATTAGTTTGAAATTTGAATAAGGATAAATTTTCTCTTTTGGAATTTTTTGAATTCTCTGTATTTCTTAGATTTTCTCAGCTTCTCAGGTTCTCTATTATAGTAGATATTTCAACTATTGATAAGCTTACAATTTTTAAGTATTTATCTACTATCCGAGCACATTTTATAGTCGTTGCTAAGTCTCTTAAGATTGGCTACTTTAAATCCTATAGGCTATGGAGGCATCCCTTTTCATTTTAGTATAGATTTAGCTTTCTTAATTCCTAAAAAGGGAATGACTATTCTATGGAGTCCTTGGTTTGTGAACTAGGCTTTCATCTTGGTACCCATACTTTCTTGGGTCCGGATCGTTTAACAAGAGATGTTTCTTTTACTTTTCAAACTTGTTTAGTTTTCACACTCTTTCTCTTTAATGGACATTCAAACTTTATGTGTCCCTTCTTCTTACATAGGAAGCATGTGGTGTGAGTGTGAGCATTTGGGGAGGTACTAACATAGTCTTTAGAGGCTCTTACAAAGTACCCCATGTAGAGGTTCTTTTTCCTTGTGTTCTCTACTCCATTGAATCCCATACCTTCTTTATCCAAAGACATTCTTTGTGATCCAATCATTTTATCAAAGTTCTCCTTTCCTTTAGTAAAGTTGTAAATTATTTTATTTTGATCCTCAATTTTACTTTCAAGGCAAAGTATTTCTGAATCTTTTATTCCTTTGCAGTTTGCTTGCATCCTTATTAGCTCTTTAGTCATTTGATTTATTTTGCTTTCAAGTTCACCAATGACTAGGTCCTTTTCTTTTTCAATAGAAGTTTGAGATCTTAAATCATCTAGTTCTTTTATTACTTTTTCATTCTTGCTTTCCAATCTCTTGATTTTTAAATCCATTTCTCTTTCAGTAAGATTTTTTGATTCTAATTCTTTCATTACAATTTCATTCTTATTTTTCAATGAAATATATCGTTTAATTACTTTAACTAGAATCTTATGAACCTTGAATAATTCTCTTTGAAGTTCTTCATAGGATGGTCTACTCTCATCACTGGATTCATCAAATGAATCGTCACAAGAATCATTAAATGATTTGGATAAGGAGCTTTGTACTTCATCACTGTCCCATGCCATAAGACAACCATTTGCAATCTCTTGGTCACTTGATTCACATTCTGAGCTACTAGAACTTATATTGTCCCATGTAGTGGCTTTCATTGCCTTTTTCTTTTTCTTCTTGGAATCCTTTTAAGCTGTGGACAATTTGGTTTTATGTGGCCCACTTTCTTGCAATTATAGCATGTAGGAGGTTCATTCCTTGTTTCCTTTTTATTGGTTTCTCCTTTATCTAATTTTGAGTCTCGAAATTTTCTAGTGAATTTATTCTTCTTTCAAAGGATTTTTCAAGTCTCTTGGTTATGAGGGCTATATCGTTATCATCTGTTACCTTTTCATCTTCATTGCTAGAACTTTCACTTGAGGCTTTAAATGCAATGGATTCCTTGACTTTAGATTTTCCTCTAGTTCTTTCTTTTATTGCCATCTCATATGTGAGTAGGGATCCTATTAATTCATCTAGGGAGGTGTTTTTCAAATTTTTTCCTTCAGTTATTGCAGTGGCCTTAGGTTCCCAAATCGGTGAAAGTCCTCTAAGGATTTTCCGGATCATCTCATATGTAAAGTAGTTTTTCCTTAAGGCATCAAGGGAGTTTATTATAGGGGTGAACCTAGTGTATGTACTAGTAATAGTTTCATCCGGGTTCATCCTAAAAGCCTCATACTTGCTTGTGAGCATGTTGATTCTACTATCTTTAACATCAATCGTTCCTTCTTAGGTTACCTCTAGTTTATCCCATATTTCTTTGGCTGATTTACATGCCATGACCCTATTGAATTCATTTACATCAAGAGCACGATATAAAACATTCATAGCATTTGAGTTTACTTGCAACATTTTATGGTCATTGTCGGTCATCCCTTTTTCCTCTTTAGGTATTTCTTTACTATCCACGATTTTAGTAGGGATAAGGTCACCAAGTGTGACAACTTTCCATGCTTTTCAATCCATAGTTTGTAAATAAATTCTCATTCTTTGTTTCCAAAAGGTGTGGTTTACACTGCAGAAGAGAGGTGGTCTATAAGAGGATTGACCCTTGACAAAGGGAGATACACCTAGGTGTGCCATAGAGATCTTTATATAGTTTCTAATTTAAGATTTACTATAACCCCGCTCTGATACCAATTGAAATGTAAGGTGTACTTCCGAGAGAGGGGGGGGGGGGGGTGAATTGGGATTTAAAACTTTCTTTGAACTCTTTTATTAATTCTTTCTCAACTCTTCACACATGTATGGTTTGACTTTCAATCACAAATTCAGTCAAGCATCAATTTAATTTTAAGTCTTTGTGGATGAGTGTATCAATTTGAATGCTTTGCAAGTTTCTCAATACTTCTTTTAGAAAATTAAACCAAAAATCAATAAGTCAATTCAATCAATCAAGATAAGCTTCACAATATGAAATACTATAACAATTCCAGCAAGCTTCCAAGATTCAGTCTTTTGATATTGAGCTGTAGCTGATGAATGACCTGTATAATGAATGTACTCCCTTAGAAGGTTTCCGTAAGATTCAATCAACGTACTCCCCTTTATTCAAGGTTTCCGCAATTCCCAATCACAAAATAATTTCCAGCAATTTAAATAAGCATCCACGCAGTTTATATGTGCTGAAATTTAAAAGAGAATAGGGAAGAGAGTGACACCGAGATTTTTACGAGGTTTGGCTATACCCGCCTACGTCCTCGTCTTAGGTACACCACCCAAGGATTTCACTATACCACTCCTTTAACTGGGTGGAGCAAACCATTTACACACTGCTTCAAGTAGGATGGGGCCCTCCTCTTGAAGCGATACCCCACGCTCGGTAATCCAACGATTCAACAATCCTGAACCGTCAAAAAACAAACAAGAACAATTCTTGTGTACAAAGATCACTCTCAAAATAGAGCTGATTCGTACAGGTTAAAGCACAACTAATTTACTTCAATTTAAAATATCAATAAAGAATTGAATTGAAGCTCAGAAAATTTATCATCGGGATCTTCTTTCTTTGATTGAAAAACTCAGTATATGTGCGCAAAGATCGGTGAGAATAGATTAGCAAGACTCAGTAAAATCTCAGCAAAGAGTGTGAGCAAGAAAGCTTTTGAAGAGTGTTGACAATAAGACCTGATTGTGGAATGTAATTCTTGATTGTATGCAGTTGTATAAAATCTTTTTGGTTTTCGATGTATTTATAGAGTTAAAAAGGTTCTATTTCATGTTCCTCAAGTTTCTTTGAGTGTTTCTCAAGTTTTTACAAAGATAGGGGTCCAAGAAATTTAATTTGGAAACTTTTCTTCATTGTTTAAAAATAGCCGTTACGAAGTTCAGTTGACTGGACTTATCGGGGTCAGTCGCCTAGATTCACGGGGGTCAGTCGACTGGCCTATTCTGTCTTCTCAAATTAATTCAGCATAAATGTCAGTCGCCTGACCAGAATGGGTCAGTCGTCTGGACAGGCAAAAATTTATGCTTTTATATTGTTTGTTTCCAAAAACTTTTGTGAGCTTTTACTTACCAAATTATTTGTCTTTTGAAGATATTTTCCGGAGTTTTTCAAAATTTGGTTTCTAAGCCAATAATTAATTCTCATGATCTTCAAAACATCCATATTGACTTTTAATTGAAGTACTTACATAAGACTTTCTTAAGACTTAAAAACAATCTAAATGCGAAGTTTTCATGTATGTCTTTCTTTGAGTCCATCTTGGTCCATCTTGACCTTGAGCTTCAATATTCTCTAAGCTTGCATCATTTTTGTTTGTCTTTGAACAATTAAGCTTTCATCTGATCACTTCTTTGGAATGTAGACTTTCAATAAAGGCTTGTGATCACCTTGATCTTGAACTTATATGCTTGTTTCCTGAAACATCATCACTTTAACCAAAACAAGTTAAATTTCCTTGATTTGTTATCATTAAAATAAGATTCGTAAGTCTTGTTAGGCCATCAGTAATTCTTTGGGAAACTAAAAATGGAAATTGAAAGCTGTTGCCCACAATTAAGCCCCTAAGGCTGCCACCAATGCAGCTTTTTTCAATTATGAAGCAGTTTGGAAAAGAATTTTAACTGCACGTAATCTGATGAAATGGGGTCTGTATACGGTAAATGGATGCTTTTTATGTAAAGACCAATAAGAGACGGGTCAATCACCTTCTAATTCACTGAAATTAGGTGAAGATTCCGTGAAGTTTGGTTTATTCTTCTTTTGCATCAGATGGGTGGTAGCAGAATCTCTGGGGAAAGAACCGCTAGTTTTGAGAGGCTCTAACTGTAGGAGAATAGGCAAATGATCTTTAGGATGAGATTCCTTAGGGTGATCCTATTAATTTGGGAGAGAGAAAATAAAGAGCTTTGAAGGAGTGGAAACCTCTTTGGAGGATTGGAAAGGGAAGTGGTTGTTTGATACAGGACCATTGTCCATCACAAAATAATTGTAAATTGAACCTTCATTAAAATGAATAGATAGGAGGCCTTTTACAGGAGCACAATGCTTGGAGAACAAGAAAATAGTTTAGAAACCTAAACAAACTTAAATCCGACTAGGTAGGGTCGGCTACATGAATCATTTTCTGCCAATTTTCACGAGTTTTAGAAACCTATATAAACTTAAATACTACCTGCCTATATGACAATATCCTGACATCTAAAAGATATGATCCCAATACAAATACCCTAAATAATAAAAAATTAAAAAAACATAAAAATTAATTTCTCACTCCAGCTGTGTCAAATTGGCTTCAATTGAAAAAGAACTCAGCCTTGAGTTAAAATGGCTTCATCTGCAGAACACATGAGTCCATTCACAATCTGATCATTAGTAGAGTTCTCAGTCTTTGGTTTTTGTGATCTTCAGAAGTCTCCATTATGGTGATACAAATTTTCTTAGAGCAATTGCGATGAGTGAGCTCCTTTCACTTCAAATCAGGCAGCTTGGTGGTGTAGGAGATGGTTTAAGTGGAACTAATATTTTCGTACAAGTATTCTTTATATATATATTCTGCTCAGCAGCCCTACCGAAGGCAGTGGCTTGATCAACTGAATTAAAATTGTTGGATTGCAACTTAAATTAACTCAATGCTTAAGCAGCCAGTTTGTGAAACTCAAGTGTGTGTGCAAATGCACACAACTTGAATTAATCTCCTGCTCATAATTGATTGAGATGAATTTTTTTTCCATCATATGCTTATAGATGCCCCTCAGTTATTGTAGCTTGCCTCCCAAGTCGGCCCAGATAAACTAGACTATGCCCTTCTATGTATATGAGGCCCTTGAGACAAAATAATTGTGTAGCCAACTTTTTCTTGTGATCGGATTAGGGCCATGCAATCATTCAGTTCGCGGAAAAATTTAAGAGAACCGAATTTTTCCATTGCAGCAGAAAACACCACCAAACCAAGCTGAACTTTACCCCAAAACTGACCACCAAATTAACTGGTTAAGAAACTTCGACACCCGAACCGTCCAAACATGATATACATGGCCAGAGCCATGTTTGATAGATAACACATACAATTAAATTAGACTATGGGCAAGAAATGAAAACTGGGGGGGGGGGGGGGAGTGGCGAGTTATAAAATTGTAAGATAATTAAACAGATTTGTTAATAGCTCAATATCAGTTGCAAGATTTTAAATATGCATGATAAAAATAAAAAAAACAATCATTTTTGTAATTTAGGGTTTCAAATCAAACCTGCTTGAGAGAGGAGTTGGGGTTGAGACTCGTTAAAAAATTCACAGATGAGAAGAAGAACCAGAATAGAGTTAAGAGCTGGGATTTGACTTTTGAAAACCTTGAGAGAGGGTTGAGAATAATAGGCAATTGGAGCAGAGCACCAGCGCAACAAGTTAGTGGCAGGGCAGCGGCACAGCAGAGCTTGGAAGCACCCGCTGGATGGCTCACGGCAGTTGGTAGGGGCAGTGCTGGCTATGCTGCAGCAGCATGTTGATGTAGGTGAGTGGTGACCAGTGACCAGCAACCCACGAGGTCACGACCAGGTGAGTGGCGAAGAGGTTTTTTAGTCATATATTAGCAAGCAATCAGGGGTGAGAAAAGAGGAATGACTGAATTAGTCCAACTAAAAAGAGAAGTATGCTAGCAGCGAACTAGTTTTTTTAGTCATATATACTTCGGTTTTCAGTTCAGTTGGTTTTTAACTTACAAAACGAGACTGAACAGAATTATATTCAGTTAAATTTATATAAACCAAACCAAAATGTTTTGTAACTGAACCAGGTTGGTAACTGAACTACTTCAGTCAGTTTCATCAATTCAAACTGATGTTTGCACCTAGGTCAGAGTCGTCAGACACCTCAAAGGGTAGAGATATTTTCAATTTGATTGAACCAATTAAATAACTTCTCTAGATTTCCCTTTCTTATGAACTTAGCCAAAGTGACCCTGATTCCATAATCTAGCTTGCTAGAGGCTTGCACCAGAAGATGCATAATATTGTGATACGATAGATTTTTGGCTAAAAAAAGAAATATCGGGTTCCACAGGTCCCTTTTGTTTTCTGTTTGGACCAATAACAGTAAAGGGCGCCCTTGGCCCACAAGGCTCCCCACTTTGTGAGGGTAGGGGTAGGGTCATTACAATGTACGTAGTCTTACCCCTTGATTTTATATGGAAAGGCTGTTTTCTTGGACTTGAACCCATGACCAACCGACCACAAAGGAGCAACCTTACTGTTTGGACCAATAACAGTAAGAGATGGAAATCTTGGACTCCGGCTTCAAACTTCTGATCGAACCAAAGAGGCAATTGGATTTAAAAGTAACAACCTGAGAGTTAATTGAAGCTATCTGAGAGTTGAGTTGATGGATATGTTTTTCTGCTCATTCCCCACTCATACATCTGAGCCATTTTATCCTTATGAGCAACCTACATCTGAGTTACTTTATGAGCAACCTTATCAAACTAGTCGTTTGTCACCATTTTTTTTCCTGTCTGGCTGGTTTGGATCCAGTTCATTTGGTTTGTTTGGGTGAACTGGCGCAGTCCAGCTAAAAAGAACCAGTTTGGTCTGGTTATTTTCTGATTTTATTTCCTGATTTAGGTTTAGGGTCTAATCCTATGCAAAGGCTTTAGTTTGCACATCATGAGACAGCTTCCATTCTTGAAATTGAAATTCTAATTGTGTTTTGCCATCTATTTAATTTCCCCCCATTTGTTTTCCCTCATTTTTTCTCTTACCTATTGGTCCTGCATTGTTGGTTCATTTTCTAACAGTTACAAATCTTTTGTAGATTTTGTGGGAGTATGGTATGTGGTGTCTGACAATGTGTAAGTAGTTTCATCTGAACTTGGTTTACTACCCCTTGGAGTCCTTTTAGCAATTCAATCATATTTACTTATTAAAAGTTGAAAAAATAAAAAAAAACTTATTATATCAGCATGCATATGGGGTATTTTGGTCAAGAGGGGGGCCATATGGATATCTTGAAGAAGCAACTAATGAATTTCTGATCATTTTAACAATATTTATGTCTTAAAAGGAGTGGTAGGCTACTGGGTTGGCGTGGACAATATGACAACATTTGCTATTTTACATTTCAAGAAAATTAAATGACTAAATATATTTTAACAAATAAAATTTAGTTTTAAAAAGTTAATTTGGATTAGACTGTTGGTTGAATTGTGGCTTACTTTTTGGGTTTGATCGAATATTATATTTAATAAAATAACAACATAAATAAAATCAAGAAAAGTCAGGTGAATTGTCTCAAATAATAGTTAACCAATTGATATAAATTTCAGTTTTTTTTTTTTTTAAAATTTTTTTAAATATATATTTAGCATTCATATTTTACACATAGAAGAACTAACATCCCATTTTATAATTGTAATTTATAAATAATGAATTTTGAAATTTTATTTTATCTTTTTTTAACTCTATGTTTGATAAGTTACTTGAATTAAAAAATATTGAACTATGTTTTATTTGTTTTATGGCATGTTTAGTCATTAAATAAAATTTAGTTTTAAAAAATTGATTTGGATTAGATGGTTGGTCGAATTATGGCTTTTTAGGTTTGATCGAATATCATATTTAATAACATAACAACTTAAATAAAATCAAGAAAATTCAGGTGGATTGTCTCAAATAATAGTCAACCAATTAGTATGAATTTGAGTGTTTTTTTTTTTTTTAATCCATTTAGCATTCATATTGTACACATAGAAGAACTAACATCCCATTTTATAATTTTAATTTATAAATAATGAATTTTGAAATTTTATTTTATCTTTTTTTAATGCTATGTTTGATAAGTTACTTAAATTTAAAAATATTGAACTATGTTTTATTTGTTTTATGACGTGTTTAGTCATTAAATTTTTATGAAAATTACATCTAACAAACATTTTGTAGTATTATAATTACTAGGTATTTTTATGATTTATTAGTAATTTTTATTTGTGTACATATTTTAAAAAATTTAAATAATATTATTTTTTTTTTGTTATGATGATGTCAATTGGTTGATCTAAAGTGAATGGACTAGACAGACCAGTTAATTTGAGAATCAATTAGATCTTCGAGTCATTAGTTTTCAAAGCATTATATTGATCAATTTTTTAAAATTAATTTATTAAATAGGTTTCATTTTATTACGGCTAAATATATATATATTTACATATACATAACGGTTGACGAACAATCAACTAATGGAAGGTTCATTTTGTTAATAATATTAAACTTTTGGGAGTTCTTATAGGGAGTGGAGTATCATTTTCAGAAAACTCAGGGGGTGTTGCTGGATTTTACTTCAAGGTTTATGCTTGTCAAAAGGCAGCTTGTTTGGGTGTTGAAATGAAAAGGATATTCAAAGCTAAGACAGAAAATTCTAGTGAGTCTAAAACAAAGGTACTAAGGAGAGATTCTAGAAGAGAATTTAGTATTATGGAAGTTCCTCAAGTTGAGAAGAATGTCAGAGGTTCTAATGAGACTAGAAAAGGTAAGGAGGTAAAGAAATGGGGAGATTTTTCAGATTCAGAAAATGATGATAATAGCAATTTTGATTGTGGTGGGAGGTTGTTGTTGGATGAAATACAAGAACAATATGGGTATGTTTCTCACTCTTGTGATGAAATAGGGGATTTATCTTATGTTCATCCACCCCTGTTAGAAGGTCTGGAGGGAGTTTCTGCTTTTGATAATGATGGGTTGGCGGATAAGGTACAGCGCAGGGATGGAATTTTACCCAGACCAGTGGAGGAGATTCTGAAGGAATTAGAAGCTCAAATTCTTTTGGATAAAATAGATTTAAAGCTGAGTGATATTGGAGGAAATGATGTGCGTCTTGGATGGTGGAAAAAGTCAAAAGGTGAATGGTCAAAGGGAATTAGAAAATTTGATACGGTAAATTATGATGGAAAGGGTTTAAAAAGGGGGTGCTCTTGGTTAATTTCATTTAGTTTATTTTGTGATCTTGTGCCCTTTTTTTTTTTTTTTCTTCTTTTTACCCACGTGTTGTACCTTCTCTTCTTTCTATCTAATATTCCGTCTTTTGTTACTAATATATATATATATGCACATGAAGGCCTGTTGAGGTCCTTCAATTTAATTACCTGGGGATATAAATTTGCTGGTAGTTGAAGTGCTAGCAGTACTACAAACTTCTGTTCCATGGTGTAGCAGGTCTTTATATGTGCCTTCTGCTGGGGATAGGGAACTCTTATTACTGTTCATATAATTATTTGCTTTGTTTTCAATTTCTATATGCACTTTTTTTTTATCCATAAACTTTTCGAGTTTGCAGAAATTATACTTTTTGAAAATTGATTCCAAAATTAATGACACGACTTCACACTGAATATGTTTAGACAATCATCAATGCATAATAATATTGAACTCCCTAAGTATGTTTTAAGTTTGATAAGCAAGGGGTGTGAGTTATTAACCAGCAATTTCTGTGCATCTCTGTATGTGCACACACATGCATGCATGCTGCCTCCATTCGTGTATTATCTGACACACTAAATCTTTCTAATGACATTTTATATGCACACTAGTGGCCTCCAGTTATACGTAAGGCAGTGAGCTCCTTTGTTGTTTCTAAACATTTGCTTCTATAGATATTAAGCTAAGTTAGAACTTTTCTGCAGGTTTAAATATGTAATTTGATGATGAGAAAGAATTAATCAAAAGCACAGACAGCATGTTATGTCATATGCTGGTGCTCTTCTTTGTGAACATACAGAACTAAGGAAGCATATTTTTTTCTCTATTATTTTCTTGTACTTTTTTGACAATCTGAATTTCTTTGAGAAATACTGAATAGTTTAATGAGGATGTTACTTCCCTTGACTAGTACTTTTTCTTCAGGTTTTTGAACTTCTGCGGGAGCAGCTCTGGTACAGACCCAACACTGGCATTTATGTCAAGCTAATTGTCATGCTTGGAAAATGCAAGCAACCTGAAAAAGCGCATGCACTATTTCAGTCCATGGTTGAAGAAGGCTGTGTTATGAACCATGAAACCTACACTGCTCTTCTCTCTGCCTATAGTAGAAGTGCCCTCTTTCACAAAGCATTTTCTCTGCTTGAGCATATGAAGAACACTTCAGACTGTCAACCAGATGTTTTCACTTACTCAATTCTCATAAAATCATGCCTTCAGGTTTTTGCATTTGATGAAGCCCAAGCTGTGCTTTCTGACATGGCCACTCAAGGGATCAAACCAAACACAGTGACATACAACACTCTCATTGATGCCTATGGAAAAGCTAGAAAGTATTGTGCTTATCAGTCTATTTCTAATTTAGAATGCTCATCTGGTTGTAGAAAATATGACAGAATAGGGCAATCTAATGTCTTTGATTTTAAATTACCTAGTCACCAAGAAACTAGAAGAGTTACGGGAGAAAAGTCCACCAAAAAGCTCATAATTCGTGCATCTTTCAATATGATGCCAAAGGGGTAGAGGAAATAATGTCAGTCATCTCGTTAGTTCTGCCATTGCAGAACCTGCCACCATCTCATTCCCCACTGCTGATATCACTACCATTCCCACTGCTATAACTTCCCACGGCTTCACCACCTATTTCATTGCCTTCAGTGCAAAGAATTTCATATTTATTTTTCTCCATGTGATGAAACATGAAAGTAGAAAATTGTTTCGCTTCATTTCATTTTTCTCTCTTTCTTGGCAGCCAAAGGAGCATGACATAATAACAAACGGAAGAAACTCATTGTTTTTATCTCCTGAAAGGTTTGCAGAGATGGAATCAATGCTCATGGAAATGCTTCGTGAGGGGAAATGCGAGCCTGATGTCTGGACCATGAACTCCACACTCAGAGCCTTTGGCAGCAGTGGGCAAATAGAAACAATGGAGAAATGTTACGAGAAGTTTCAGGGTGCAGGGATCCATCCTAACATCAGGACCTTTAACATACTCCTTGATTCCTATGGAAAAACTCTGAATTTTGATAAAATGGGCGCTGTTATGGAATACATGCAGAAATACCATTTCTCCTGGACAATTGTCACCTATAATATCATGATAGATGCTTTTGGAAGGGCTGGAGATTTGAAACAGATGGAGTATTTGTTTAGGTTGATGCGATCCGAGAAGATCAAGCCAAACCGGGTAACATTTTGCTCACTTGTAAGGGCTTATGGTCAAGTCGGGAATGCTGAAAAAATTGGGAGCGTTTTGAGACTTATTGAGAACTCTGATGTCACTCTGGACATTGCCTTTTTTAATTGCTTGGTGGACGCATATGGGATGATGGGATGCTTTGCAGAGATGAAAGGTGTGCTTGAGCTGATGGAAACAAAAGGATTTAAGCCTGATAAAATTACTTACAGAACCATGATTAAAGCTTACTCAATGGGTGGGATGACTAAGCATGCAAAGGAGCTCTTGGATTTTGTTAGGACGACAGGGAAGACTCAGAGAAATGGAAAAATCTAACTTCCAATGAGAACTTTTACAGGTTGCATGACATCCCTTCAATCTACTATAAATTTATATATATATTCCTGTGATTCTAATGTAAGCATGTGAATAATAGGAATTTAAATGAAGATTAAGTAAATGTTTTGTTTCTCAATTAACCACGATTGATATTTTATCTGCAATGCAAAGTCCTACTTCTCCGTTTCTACCTGCAAAATTTATGTCTCAGAACTCTTTCATGGGTTTGTTATCATTTCTTTAACAAGTTGACTTGGACAAATTTAAGTTGCTTTTCAAGGAGTGCCAGATCTTGGGCTTGGAATTCAGCCTGTCAGGATTCACTTGGAAGCAACTTAAAGGAAGGTAATTGTGATTGTTTATTTGGGCATGGTGCCTTTTGTATTGCTAACTTTCTTACTTTCTAATATTGTATTCACATCAAAGCATTTAACATAGCAGTGCCAAGGGGTTTTTCTGTTTTTTTGTTTTTTTTTTTGTCGTGGTTCTGCTGAGCTTTCTCAACGCTGTTTTGGAGAAAAATAAATAAATAATAGTTTGCAACCTAATCTAAGATATATATAAATATGAAAATCAATATTCGCATCAGACAAACAAAGTATTAAGTTTATATTTAGTTAAAAATAAGTTACCATTAAAGTATCACCTAGCGGAAAATAGGATAAGAATAGACATTATCATAGTGAAATTTGGGAATATATAGTAAATCAAGACTTAAGTCTCACAAAGTACAAACATATAATTAGAAGGTCAATTTATATAGTTATTTGCTATTTAAGTTTAAAATGCCCAACTCTACTCTAAGATATATATAAATATGAAAAACAATATTTAAAGACAAACAAAGTATTAAGTTTATATTTAGTTAAAAAGAAGTTCCATAAAAAAGTCACCTGGCGTAAAATAGGATAAGAATAAGTATTATCATAGTGAAACTTGGGAATATATAGTAAATCAAGACTTAAGTCTACCTAAGTGTACTTAGTCCAACAGCTACATAAAAAATCCTTTTTTCCCAAGTTATATGGCCATGAGCAATTTTTCCCTGTAATTTAAGGGTTATTAAATTCTTTACCCCTTTTATTCCAAGTTATATTTGGTCTATTCATACCCCGTTTATTGCTACTAATGGTTACTAGCTTACTCCTTCTAATGCACTATTTGACATATATTGTAGATGTCTAAACTATCTTAGTTGTTCCTCCATTACCTTATCTTCTATAAGTATTATGCCTAACAAATATGTTCATTTCTTAACATTCTTATTTCAACAGCTTTTACTTTTTAGACATTTGTTTTACAGTGACATGATACATAT
Organism: Malania oleifera; assembly: GCF_029873635.1. Taxonomy (NCBI): domain Eukaryota; kingdom Viridiplantae; phylum Streptophyta; class Magnoliopsida; order Santalales; family Ximeniaceae; genus Malania; species Malania oleifera. The sequence continues at coordinate 54,569,069 of NC_080421.1, read as the reverse complement.
TTTTGTGTGTGTAATTTATCAATTATTTCTATATAACCATTCTTTTCTTAGAAATAAATATTTCTTGTACCAAATGTAACCTAAAGATCATATATAGAATAAATCAAAATGAAAACAAGACCCTTAATTATTTTTTTAAAAAAATAAGAAAAAATTTAGCGAGCAAGTTCCTTTTGAGTCACAATTTTTTTATAGTGGAATTTATAAAGGGACTTCCCTTCTTTGTTGTCCATATTATTATTATTTTTAAATATTTCTATAATTGGATTAGTAGTAAAATTAGAAAAATATATAAGTGTAAATATTTCATAGTTAACCCGTGACTACTTATAACTAAATTGATATTTCAAAACTTACAACTAATGCAAGTCTTCATCTTCTATTTTGTAAAACCTAAAATATCTCTATACAAATGTTAAAGTTACAAAAAATTATATTTTTTATTTTGTGACTATATATTTCGTGCTCATTATGTTACAATAATTCATATTAGGAAAGATGATAAATGTTAGAGAAATAGATATATATATATATATATATATATGTATATGTAAAAGATATAAAAAGTAATAATAATGGAAAATACTTTTGGATAACCTTCAGTCTTGTCCTAAATGACATATTTTTTTAATAAACAAACTTAATGATATTTAATTAGTACGTAATCCACATCCTACTAATTTAATAGAAATTAAAAGAAATTTTGATTATAAATTTTTTTTTTTCATGTTTTCTAATAACTTTTTTAAACTTTGCTTCTTTAATTAAAAGAAATACATCAATAAAATTCTCATATAGATTGAGTTCTCTTGTAAGAGTTTCATGCATACCTTCTCCTGTTTTTGTATTACCTTCGTTTAAGATTAATGAATTTCTCTCAGTGTGCTCTTATTAGTATTTCTTTCCTTTTGTTCATTTCTTCTATCTTCTTACTTATGATGCTATACTGAGTATTTATTTGGCATCAGAGCCATGACAGTTTAGAGACTCCTTCGGAGCCTTCATCACTCCTTAAGTGAGGGATCCCTTTGCCCAAAGTAGAGTTTTTTGTTCTAAACCCAGTATGCTCTGTGGTTGCCACATCCAATGTGGATCCTCCACATTAGAATAGTGATGGGCAAGTCTTCATCTTCTATTTTGTAAAACCTAAAATATCTCCATACAAATGTTAAGTTACAATAAATTATATCTTTTATTTTGTGACTATATATTTCGTGCTCATTATCTTACAATAATTCATGTTAGGAAAGATGATAAATGTTAGAGAAATAGATATATATATATATATATATATATATATATATGTAAAAGATATAAAAAGTAATAATAATGGAAAACACTTTTGGATAACCTTCAATCTTGTACTAAATGACATATTTTTTTAATAAACAAACTTAATGGTATTTAATTAGTACGTAATTCACATCCTACTAATTTAATAGAAATTAAAAGCAATTTTGATTATAAATTAATTTTTTTTTTCACGTTTTCTAATAATTTGTTTAAACTTTGTTTCTTTAATAAAAAGAAATACATCAATAAAATTCTCATATAGATTGAGTTTTCTTGTAAGAGTCTCATGCATACCTTCCTCTGTTCTTGTATTACATTCGTTTAAGATTAATGAATTCTCTCTTAGTGTGCTCTTAATAGAATTTCTTTCCTTTTGTTCAATCGTCTTGCTTACGATGCTATACTAAGTGTTTATTTGGCATCAGAGCCATGGCAGTTTAGAGACTCTTTCGAAGCCTTCATCACTCCTTAAGTGGGGGATCCCTTTGCCCAAAGTAGAGTTTCTTGTTCTAAACCCAGTATGCTCTGTGTTTGCCACATCCAATGTCGATCATCCACATTAGAATAGTGATGGGCAAAACCATATTATAGGTTTCATTCTAAGCTTCCCTTTTCTCTTGAAGTCATTAGAGAATAAGACCTAAGGTGTTTGAAGCCCGAGAAAGGTTGTATTTTGGTCAAGTAAAACTGGCTTCTCTAATAATCGATAGAGAAAAAGGAAGTTTTGATTAAGGTTCATGACCTTAAGATTTTTATCCCTTGAGATTTAGTTGGGCTTTGGGCCGCCACCCCCTCGTTTTTTAAAATAATAACTTTTAACAATTTTCATGACTTTAGGCAAAAACAAGCCTTACTTTTAGATTATTCAGGCCTTTGGGCTTAAAAAGAATTCTTTATTGTTATTTCTTTTTCTTTTTTTCTAGATTGATGAATCTTTAGAATTTTTACTCAATTTGACTTAGTCAAGCTACATCCTCATATCCTTTTCTAAATATAATTTTCAAGATTTTTCATGTCATTGGACCTACTTAGGCTTTGTGTCCTTTCAATCGCGTCCCTTCCCTCTCCTTATTCTTCGAGAATCAAAATGATCCTTTTCAATTTTATATTTGTTCTTTTAGAATAGGATTTTTTTATTTCATTTATCTTTATTTATTATTTACCCCCTAGTTTTTTCTCCATCCATCATTCTTTCTCCAAGATGATTACCCTCAAGAATCTTCACATATTTAAGCATTGTCAAACTTTGTCTCTGATGTAGCATAAAAGATAACAATAAACTCCACATTGACCCCCAACAATAACAAGATCAATGGGGTACACTAACTAGAGGCAAAGATCAAGGCCCTACAATTATTTCCCCCAATAAACATCTTTAATCAAAATATAACTCCCCCACTATCTAGATAATTAACCATTAATATCAAATTCAATAAGGGCATGCCTATAATGACTATAAAAGGGGTGCTCTAGGAAGAAGTAAAACATCTTATTTTTACCTTTTCTTTTACTATTGCAATAATTTAATTCTTTTATATTCCTTAACTTAGGCATCGGAGTTGTTGGCCAATGAGTCGAATCTAGAGAGGGGATGAATAGGCTCTTTTGTGTATTTTCGCTTTTCTCTACAAAATAATTAATTTTGTCAATATGCAAGAAATTATATCACAATACATAGAATGAAAATCATGCGCAAGATATAAATGAAAGAGTATAAGGAAGAGAAGTTTGACAAACGATATTAACGTGGTTCAACCTCTTGCCTACGTCCACGCCTTGAGACACACTCAAGGATTCTCAATCCACTATCAACCTCCTTCACCGGCAGAGAAGCCTTTACACATGGGAACAAATCCCTTTCGCTCCCCAAGAGCCTTACCAAGGGAACCAATCCATTAATGCTCACCTAGAGCCACAAGGTTCATAAAGAATCCTTGCAATTTGGTTCACCAAGAACCTTCAACCACAGTTCACCAAGAACCCTTCGCAACTTGGTTCACCAAGAATCCTTTGCAACAAGAAGATGAATTACAAAGAAAATGCTCCTTGAGTGAGTTGATATTTAATAAAATCAAGACCTCACAAAAATCTCTCCAAGTAATGATTCACAACTAGATTAAAGAGTAAGAGAGAGATTGAGCACAAAAATGATGAACTAAAATGTGATGTGCTTGTAAATGATAATCACTAAGATTCATCATTAAAAAAGTCTATGAAGTTGTATTTATAGGCAAGTTGGGCTATTAGCCATTATATGACCATTGGGCTAATAAAACAATTTAATACTTTGGAAACTAGTCGTCTTATGGCCGTTGGGGTTCAGAACTCGACGCAAACCATCAACGGTTTCCTCATGGAAAAAATCATTTAGCTCTTTGCCTTAAACCATCGATTAGACCTAGAAAAATGGATAAAAATATGTTAATCCGACCCATATCCAACTCGTTTTAATCAACCGCTTACTAAATGAGTCGAATATGGTTTTCAAATTTCATATCCGCCTCCTTAGTGGGTCGGGTGGGTTTTATCCGGCGGATATCCGCCAAACCGCTTAAAAACCCATTACTAATTAACCCAGCCCAAGTGAAGTGCCCAGAGCCCACTACCCAAGTATGGAAAGCCCAGTGTGGCAGCAGTGCCTACACGATCCATTATTTATGCTAGGTCTTCACAGTGGGAGTCCCACTCCAAGGCCAGGCCTATTCGATTTGAGCCCTTGCCCTAATGCCCTATTCGATTCAACATTTGATCCATAAGAGATCCAGCACGAGAGAGTCAAGAGACCATTCTTCTTCGACCCTTCGAAGCCCTCTTCCCTCCGACCCTTCACAAATCCATCTTCGATCCTTTGAACCAGTAGAAGCTTCGTGAGTTCATCTTCAACACTTTGAACCAACAGGAGCCTTTCACGAGTTCGTCAAGAGCTTCGTGAGTTCGTCGTCGACCCTTCGAACCAACAAAAGCTTCATGAGTTGGTCTTCCACACCGTGAACCATCAGAACCCCTTCGTGAGTTCTTCATAAGCTTCGTGAGTTCGTCGTGGACATGTCGAACCAGAAGGAGCTCTTTGCAAGCTAGTCTTCGAGCCTTCATGAGTTCATCTGCTTCAAAATTCGAATTTGTGAGTCTTCTTCTTCTTCTTCTACAAATCTGCTTCTTCTGCTTCTCTAGTATTACTTATTAGGACATTACATATTTCTACAGAATTTTTTGCTTCTACACAAACAAGAAGGTAGGGCAATGAAAAATAATTCCTTCGCTGGCCTTTATAATTCATAAATTTCATCTTCTATTCCTGTTGGATGTTTTGGTGATACATGACATGGCTTTAACAGTTTAACCAAGTGCAGAACTGTCCATGGTTGTAATCTATGCTAAATCAACTTGTTGTGTTAAATTGGGTATCTTGGAAGGGAGAATGGGTTCTCTTTAGGCTTCAAGTTAATAGTAGGAGATAATATGGAGAGGCCTGCTGTATTTTTCTCTCTCTCGCCCACATTCTCTTTGTTCAGATAAATTCTTTAGAAGAACATGACCAAGAATAGAGATTGTTAGTTTGGCCAAAAAAATGAACAGACTAAACTAATGAAAAGGTCATTTTATGATCAACAATTGTTCTACAAAGTCTGTATTTTCCCACACCACTCCTACATAAATTTTTTAAGCTAGGTTAATCTGCATCATAAGATAGGACTAGTTGAAAAAGATAATTCAATCCTCCGTGAGAAAGAACACTAGTCACTTTCTCAAATGCAGAGATGAAAAATAAAATATACATTTTACTTTGGAGTAAAGGGTAAGTAAAGTTGTGCATGTGGTTCCAAGCCACACCAGTGTACATGCCACAAATGAATTCCAAAAGAGAACATATGCCAAATAGATAAGACATTATCAATGTCCATGACCATGCGGTATAATTGCATTTTTTTCCACCTATTGAGTTGGGTTCAGAAGGATTAGATGCACTACAAGGCTGCAAATTCTTAGCATCAGCAAGACTGTTGATGTATATGCATGTCTGTATCTGTATGTAGTATATGTACAAATTCTTTATGGTATATATATGTATATGTTGACCTTATAGGTCACGCTCGGTTTTGATTATGACAAATACTAATGATATCTAAAGGGTATTTGAGATTATGTGCAGGAACCTAAATCGTCAAGATCAAATGCACGTAAACCAAGTGAAGTTTAAAGACCATATCTCATTGTGTCGTTATGTATAATTCATTCATGTAATTGGTCTATAATAGTAAATTAGGGTGTTTACTTGTAATAATCACACACCCCACGTGCATGGTTTAATAGGTAAGCTTAGAACTCAAACATAACTAAAATTGGACCTATAAAAGACCTAAGACACTCACTATTGCACTTATATGTGTTAGGCACTTGAATAGGGTGATTGTGAATTAAAATAGGATCGAAATGCACACTTTAGGCATTTTCGGTGGTCGACCGGCGCATGCAGTTCATTCTGCCCCTGATCGACTGAATCCGGTCTGGGTCAACAAGTTGACCACAGCCTGGTTGACCAAGCCCTTAAAGGTTATTTGACCCTAGTCAACCGAACCACCTGAAAGTCAATAGTTTGACTTCCTGGTCGACCGAGAAGATTTTGAACTACACCAACCTGGTTGACCGAATTCCCAAGTGTGGGAACCCAACGGTCTGGTCGACTGACCAGATAGTTCATTTTCACCCTAGTCGATCGAACCGCGCCATTTTGGAAAAATCGCCCTTCCTGGTCGACCGACCCTGAAGTTCAAAATTGGCTCGGTCGACCGAGCCATATGAACTTCAGTTGACCGAAATTTTTCTGGTCGACCAGGTCTCTCGGGTTGCCTTATATTTTTTATCGTGGTTAAATATTTTTAACAAGGTTAAAATAATTAAAACATCATTAATCTTTTCTAATAATACCAGGCTTGTCCCCAACGGTCATAATTCATGGGGTTTCTATAAATACCCTTCTTTTGGGAAAATTAGCAACATGATTAGAAAAACAAATTGAAAATTCTCTTTCAAGCCAAATACTCTCTACTACTCATACTCTCACTCAAAATCACTCAAACTTACCCTCTCAAGTTCCTAAATCGTCTGTAAGTGTCATGAGTGTTTGTGCAAATAGGTTTGCTCTCTTATTGTTGTGTGATTGAATTGATTTTCAACGAGAGATAAACCTAAAGTGCTCTTAGGGGGCTTTGCTTATAAGCCTATCCTAAGAAGACTTGCCTAAGCTTCTGAGTATTGATATATTCTGTGCTTTGGAATATTTGATATATTCTGTGCTTTGGAATATTTGAAACCTGAGTGATATCTTTGTTTGAATACTTTGATTAAGTATATCCTAAAATACAAAGATTGCTTGTTGACACTCTCATATACACATTACCTAGATAGTGAATATATTTGAGAGTTGAAAATTAAACCACACTGAACTTACATATTAAATCATTCGATGGTGTTTGTGATTGAGCGTATTTGGGTACATATTTGCCTTACACAAAGGCACAATCACTGTACCGTTATTATTTGATTATAAAATTTGAGTGTTTCCAGGCGTGGCTTGAGGGGGCAGTAATCCAGTCTGGTAAGGATTGTTTGTAAAGGTTGAGGTCAGTCCTGTGCTAATTAACCTGGTTTGTTTAGATGCCACTCCACCCGTTTAAGTGAGCAAGTTATAGTTGTAATCCTTGTGCTTGTTAGCCAAGACGGAGACAGAGGCAATTGGCCAAACCTCGATAACATTTCTGTATGTCGACTCTACTACTTTCTGGTGCATATGTGTTTGATTAAATTATTTCATTTACTTTCTGGTATACATTTACATTACTTGCACCAGATTGACCATAGAGTTGTGAATATACTAGTGTTAGGAGATTGACCTAAGGCTTAAATTTTAGAAATGCCAATTCACCCCCCCTCTTGGGATCATGGTAAAGCTAACAATTAGTATCAGAGTCACGTAGCATAGACTAGCTGTTAATTTGCAAAAGATCACATGTGGCTCATAGTTTTGTGACCTTTTTCCCTGAGGGACCATCTTCCACACGACCTCCAGTTATCAGTGGTGTTAATTACACCTTATGGAAATAGAGGATGTACATCTACCTACAGAATACTGACTGGAAGGTGTGGAGGATTGTCTCTAAGGGAAATTATGTCCCTATGAAAACTGAGGGTATAACTAGGGTTTCTAAGACTGAAGATGAATATAATGATGATGATATGAAAGCTGTTAGTTTAAATGCTACTGCCGTGAATATTTTGTACTGTAGTCTTGATGTAAATGAATTTAACAGAATTATGGCATGCTTCACTGTTAAAGAAATATGGGATAAGTTAGAAGTTACCTATGAGGGTACTAGGGACGTGAAAGATAGTAGGATAGACATGTTGACCAGTGAGTATGATGCCTTTAGGATGAATGTAGGTGAGTCCATTCAGAGCATGTACACTAGATTCACATGCATCATAAACTCACTGCATGCATTAGGAAAGACCTATCTCTTATATGAGATGATTAGGAAGATCCTTAGAGGCTTACCTCCTGTTTGGGAAGCTAAGGCTACGATCATTGCTGAGGGTAGAGACCTTAAGGCCATGACTCTAGATGAACTAATAGGTTCCCTAATTACTTATGAATTAGCCATAAATGAGAGACTTAATGAGCATTGTAAGAACCCGACTTTTGATAATGGTTTTTAAATAGTTAAAGCCAGGGTAAAGTTGGTATTTGAACAGGCTTCGTTTAAATAGTTAAAGCGAGGGTAAAGTTGGTATTTGAACAGGCTTCGTTGACGAAGCCAGAGTTCGTCGACGAAGCTAGAGTTTGTCAACGAAGCCAGAGTTCGTCGACGAAGCTAGAGTTCATCGACAAAACCAGAGTTCGTCGACGAAGGCTATACAATTCTCGTCGACGAAATTTAGGGGCTCGTCAGCGAGGAGAAGCCGAGGAGTCTTGGAAAAATCGGTGATCTCAGATTCGTTGATGAGGCCATCGATTCGTCGACGAAGTCAGTGAAAGATTCGTCAATGAGAACACCATTTCATCGACGAATTGGGCCGGGTCAAAAGGGCTATAAATAGAATATTCTTTACTTCCAAGCTAAGTAACTTCAAACATATCTCTCTTTCTTTCTCTCTCTCTCTCTCTCTCTCTATAACTCTCCCTACTCTCTCTCGCTCTAGATTTTTTCGCCGAATGTTGTTGGAATCATGAATCGCAAATTACCATGAGGATCGTGGAAGGATTCTCTACAATTTCTATGGATCGGAATCCCGTTTCGGAGTTTTTTGGGTTTCGGCGTAAAATTGACGTAAGGCTCGGTTTTTAATTCTGATCTGGTAGTTTAGTAGAGAATGGTCTTGTGAGTATATTCTGTACTGTGATTTGTAGGTTTTGGGACTCGGTTCGTTGTTTAGGAGCCTTGGAGTTCAGGATTTGGTATTTCGGGGAAAAGGTAAGGGGAACTATGTTTATATTGGTTATTTTTGAAATCGGACTTGGTGGAACTGTTGTCCACGGTCCTGTGTATGTTTTGGTTACTCATTTGGGGGGATCTAACAAAGAAAACTATGGGTTTTTCATTATTATAGTTTTGGAAAAAAGGGGGTGACGGGCTGCATCCCTGGTTTTGTTGAAAACCGTGGGTGTATGTTGATTTATACTGTGATATTGGGATGGCCGTGCCTTGAATTTGTTTAAACTGTATTTATTTGGAAAACCATGATTTAGATTACCAAATGAGTGTGGTTTGTTTGGTTATATGAGCATGCATATGTTGTATTTTGGTGAAATAGGAACAAGGTTCCGAATTGTTCCAGGTTTGAAAATCCAGCTTTTGCCGAAGAGTATGCAATACCACTAGATTGGCTAGCTTTTGAGCCGGAGGGTGTGCGAACACCAGATCTGCAACGGTTCAACAATGATGCTATGCCAGGTTATCGGGGGCATCGGCATTTGCCGAAGGGTGTGAAATATCACCAGACTGCCGGCATTGGCCGAAGGGTGTGAAATACCACCAGATCACCTATTTTTACTGAAGGGTGTGAAATACCACCAAACAGTCTGACTTCGAGCCAAAGGGTGTGACGACACCAGATTGTATTGCTTGGTTTGTGAAAATACTGGAACTGTTTTGATTGTTTTGACTAATGATCCATGCATGTTAGTGTATCATGATAACACTCAAATGTCACACACTGATATAACTTGTGTTCTTCCTTACTGAGAGGTGTCTCATCCCTGCTGTACTTACATTTTTACAGGTCCTTCGGGTAACCGGAACTAGCGTCCTGGTGTAGGGAGCATAGTGGCCGGTGTACCGCGTTTAGTGCTGTTAGGACTGTAATTTTGGTGGGTTGCCATTTTGGGATGTGTTGGGCAGCCGTTTGTACATTTTGATAGAGCATTGTGTCTGCTCTTGTATAGACTCTGGTATGGTACTGCATATATATATATATGGTTTTTCCATCGCGTATATGATAACTTGGTATGGATGTGTTTAGGGTGCCTGGGAACCCCACAGGGTCAGACCCTCATCCTTTGTACTGTATCTGTGATGATTTGTATGATACAGGGACATGTTAGGTTACATTTTCACCCCTGGGTCCCATTTCGGGGTTCGGGGGGTGACAAGCATAATAGGGCTAGGAAAGTAACTGCATTGAAAATTTCTACTAACACATCTAGTGAGTGCAGTGAATCTGACACGAATGATGAAATGACTATACTAACCATAAAATTTAGTAGATTCTTCAGGAAAAATAGGAAGCCGTATAAAAAATATAGAGAATCTACTATTGAGAAGGGAGAGTCTAGCAAAAGAAAAGAAAAATCAAACGCTCCTACGTGCTATAACTGCAACAAGGTCGGGCACATCAAACCCGACTGCCCACTGTTGAAAAAGGAGGGTAAGAAAAAGAAGAAAGCCATGAAGGCTGGAATATCATGAGACAAACTTAGCAGCAGCGACTCAAAATCAGATCACAGCGACTCAGAGGTCACTAATTTGTGCTTGATGGCACATGAGGATGAGGTATGCCTAATATCGTCCTTCTCCAAGGACCGGTGGTACTTAGATAGTGGATCTTCATGGAACATGACCAGCAACAAGGAAAAATTCACTTCAATTATTCCCAAGGATGGATGCTATGTAACATTTGGCGACAATGCAAAAGGTCACATCATCAGGGTAGGTAAGGTTGGTAAGGATTCATCTTTTACTATTGATAATGTTTTGTTGGTCGATGGGCTAAAGCATAATCTACTTAGCATAAGTCAGTTGTGTGACATAGGATATAAAGTATCTTTTGAAAATGATAAATGCATAGTAGAAAATAAAACAGATCACAAAATACTTTTTACTGCTGATCGCCATGAAAATGTGTATACTACTTCTCTTGATATTTTAACTTCACAATAAGTAACATGCTTTTCTGCTATAAATAAAGCTAGTTGGTTATGGCACAGACGGTTAGGACATGTAAGCATGGATTTATTGTCAAAACTTGTTAGAAAAGAACTCGTAAAAGGATTGCCTAAAATGTCTTTTGTAAAAGATAAAATTTGTGATGCATGTCAATTAGGTAAGCAAACAAAGTCTAGTTTCAAGAAAAAGAAATTCATATCTACTACTAGACCACTTGAGATGCTCCATTTAGATCTATTTGGTCCTAATTCTGTGCAAAGTCTTGGTGGTAAATCGTATGCTTTTGTAATTGTGGATGACTGTTCTAGATTCACATGGGTATTATTTCTTGCACACAAAAATGAATCATGTGAAAACTTTACCAAACTTTGTAGGAGAATTCAGAATGAAAAAGGATACAAGATAACTTATATAAGAAGTGATAGAGGCACTGAATTCAAAAATGAAAGCATAGAAAAATATTATGACTTAGAGGGCATATCACATAACTTCTCTGCACCTAGGACACCTCAACAAAATGGTGTGGTAGAAAGAAAGAATAGGTCATTGCAAAAAATGGGTAGAACTATGCTAAATGAACATGACTTACCTAAATATTTTTGGGCCGAGACCATTAATATTGCATGTTATGTTATGAATAGGGTGTTGATTAAATCGTCAATAAATGAAACCCCTTATGAATTGTGGAACAACTATCAACCTAATATTTTCTATTTTCATGTTTTTGGTTGTAAATGTTTTGTGCTTAAGGACAATGAACACTTAGGAAAATTTGACTCCAAATCAGATGAAGGTATTTTCCCAAGTTATGCACTTAATAGTAAAGCATTTAGGATTTTCAATAAAAGAACATTGACTATCATTGAATCTATTCATGTTGTGCTTGATGAATCTAATCCATTTTCTAATAATGATGATGAAGATGATATTGATATTAGAAAATGCTTAGAGAAAATGTCTATTGAAAACAATGCAAGTGAAAATCAAGAAGTATATGAAAAATTATCTGAAGATAGTGAAAATGAAAATCAGGAGTTGCCTAAAGATTGGAAATTCGTTAGGAATCATCCCATAGATTAGATCATAGGTGAACCGTCACGTGGTGTAGCCACAAGATCCTCCTTGAGAAATCTAGTGAATCATTCTGCTTTCTTATCCCAAGAAGAACCTAAAAATATTAAAGAAGCCATAGAAGATGAGTCTTGGGTGATGTCCAGGTAAGAAGAACTTAACCAATTTGAAAGAAGCAAAGTTAAACGATCTTCCTATTTTACCATTTTTTTTCCAAATTAAAAAATCTTGCAGATCATAATCCACCTATACCTGTGGGTACCAGGGACATATCAAAAATACAATGCGGAAGCCTAGGCAACAGAAAAACATAAAATCATATATATCCTGGAATATCATTAAGTACAAAACTAGAGTTTACTATATCCATAATACAACTCCCAAAATCTCCAAAGACCAGTCCTAGGGTCGTTTCCCACAACATCTATTTGACCCTACCAAAAAGGCTTACCCTTTAGAAAAGGGTAGATCAGCGATATCTATCTCAATGAAGCTTTATCCGCTCTCCTATCTAGGGCTCTTGAAATAATCAAATAATTTGGGGTGAGACACCTCTCAGTAAGAGAAAATAAACTAATACTAGTGTGTGGCAACATGAGTATTCTGTGTTATATATAAGAGCATACATAAACATATTTAGTAAAACTGTCAATATTATTTTTGGGAAAACATGTATAATCATAGAATAACCGAACATATTGAGTTTCCATAAAGATAACCCGTATTTTATAATGATAATAATACAAAAACAACCCCTGGTAGTTTAGCTGACTAATGTCATGTACTACCCCCACATGACTGGGTTGTGTGGCTCGAAGGTGGGATCTGAGAATGGCTGGGCGATCACTGCCAAGTCAAAATAAATGTCTGTAAGTATGATGGGTTTTCCAGACTGGTCCGTACACCAAGGCGCCAACACTTCAATAACCACATTAACTATCCATCCTCACGCTACCCCATACGGCAGTGATAACACAAATATCACGATCTACATGACCACATAGCTACGGTGTCGTGTCTAGTGTAAGCCTAAACCAAGACAACCAAGTTCGGATACCATATATCATATTCCAAACCGTGATACATCATTATTCTATAGTAATAATTTTCAATTCACTATCATCATATCACATTTCATGTACAAAGTGAAAAATCATTGGCCCGTACGCCAGCATTTCATAGTTTATCAATCACGGCCTGTAAGCCGCATCACATAACAAATAAGAGTCTCGGCCCGTACGCCGGCATATCATATAAAAATATTCTCAGAAAACAATATTTCACAATAAATCTTACTCATGCCACACAGGAATGGGTATTAGGTATATTTAAACACGTCGCCATTTATCACAGTATTTCCCAACATAAAATATACATATATATTCATTTTCCTAAAACCAAATATTGTAAGTTTATACATACATTTTCATAAAATTACTGACTTAGTTTATTCCCTTATCTGATTCCCGAGAAAGCCCCAAAAGCAATCAACTCAACCCCCGCTGGGTTCTCTTGTCAACACCCTAAAAATGACATTTCCTAGAACTAAACTTCAGTATTTCATCATATATAACATTTCTTACAACTATAGTAAAGCCAAATACTGAGTAGAAAGCCTTACCTTGAATTTGGGATGGTTTCCAACTTAGCCCTACTGACAATCCACTCCAGCATATTTGAAGAGAATTCTCCAGGAGTGTCATAGTGGCTTCAGATCGTCGAACCGGCAAAAATCCGGCCCAGAAACTAAGAGAGAAGAGTTGAAAACCAAAAGGAGGAGAGAGAGAGAGAGAGAGAGAGAGAGAGAGAGAGAGAGAGAGAGAGAGAGAGAGAGAGAGTCTGTTCGCGTGAAATTTGCCAAAAAATGGCGTTTAGCACTATTTATACTGTAGCCTTCATCGACGAGCCGCGTCACCTCATCGAAGAGGTCATGTAGACAACTCATCAACGAAATCTCTCCTCGTTGATGAAATTCAGAGTTTCCCAAAACCCTTTCTCGGTATTTTCTCGTCGATGAGACACATCCTCGTCGACGAGCCTAATTGTAACTTTGTTGATGAATGCGAAGCGTTCATTGACGAGGCCTGCTGCCCCTTTCTTTTCCCTTCCAACTTCTATTTTCCCCCTCTTTATCATTATTTAAAATACCATAATTCCTCTGGGTCATTATAGTGGACTCTAGTTTCTAGGCCTAGTGATCATACCATCATTGGAACTAAATGGGTATATAGAAATAAGAAAGATGAGAATGGGGTAGTAACTAGGAATAAAGCTAGACTAGTTGCCCAGGGGTACAACCAACAGGAAGGAATTGACTTTGATGAAACATATGCTCCTGTTGTTAGGTTAGAAGCCATTCGTATGCTACTTGCTTTTGCTGCTTTTAAAAATTTTAAATTATTTCAAATGGATGTTAGAAGTGCTTTTCTAAATGACTTTATTGATGAAGAAGTATATGTAGAACAACCACCTGATTTTGAAAATTATAAATATCCATATCATGTTTACCGGTTGTCTAAAGCCTTGTATGGATTGAAACAAGCTCCTAGAGTTTGGTATGAGAGGCTTAGCGGTTTTCTATTAGAAAATAGGTTTATCCATGGCAAATTTGACACTACACTCTTCATCAAATCCAAAAATGATGATATGCTCGTTGTTCAAATTTATGTGGATGATATCATTTTTGGAGCAACTAATGATGAATTGTGTAATGAGTTTGCAAAATGCATGCAAAGTGAATTTGAAATGATCATGATGGGTGAACTTAGTTTCTTCTTAGGGCTACAAATTAAGCAAGCTAATCATGGAACTTTTATATGCTAATCTAAATATATTAGGGACTTGCTAAAGAAATTTAATATGGAAGATTGAAAAATTCTTGGTACACCTATGAACTTTTCCATTAAGCTTGATAAAGATGAGTAAGGAATCCCTATTGACGTAAAATTGTATTGTGGCATAATTGGGAGTCTCCTATATCTCACTGCTAATAGGCCTGATATTATGTTTAGTGTGTGTATGTGTGCTAGGTTTCAGGCTGCCCCTAAGGAATCTCATCTAACAAATCCTTAGGTATCTAGTTGGTACTATAGAGTTTGGCTTGTGGTACCCTAAGCATACTACTTTTGAGATTATTAGTTATACTGATGCTGACTTTGCTGGTAGTAAGGTTGATAGAAAAAGTACTAGCGACACTTGTCATTATTTAGGACAATCTCTTGTTTCTTGGTTCTCCAAGAAACAAAACTCAGTTGCCTTATCCACAGCTGAAGTAGAATATATTGCGGTTGGAAGTTGTTGTGCCCAAACTCTTTATATGGAGCAACAACTTGTGGATTTTGGATTGCACTATGAAACAATACATATTAAATGTGATAATACTAGTGCAATCAACATCTCTAAAAATCCTATCTCACATTCACGAACTAAACACATTGAGATTAGACATTATTTCCTTCGTGATCATGCGCAAAAAGGAGATGTGGCTCTTGAATTCGTATGCACCAATGAATAGTGGGCAGATATATTTACTAAACCACTTACCGAGGATAGGTTCATACAAATTAGACGTGAATTAGGCTTGATGCATAGTAGAGAAGCTTCTTAGATGTTTCATAAATTGCATAAATTTAGGGGGAGCTCTTAAATGAACTTTTCCAAGCAACTAATATTATTGTTGACTTGCCTTCTTGCTTTAGACTTTGTGAAAGTTGATTATTGATTGTGCGCATATGTATTATATCTATAGCATGATAATATTGGATGCAATGGATATTGATCATTGCTTGTGATGCAAAATTCCTTTGTCCACTTCATGATGATATTGAAATTTTATTTGATTGTTGGACCATACTGAATTGTTTGAGTAGTTGTGGACAAACTGTTAGGATATATAAACTCAAATAGGTTGCATTTATACATGATTTATTTTGGAAAGTCCGATTTACAAACGACACTCTGCTGAAAATTTTTAAAAATCTTTCAAAAATTCATAATGTATAAATGTCACACTTACCCATTGCCTAGAGTGTTACCTTGTATGGCCTGTTTTGTAGTTGCCAAAAAGGGGAGATGGAAAGGGGGCAAAAATAATGGGTAGAACAATTTAGTTAAAAATAAAGTGGATGTACATTGATAGGGGGAGCCTTCTTAGGCTTAAACCCATATTTTTGCTGATCGTATTTGTCATCATTAAAAAGGGGGAGAATGTTAACCTTATAGGTTACGCTCGGTTTTGATTATGACAAATACTCATGATATCTAATGGGTATTTGAGATTATGTGCAGGAACCTAAATCGTCATGATCAAGATGCACGTAAACCAAGTGAAGATTGAAGACCATATCTCACTGTGTCGTAATATATAATTCATTCATGTAATTGGTCTGTAATAGTAAATTAGGGTGTTTACTTGTAATAATCACACACCCCACGTGCATGGTCTAATAGGTAAGCTTAGAACTCAAACATAACTAAAACTAGACCTAGAAAAGGCCTAAGACACTCACTGTTGCACTTATATGTGTTATACACTTGAATAGGGTGATTGTGAATTAAAACAGGACCAAAATGCACACTTTATGCATTTTCGGTCGATCGGCGCATGCAGTTCATTCTGCCCCTGGTCAACTGAATCCAGTCTGGGTCAACAAGTTGACCACACTCCAGTCAACCGAGCCTTTAAAGGTTATTTGTCCCTGGTTGACCGAACCACCTGAAAGTCAACAGTTTGACTTTCTGGTCGACCGAGAATATTTTGACCTACACCAACCTGGTCGATCGAGTTCCCACATATAGGAACCCAACGGTTTGGTCGACCGACCAGATAGTTCATTTTCACCCTGGTTAACCGAACCACACCATTTTGGAAAAATCATTCTTCCTGGTCGACCGACCCTAAAGTTCAAAATTGGCTCGGTCAACCGAGCCATATGAACTTCGGTCGACCGAAAGTCTTCTGGTCGATCGGGTCTCTCGGGTTGCCTTGTATTTTTTACCTTGGTTAAGTATTTTTTACAAGGTTAAAATAATTAAAACATCATTAATCTTTTGTAATAATACCAGGCCTGTCCTCAACGGTCATAATTCATGGGGTGTCTATAAATACGCCTTCATTTGGTGAAATTAGCAACATAATTAGTAAAAAAAATTGAAAATTCTCTCTCAAGCCAAATACTCTCTACTACTCATACTCATACTCAAAATCACTCAAACTTACCCTCTTAAGTTCCTAAATCCTTTGTAAGTGTCTTGAGTGTTTGTGCAAATAGGTTTGCTCTCTCATTGTTGTGTGATTGAATTGATTTTTAGCGAGAGATAAACCTAAAGTGCTCTTAGGGGGCTTTGCTTATAAGCCTATCCTAAGAATACTTGCCTAAGCTTCTGATTATTGCATTTGTGTGCTTTGGGTTGCAAAACATTATCAAAACTTACTCAAATATCTTTTGGGATTTACGTTGACATATTTGTGAAAAGATATTTGTGTTTGTGATACTAATCTTTGTTGCAATTTTTACTCAAATACTTATCACTTGTTGAATACAAAGATTACATATCTCTTGCAAACCAAGCATATACACCATTTACGTGATTGATTATTCTATGCTTTGGAATATTTGAAACCTGAGTGATATCTTTGTTTGAATACTTTGATTGAGTATATCCTAAAATACAAAGATTGCTTGTTGACACTCTCACGTACACATTACCTAGATAGTGAATATATTTGAGAGTTGAAAGATTTGACCATACTGAGCTTACATATTAAATCATTCTGTGGTGTTTGTGACTGAGCGTATTTGGGCATATATCTGCCTTACACGAAGGCACAATCACTCTACCGTTATTATTTGATTATAAAATTTGAGTGTTTCCAGGCGTGGCCTGAGGGGGAAGTAATCTAGCTCGGTAAGGATTATTTGTAGAGGTTGAGGTCAGTTTTGTACTAATTGACCTGGTTTGTTTAGATGCCACCCCACCCGTTTAAGTGAGCAAGTTATAGTGGTAATCCTTGTGCTTGTTAGTCAAGGCAGGGACGTAGACAATTAGCCGAACCTCGATAACATTTCTGTGTGTCGACTCTACTACTTTCTGGTGCATGTGTGTTTGATTAAATTATTTCATTTACTTTCTGGTATACATTTACATTACTTGCACTAGATTGGCCATAGAGTTGTGAATATACTGGTGTTAGGAGATTGACCTAGGGCTTAAATTTTAAAATTACCAATTCACCCCCCCTCTTGGGATCATGGTAAAGCTAACAATATATGTATGTCTATATCTATATGTAGTAGATGTACATGGTCTCTTTCAGAGTTTCAGGATACTTCTAAAGACTACGGAGTCTGATTCTGAAGTTATATCAGTGTTGAAATTTCTTCTCATTCTTATGTATACATTTTTTTTTTATAGATCCAAGAACTATATTAAATATTAATTAGTTTATGACTCCATGGCAATGGTATGAGGTGATGGTTGGATTATGGTCGTTTTCTGTTTTCTGTTCTTTCTTTATATGCATAATGACAACTTTTTGACTTGATCTGTCAAATTTCAATATAAATATTGTGGTCGTTTGACTCATTTCATTATGTTCAAATATTAAATGAAAATATTTAATCCCATTTTTCTATTTTTTGCAATGCATTATAAGGATTAGGAGAAAAAAATGTCTCAGTCAATAGCAATTGATCAAAATGATGAAATAGTTGTGTCTAAAGAAACTCACATGCTTTAAGAACAGTTTTAATGTTTAGATTTTAGAGACTCACACAAGTCACATGCTTTGAGTTTTTATTTTATGTTGGACTGGGACTAATTTATTGTGTTTTATTGCTTATAATTTTACTTGCATGATTTAGGAGTTGTTAATTAATATAAACGATTGAATGATTGATGTAGTTACTAAAAAAGTTAACACACAAACTAATCGCAAGTTATCGTATACAACTTAATATATTATAACACAAAATAAATTATTAATAAAATTATATTTGAGAATGGTAGATTATCCGCCCATCCGCCATGAATTATCCAACACTTAAACGAGTTGAATATGGATTATGATTTTTTTACCAAATAATCTACCTTATCTGCCACAGATTATCCACCCGATCCGCTTTGCTAGGTCTACCGTCGATGCACTTGGCCAAACTATCGGAGGTTTGCCCCATTTCTTCAATATCTTGATTTTAAGGTGCATGAAAGAGGTTTAAACCCAAGTAGAATACAATGCTAATATGATTTAAGACTTGTCCCACATAAAAAATACATTTGACTATATGATATTTTTTTCAAACTCTTTGTTTTGCCTTTGAAAACCATGAGTATTAAACTTATGACTTAGTGAAATCCTATATGCTCTTATAAACTTGTATGCACATGCAATTTGCTCAACTCTTTCTAAATAAACTTGCCTGAATGAAAACTATAAGAGTTATAATAAACACTACCTCAAACACTTCCCATTATACATATGACTTTACAATTGCTTTGATGGTTGTGTTTGAGGTCTTCCGATTGAGTGTCCTTTTGATCTTTGCCTATTTAAGTGTCCACTCAATCTTTCCTACTTGAATGTCCACTCAAGCCAATCTCTGATTTTGATCTAGTACCTTCATGTATTTGTCACTTGTACCTGTACTAACTTGATCTGCAAAGATAGGTTAACTTGGAACTACAATTAGGTTAATATCATCAAAATACATTAAATATGATTATGTAGCCACTAAGGCAAGTAGTCTCCTCCTTTTTGATGATGTCTAACCTGTTGAGTGTTTACTTAATCTTTGCACTTGAGTTTTTACTTATCATAATTTGATATGCAAAGATTAGTTTACTCAGAACCACTAGTGGGTTGTTATCATCAAAATATGACAATTTGGATTATGTAGTCATTAAGGCTAACAATCTCCTCCTTTTAATGATGACAAATCATTGGTGTTCTTACAAGATAAAATTACAAGCTTCCCCTTAATTTATGCATATTTTTTGAATAATATATAATTTTTCTCCCCCTTACTATATGCATATAAGGCAACATTCATTCAACTTGATTTTTCATATTCATTGGAGCTATACCTTGCAATTATACAAATTAGAAAGTTCATTTTATATTTAAGACAAAACAACAAAGAAAATGAACTTTCATTAAAACAAATTAAGTAACAAATCTGAACTTCCGTTTATGATTTTTTTAAGTAACACTATAGATTTGTACTTAATACACCCACCTACAACGCCCATCCTATAACACCAACCTACTTCTTTGATGGAATTGGTGTATTCCCAAGAGGGGGGAGGGGTGAAATGGGTATTTAAAAAATCTTCTTAGGCTCAATTCAAATCGCAATTAGTATTTCGCAACCTAGGGTCTTTTTAAGCAGTCTCAAAGCCCCCAATAAAACAAGTATGCAAATATTTAAAACAAATATGACATTCTAAACAAATAAAATATTTGCATACATACACCACATCATACCCTATTTAAAATGTAAGCGTGTATGAAAAATAATTATGACAATAAATAAACATTTATACACCTAGAGAAATTAAAGTGCCAAAAATTAAATAAGATAGATAGAGAGAGAGAGAGAGAGAGAGAGAGAGAGAGAGAGAGAGAGAGAGAGAGAGAGAGAGAGAGAGAGAGAGAGAGAGAGAGAGAGATGACATGTTATTGAGGTTCGGCCAAACCAGCCTACGTCCCCGCCTTGAGCGAGCAGTCCAAGGATTCCACTAAATGCTCACTTAAACTGGGCAGAGCAACGCCACTTATAACCTCTCCTTAAGAGGCAAGGTAAACCCTAACTCAAATTACGGGGCTGAGCCACAATCAATTCTCCTTATGAGGCGGAGAGACCTCGGTTCAATTTCTGGGCAGAACCACGCCATAGGAAGGTGCACCTCTTGGCTTTCTTGACCGGATTTGAGCCAATGCAGGACTCTTCACAGGGCAAGCCTCCCTTTTTAGGCCACGCTTGGATAATAAATTTTGTGTACAAAGAAAATGTTTCTACGAAAGCAGAGATGTACAATATGAAGCACTAAAATGCACTCACACAAGATATGAACTTAAGCTCAAGTGAGGATGGGTATTTTTCTCAAAATAATTTTTGCAATCTCTGTGTAAGATGTATATGATAAGAGCTCAAAGATTCAACCCCCAATCAATATTTCTCCAAAAATATTTTTCAATAAAAGTAAAGGAGAACCAAGGGTTTTGCTTTCAAAGAGTTTTTGCCCAACTAAATATATAAGATCTTTGATGAAAATTGAAATATGGAAATATATATTTTTCAAAGATCTTAAACCCTTAAAAATTTCCTCGAAATGATATTTGAAAATATGGTTCAAGGGAACCTAGGGTTTGAAGATCAAAATAAATTTTGCAATAAAGAATAAGATGAACTTATGAATCTTGCAATGGAAATGCAAAAATATTCACAAGCTACAATGAGTTTCTCCAAAAATATTTATCAAGAAAAATATGTGGAGAAACAGAAATTTTACTCTCAAGAAATGATTTTGAAAAGAAAAGAGTGAATGAGAGTAAATAATTTTTGATATGAAAAATGAATGCCCAAATGAATACTCTCTTGAAAAAGATTTTCAAAGTGATAAGTGTGGGAGAGTAAAAGAATAAAGCTTAAAAATATTTTCAAAGGATTTTCAATTTAATCATTACTTAGGAAATGAGTTTTGAAGGGGTATTTATAGAGTTTGGGAAGAATATGACCGTTTGGGACCTATCAGGCATTTAAGAATTTTTTTAATAAAAAAATAATTATGTTTAAGTGCTTAAAAATGGTCCAACTCAAGAGGTTTAGTTGACCTAAGGTTTTGCCAGTCGACCAACCTAAGCCAAGAATTTCAATTTTCAAAGAGGTTCGGTTGACCAAGGAAGGTGCCAGTCGGCTGACCAAGGCGATTCCTCAAACCTTCGTAGGTTCGGTCGGCTGGCCCAATGACTGGTCAGCTGAGTAAATAGTGCTGGTCGGCCGAGGCTCATTTTGTTCTAAAATGGTATGTCGACCGAGCATAGATAAGAGGCTAGATACGCAAGGTCTGTCGGCTGTGCATGTTAGTTCATTTTGGGATCATTTGGCCGAGCTTGACCAAAATTACAATATTTCCCTCAAGGCATGGTTGGTCGGCTGAGGTGTTTTAATACGTGAAGGGTCGATCGGCCAGGCCTATTTAAAATGCAAGTTTGGCCCTATTTTTACTTGAAAACATTTTAAAACCTTTTGTATGTTTTTAGACTTTGATGAAAAAATTTTTTCATGAAAATTGTTGTTCCCCTAAGGTCTGTCTATGGTCGATTTGAGCTTTCATGCACATCATGCATGATATGCATTATTACAGACCAAAAACTAAAATGCATTACAATATAAAACGTTAAATGTCTTATTTTCCTTTGCTTTTTGTGGAATACGCCAAGATGAGATGGTATTTAAGTCTTTTATGGCTTCCATCAATCCTCTTCCATGTGTGTGTTCTGAATTATTAACTTGTTCAAGTATTAGGCACACACATTAGATGCACGTGTTTTGTCAGCATCAAAACAGGGATTAGACTCAAAAAGTCAACATTCTCCCCCTTTGATCATCATCAAAAAGAGAAGAACTATTCATTTAGCTTAAAATGTTCCAAAATGAGTTAGGGGTTGGATGGTACGTAGTATTGATGTTGTTATGATTTATTTTCCCTAAGACTCAATTTTATGTAAGAAATATGTTGACTATGCATATTTAAGACTTTTATCATCATATGTTCATTATGACTAGGGAATACATCTCTTATCTATAAGAGGTGGGTTTCTTGGACATGAATATGACATTTTAATCAAAAGTAGATGACCTAGGTTATTCATCTAAAAAATACAAGGTTTTTCTATTGTCACCCATAAATTTATTCTTAAAGAACAAGCTTGAAGAAAAAGCTTGTGAGGGTGTGCATGCTATTTAATACCATAAACTATTGACCTTATTGGTCATATCTGGTTTTGATTATGACAAATACTCTGATATTTAATGGTTGATGAGTTTGTGTGCAGGACCAATCAGAAGTATCATATGGTGCACGCATATGGGCTTAAAGAAGACAAAGACTCAAAATGTTTATTCATTGTAATTTATATTTATCATTTTGGGTTTGTAATAGTAACATAGGAAAATGGTATGTAATAATTAATGTCTTACCTGCATGGTAGGATTGATAAGCTCAAATGACCATAGGGAAACCAAATGACCATAGGGCGGTCGACTGACACCGGATTTTTTTCCGTGTCCTAAAAAAGACCTAGAATGACCCTAGGATGCACATGCATGCATAAATATATATGCTCATATGAATATGGTGAATATATAAGGGAGTTGGAACCGAAATGCATTAAAAATGCATGTTCGATTGACCATACTTTCACAGTGTAAATCGGTCGGTCAACCAAATCGGTCAAGCGGTCAACATTTTGATCATGGTTCGGTCGACCATACTGTACCAAGTTCAAATGAATTGGTCGATCGAACTCCCACCAAATCAACCTTTGACTGCTCGATCAACCAACCAAATTTAAATAGGCAACGCCCTGGTCGACCGAACCGACATGTGGGAGAATCGAATGTCTTGGTTGACTGAACTTCATAGTTCAAAATCACCTGGTCGACTGAACCGTGCGAAAATGGAAAATTGGTCTTGGGACACTAAGTCCGGTCGACCAAACTCTTAGTTCAAATTTCTCCCGGTCGACCGAACTTGGACACTTGGTCAACCGAACCTCACCTTTAGTTGACCGGTTCTCTCGGGTTGCCATATCATTTTTACCGTGGTTAAAATATTTAAATAGGGTTAATTGGGTTAAAATGGTTTAAAACAATACTAATAATCCCGTTTGTGTCCTGGACGGTTATAATCAAGGGGTAGTCTATATATACCCCCTCATTTGAAATGATTAGTATAAAAAATTAGCAATCTTAATTAGGAAAAATCCTCTGAAATTCAAAAATCTTCTATACTCATTTTTGAGTCTCCTACACTTATTCTTACTAGATTTTATTGCTTAAATCTCTTTGTAAGTGTGATTAAGTGTTCTTCTCATTAGGCTTAAGCTCTCTCTTGTTCTTATTGATTGAGATTATTTTATTAGAGAGCTAAGCTTGAAGTTTCCCTCGGAGACTTTGTTAATAACTCTTCCCTAGGAATACTTCATTAAGCCTTTGAATTTTGCATTGTCATTGCAATACTTAAAGAGTTCATATTGGATTTTTATTGCTAAAATATTTTACAAATCATTTTCAAAATTTCTCTTGTGCTTATATTTGAGAAATATATATTTTGAGATATTTCTTGAGTGCTAAAAGATCTTTGTTGCCATACCTTTGATTGAGATTATCATTTTAATACAAAGATCAAATAACTATTTTACAAACCATTGTTGAATATCTTTTGTGGTTTATTTTGATAAAAACTTCTGTTGAGATATTTGAAGAATACTTGTGATCTTTGCTAGTGCATTGTGATTGAGAATATTATTTTGACACAAAGATCCTATCAGTTACACTTTCACGTACTGATTGCATTATTGGCATTAATTTTGAGAGTAGACACTAAGGTTACACTGAGCTTATCATATCTTATCATTTGGTGGTGTGTTGATTATATTGGTGCATATCAGCTTGTGTAAGAAGCATTTCTCTGTACACAAAAACTGTACTTCAAATTTGTTGTATTCCAGGCACAGGCCAAAAGAAGGAGACTGGCCCTGGTAAATAGTCCCAGACTGGCTTAGACTCGGTTATGAAAACTAGGTGCACCATCCTAGTAAGGCGTGTTGGTTGAGGTCAGCCCCTTTAATTGACTTGGTTGTAACAGGTGCCGCTCCACCCATTAAGTAAACCATTAGTGGAATCCTCAGGCTTGCGAGATAGAGGCAGGGACGTAGATATAGTTGACCGAACCTCGATAACATATCGTGCTTGTATTTTATATTCTCAGCACTTTATTTTCCTGCATGTGTATGTTATAGCGCATGATTTAATTTTCGTACATTATCTGCGCATTTGGGTTTATGTGTATATAGAAAGACCCTAGGTTGTGTAATACTGTTGTTTAACCAATTGACCTAGGCGATAATTTTTTAAATACCCAATTTACCCCCCACTTGGGAATACACCAAAGCTAACAATTAATATTAGAGTCTCATGACATTGACTTAAACGTTTTTGCTAAAGATCGAGATGGCTTAATTTGGTGTATCTCCATTCGGAGAGGGACAATCACCCTCTAGCCCTCCATTATTTTGTGGTGTAGATTACACCCATTGGAAAATTAGAATGGGCATATTTATAAAATCTATGGACTGGAGGGTCTGAATTGTGACTGCTAAGGGAAGATGTGCCCAAATAAATGAAAATGACTTTAACATGATTAATTCTAATGCCATGGATTTATTGTATTGTGCTTTAGATACTAATATTCTTCATGAGATTATGGCATGTAGTAGTGCACATGAGATCTTGGTTGAGCTGGAAAAGAGATTTGGAGAGACCCAGGAAAAGGAGATTGCCACTCCAGAAACTCCAAGATCAGATGATCTAGTAGTGGCGAATCATGAGCTAGTAATCAACGAGAAGGTATATGATTCACTTCTTGTTTCAGTTTGTTATGCAGTTGATGATTTTTATGTTAATTGTTGCAAAATATCATGTGGAGAATCATCTGTTGATCTTTGTGAAAATACTGTTGTCATTGCATGCAATGATTCGTGTAATAATTATGATATATCTTATGATGAATCATGCATTGAATTTACTATTGAAAGCATGCCTTCAAACAAAGAACTAGATTGTACTTTATTTAAGATGCATAAGCTTCTAATTCAGATGTCTAAGCATAAAATACTTTTGAAGAATGAGAACAATAGAATAGAAAAAAAAATTAAATGAGTTAGAAAATTATCACGCTATTCTTGAAAAGAAAAAGATTGAGAAAATATTGAAAATTATATGCTTGAAGAAAGAGATAGATGATTATTCTAGATTTACACTCAAAGCTAAAAATGAGAAGAATAATCATAACAAACCCTTAGAATTAAGAAGAAATATTTATTTCAAAAAGGGTTCATCTCTTAAATCCCATAACCTTTTTCATGCCTCATTAAGCAAAAACAAAATATATAAGCATAATCATTCACGTAAATACAAATCATGCTTATTTTGTAAAAGAAAAGGGCACATTCGATTTACTTGCTTATCTAGAAGTGCCCGAGGCCTAAATAAATAAATGATATGGGTGATTATGAAGGCAAACCCTTTAGGACTTAAGGAAAAATGGATTCAAATTGAAATTATCTTCTAGTTAATTTTTACTTAGTTTTTAGGTTTAAGGGTTGTGATGACTATAGGATCGGGAAGTGGTGCATGCTTCAAATTCCAAATCTTAGTATACGCATACTATATTGAATACTAAGATCATTAGAAATTCAAGAAAATATGCAAATTCAAACAAGATATCCAATGTGAACTTAATGCGTTTATATCACAATAATTAGATAAAATATAAAAAACATCGTCTATAGCATACTTGAATGAAATCCACTTCCAAATGGACAAGGCTTTCTTACTTGGTAAATAATTCCAAATGCTTAACTCATGCTTAAAGATAAAACATCTTAAGTTAAGCAATTGTTGTCCATTGCACAGAAATGAGCCTCAGGGATCCATCCTGTTCTAAATATTTTTAACCCTAATCTCATTAGTCAAGGCCTGGATCAAAGTTTAGTCATCACTCTAAGTATAAGTACCAATGATAATAAAGTTCCATATCTATCGAGTGCTAATAAAAAGCCATCCTCCTTGTAATCTAAATTAGAGGCATCCACCAGGGGAGTGTTCCCTTTAAGTTTAGATTGTAAATCCCTTAATTTTGGTTCACTTCTTCCATAGGAAATCTTTACCATCTCACGATCACGTTAGGTAAAGATCCATCCTCTCTTTGAGTTGTATCCTTGCTCCAAAACTGTGATCATAGTCGAAGGATACATTCCAAATCTCCAAATAGCATTGGTAAAAAATATTCATATTCTCCTATATGCTCTTTGCCAAAATAGTTAGGACATTTTCTTTAAAATGCTTATCTTGTATAATGTCATGCTTTTCAAAAATACTCTCTCAAACTTAATAGAAATTTAACTATTAAGAGTATTTATTCTTTACTTCACCTCATAAGCTCTCAAAACGTTACGTCATATCCTTTAGAGCTTCATATCCTTAGAAATAAGTTAAATGGCTAATATGATGGCCATAGGTTTCAACATATATGAAAATGCAATAACTAAGAAACCTATGCATGAATGTTAAGAAAGAAAAGCCATTTGAACATGGGCCTTTATCATATATTGAAATTCATAAGTAAAGAGGCATACATTGGCTTATGATCCTGAAGAAGCATTGCTTGTGAATCTTTGGTCCTCTAAGCCTAAGCATGTTTAGCCAAGATTAAATCAAGAAAAATATAAACACTTGGCTAAGTAATTAGAAAATGAAGAAGGCATAAAATGGATTTGTGCATAACTCAGGGGTGGCATTTATCATTCATATTTATATAAATTTGAATGCTCTCATATTCTTATATCGTTTATGCCTTTATGCCTATATGTGCATAGCATTGCAGCACACTATCCATGATTTGATTAATGGCTAAAATTTCTTTGATGGATAGCTTATATCTCTACTATTGAGCTGTACTAAATATCTTGAGTTGACTATACTACTGGAATGCATGCTTAGTATAGAATGCCTCCTGTATGGTGGATGCAGTTGATGAAAATTGCATGCTGATAGTGGATTATAGGTTCTCGCATGCTCAAATTGAACTATTTTGAATTGATTGCTTGAATCTATTAGGTCTTGGTGCATGAAAATTTGGAAAATGTCTGATTTATAGACGGCATGTTGCCGAAATTTCAATAGGAATTTTCCCAAACCAAAACATTGTGTTAAAGATGATTATGATAAAATTAACTTTAAAATATTTTTTGAAAGGATGAGTGAAAACTCAAATAGATAATTAAACTTCATCCTAGCATAATCATCAATCGTTTAGAAGGCTCAGATCCATCCTTATAGGAAGCGCATAAATGATCTATATGCATCACTTTCATCTACTGAATTATTGAGGCTCTTTTGAAATCCTTGAACATTATATCCTGTGCTTGAAATTTTATGATTTGACATGGAATGTTCTTGGGTCATGAACATTATTGCATGTCTTAATATATATCTTCTGATGCATCCATGGTCTATAGGGACCACTATACTAATCAAGTGACAGATGTAATTGACAAATACTCAGTATAGTTGATTTTAAATATTTAGATTGATGGCTTATACTACTAGGCATAATGAAATAATTCTCCATTTAGTATAAGCAGTTTGTTGCATCTAAGCTAGAATTCAAATTGATAGGGGGAGCATCTTAAATTAAAATGTCTATCATGTTATGCTCAACAACACCTTTTAGCTTAGATCTGTTATTGAATTGAGTGTGGCATGTGATTAAATGAAATGTTTTAATTAAAAATCATAATCTAAAACATGTTGATCTACCACAGTCATTTGATTTGCTATATGATCTTTGCATGTGATTGTTAAATTTTTCTTTTGGATCCTTATGGTTGTGGTTTTCTAGTTATATTTTAGTATGTGTTTCATTGATAAACTAGAAAATTTGTGTTTGCTTGCTTTAAATTAATTTTTTTAACAAGCACACCCCCAGTACCTTTTTGCAAACATCAAAGGGGGATATATAGTTATATATATATATATTTGTTTTCAAATTGCATAACTGGTTCAATAACTTCACATGAGAATGCATGCAAATTAGTTAGACCGTTTTTATGCTCAAACCCTCTATTAGCTTTCATATGCCCTGTGTTTTGAACTAAAATATTTCACGGGTCTTATGAAACATTTGAACTGAAATGATTTGTGCATATTTATGGTCTAGTTCTGTTTTTCATGTCATTTAAATCATTTAAATGACCTTTTGTATTGGTTGTGTGCTAAATTGCAGAAGTTATCCTTATCATTCATTTTGCATTGTATGGCTAGTCTATCTCTTGAATAACTAAAAGTTATACTTCTATTTCATGTTTTGAGAATATTGAACTGTTTGAGTACATAGTTGTGGATATCTTGAAAATATTTTACTCAAATAGGTCACTTGCATACAGAGCTTTTTGGGAAATGTTCTATTTTCAAATGGCATGCTGCCGAATTTTCTAAAAACCTTTTCCCAAAAATTTCCTATATTCAGATGATTATTTGCCTATGTACTTAAATATTTATTTAAGCCCTTTTTGCAGTTGCCAAAAGGGGGAGAAGTAGGCAAGTATTTGTCATCATAAAAAAAAGGGGAGATTGTTAATCTTACGGGTTATATCCCGTTTTGATTATGACAAATACTCTGATATTTAATGGTTGATGAGTTTGTGTGCAGGACCAATCGAAAGAATCATATGGTGCACGCACATGGGCTTAAAGAAGACGAAGACTCAAAATGTTTATTCATTATAATTTATATTTTTCATTTTGGGTCTATAGTTGTAACATAGAAAAATGGTCTGTAATAATTAATGCCTTACCTGCATGGTAGGATTGATAAGCTCAAATGACCATAGGGAAACCAAATGGCCGTAGGGCGATCGATCGACGCCGGATTTTTTTGGTGTCCTAAAAAAGACCTAGAATGACCCTAGGATCCACATGCATGCATAAACATATATGCTCATACTAATAGGATGAATACATAAAGGAGTTGGAACCAAAATGCATTAAAAATGCATGTTCAGTTGACCATACTTTCACAGTGTAAATCAGTCGGTTGACCGAATTGGTCAAGCGGTCAACATTTTGATCTTAGCTCGGTCGACCGTCCTGTACCAAGTTCAAATGACTTGGTCGATTGAACTCCCACCGAGTCAACCTTTGACTGCTCGGTTGGCCGACCAAATTTAAATGGGTAACACCCTGGTTGGTCGAACCCACACATGGGAGAATCCAACGTCTTGGTCGATTGAACTTTATAGTTCAAAATCACCTGGTCGACCAAATCGCGCGGAAATGAAAACTCACCCTTGGGACACTAAGTCCGGTCGATCAAACTCTTAGTTCAAATTTCTCCCGATCGACCGAACTTGAACACTTGGTCAACCGAAGATCACTTCGGTCGACCGGTGCTTTCGGGTTGCCATATTATTTTTACCGTGGTTAAAATATTTAAATAGGGTTAATTGGGTTAAAATGGTTTAAAACAATACTAATAATCCCATTTGTGTCCTGGACGGTTATAATCAAGGGGTAGTCTATATATACCCCCTCATTTGAAATGATTAGTATAAAAAATTAGCAATCTTAATTAGGAAAAATCCTCTGAAATTCAAAAATCTTCTATACTCATTTTTGAGTCTCCTACACTTATTCTTACTAGATTTTATTGCTTAAATCTCTTTGTAAGTGTGATTAAGTGTTCTTCTCATTAGGCTTAAGCTCTCTCTTGTTCTTATTGATTGAGATTATTTTATTAGAGAGCTAAGCTTGAAGTTTCCCTAGGAGACTTTGTTAATAAGTCTTCCCTAGGAATACTTCATTGAGCCTTTGAATTTTGCATTGTCATTGCAATACTTAAAGAGTTCATATTGGATTTTTATTGCTAAAATATTTTACAAATCATTTTTAAAATATCTCTTGTGCTTATATTTGAGAAATATATATTTTGAGATATTTGCTTGAGTGCTAAAATATTTTTGTTGCTATACCTTTGATTGAGATTATCATTTTAATACAAGGATCAAATAACTATTTTACAAACCATTGTTGAATATCTTTTGTGGTTTATTTTGATAAAAACTTCTGTTGAGATATTTGAAGAATACTTGTGATCTTTGCTAGTGCATTGTGATTGAGAATATTATTTTGATACAAGGATCCTATCACTTACACTCTTACGTACTGATTGCATTATTGACATTAATTTTGAGAGTAGACACTAAGGTTACACTGAGCTTATCATATCTTATCATTTGATAGTATGTTGATTATATTGGTACATATCAGCTTGTGTAAGAAGCATTTCCCTATATGCAAAAATTGTACTTCAAATTTGTTGTATTCGAGGCACGGGCCTGAAGAGGGAGACTAGCCCTGGTAAATAGTCTCGGACTGGCTTAGACCCGGTTAGGAAAGTTAGGTGCGCCATCCTAGTAAGGCATGTTGGTTGAGGTCAACCCCTTTAATTGACCTGGTTGTAATCGGTGCCGCTCCACTCGTTAAGTGAGCCATTAGTGGAATCCTCGGGCTTGCAAGCTAGAGGCAGGGACGTAGGTATAGTTGGCCGAACCCCGATAACATATCGTGCTTGTATTTTATATTCTTAGCACTTTATTTTCCAGTACGTGTTTGTTATGGCACATGATTTAATTTTCGTACATTATCTGCGCATTTGGGTTTATGTGTATATAGAAAGACCCTAGGTTGTGTAATACTGTTGTTAAACCAATTGACCTAGGCCATAATTTTTTAAATATCCAATTCACCCCCCTCTTGGGAATACACCAAAGCTAACGCAAACTATAACCAATACCTGTAAAATAAATAAACCAATTAACAAGGATATATAGAGTTTAAAATATCATATTGGTTTTAACATTTGAATTCATCAATATTAGCTTCATTTTCTAAAGTCCCCAACAATTTTTGGTCTTCTAGAAAAGGATGAAAGAAATACTTGGAGTGATATCATATCAAATAAAAAAAAATTCAAAAAAGAATTGAGGAATGCTTCGTTTGGATATGTCACCAAAAGGCAAGTAATAGCTTACAAAGATTGTAAGGCTAATTAACCATTTAAGCTCACTTGCTGGAAAAAGCCCAAATGGTGAGCACTACTTATGAGGCCCGAAAACACCCACTTGATAAGCATCACTTACGAGGCAACAAGAAGGGAGTACAATTCACCGAAATATTACCTATTTGATGAGCACTTCTCATGAGGCCTAAAACATTTGTTTGATGAGCACAACTCATGAGACAATAAGAGGTGAGCACAACTCACCAAAACATGGCCTATCTTTTGAGCACAACTGATGAGGCAATAGGAGGTGAACCCAAGTCTTAAAAATATGGCCCATTTGACGAGTACTACTTATAAGACCCAAAAACATCCAAATGATGCTCATGAATCATAAAAAAGTCCAAATGATTAGCTCTACCCATGAGGCACGAAAAAAGGCCCATATGATGAGCTTTACTCATGAGGCATATAAAAGTTTAAAAGAAACTACTTATGAGGTATATAAAGCTCAAAGACTCTACTTATGAGGCTTATAAAAGCTCAAAAGACTCTACTCATGAGGCAAAAATAAAGCAAAATCCTACTCGGCCAAGAACAATAGAGAGAACCCTACTCAACCTGGATAAACTCTAGTCTTCTTAGATCAGGCCTACTCGGCTCAGATAATGCTTGTTTGGCTAAATCATGTCCTATTTAGTCAAAGGTCTGCTTTGTCAAAGGTAAAAGAGATTTATTTAACTTCAAATATATATATATATATATATATATATATATATAAAATCTTAAAACTATTCCTAAGCCAAGAAAAATAATTTCTAGGCTTAGGAGTAGGGGGCAGCTCATGTAGCATAAAAAATAACAATAAACTCAACATTGACCCTAAAAATAACAAGATTAATAGGGTACACTAACTAGAAGCATAGATTATGGTACCACAATTATTGTCCCAAATAAACATCATTAATCAAAATACAACCCCCACTATCTAAGTAATTGACCATTAATATCGAATTCAATAAGAGCATGTTTATAACAACTATAAAAGGGGTGCTCTAAGAAGAAGTAAGACCTCTCATTCTTAACTTTTTTCTTTTTTCTTTTTAACAGTTGTAATAATTCAATCCTTCAATATTACCTTCCTTAGGCATTGCAGTGATTCCCTAAAGTACATCTCGAGTCCTCAATTCTTTTTTTTCTTGATTCTTAGTAGGTGGTCGAGGTCGTGGTCGATCCAGTTAACCTGGTCAAATTTTTGCTGCAACAATGTCCTTATCTTGTATGGCTCATAACCCTTTATCTGCATTTTGACATTATGAATTTAGACCTTAGATTTAAATTTGAATTATTTTATATAAAATTTAATACAAATTTTCACTACATCTTTCTCAAATCCATAGAAATTCAAATTAAAAACCTCTCCTAATTATAGGAATAGAATCTTTCATGCCTTGAGGCGGAATTGAGCTTTGTGCCCTTGTCCTCTCCAAGCTCATGACTCTCAAGATTTTCTTGCATTTAGACATAGCAAGGTCTTGTACACTTGTCTTCCAGGGTTTTGAGCGATACTCTAGCCACCCTACCAGGCCTAGGCAATACTAGGACTTCGTCCCCACTTCTGCAACTACATTATCAAGCTAATCAAAGTGGAAATTTCATTGAGCAAATGAAATGCAAACAATCGCTAATGAAGAGGTTATGGGTTGGAGTTTCCATGTATAAGGCAAGACCTTGTCCCCTAAGTCCTACATCCTCGTTTGGGAGCATTTAAAAAAACGTGCTTATAGTACTTATCACTTAAAATAAGCACTTCTACAAAAAAAGTGACATTTGACTTGTACTTGTAACAAACACTTACTGAAAAAAAAAAGGTACTTTTTTAAAATCATTTTTTTGAGAACTACTTAAGTGAATTTTGAGAAGCAATCTAAGATAATTTTTTAACCATTTATAAGTGGCAACGTTCATAGGCGAGGTCAATTTTGTAAATATAGGAAAATTTAGTGGATATTTTATATTTTTAAAATACATTAGAAGACAATCATGTACTATTTTATTATGTATTATAATATACTAATTATCAGTGAAACATAATTTAATTTATAATAAAGAAGAAAACCATATATTAATTTAAATTAATATTAAAAATTAAAAATGCTAATTTATTTAATAATATCATTTTAACATAAATTAATGTGATAATCATTTGTTTTAAATAAAAATTAAGAACATGATTATTATTAATAAAAAATAATATTATATTATTTTTACTTAATAAAAATATTTAAATTTTAATACTTAATTATTAATTAAATAACTTTCCTTTTAACTTTAAGGGTATTCTACGATCATATAACACACCTAATGCACTCTTCCATTTTACCTAACCTGTTATAATTCTATGTACTACATCCTCTTCAGTTTTCCCTTCAATTTGCATAATAGATTCAATATATCTAAATCTACTAGTGCTATTAATCTCTTGATTATCAAGTTTTTCCTCTTTATTGCTACTCCTTATATTACTGAAATTACATTTCATATATTCTATCTTATTCCTACTCATCCCAAACCTTTTAGACCCCAATGTGGTTCTCCAAAGTTCTAACTTTGATTCCACTCTGCTCCTACTATCATCAATCAACTTGATATTATCTGCAAACAACACACTAAGGGATTTCATTTTGGATAGTCCTATTTAGTTCATTAATACTAAAGTTGAAAGATAAGGACTCAAAGTAGAACCTTGATGTACACCTATTGTGATTGAAAAATCTCTAGATTCTCTTCCTATAGTCCTAACGCTAGTCACTACTCTATCATGCTTATCCTTAATGACCTCTGTATATCTACTGCAAACTCCCTTTTTTTTCTAAAACCCACTCAAGAACTTCCCTAGGTACTATATCATAAGCTTTCTCTAGGTCAATAAAAACTATATGCAACTCCCTATTCTTTTTCCTATACTTTTCCATTAAACTTCTTAAAAGATAAATAGCATCTATTATTGATCTCCCAAGCATAAAACCAAATTGATTTTATAAAATCTTCGTCTATAATCTAATTTTTTGTTCAACTACCCTTTCCTATAATTTCATTGTATGACTTATAATCTTAATTCCACTATAATTGTTACAGTTTTGAATATCACTTTGTTTTTGTACAAAGGTACTAACATACTTTTCCTCTATTCTTCTAGCATTTTCTTGATTTTTATAATAATGTTGAATAGATTAATTTAACCAAATAACTCATATATTCCCTAAACATTTCCAAACTTCAATTGGTATTTTATCTGGTCTTATAGAATTCCCACTTCTCATCTTTTTTACTTTCTTTCTTTCTTTTATTATTTTTTATGCCATCATAACTTCAAGAACTCTAATCTTGCAAATAAACCTCATATTTTTAGTCTTCTCCTCATTCACTTCCAAATTCAATATTTCATTGTAGTTTTCATAAAAGAACTTATCGTTAGAATTGGCGTATTCCCAAGAGAGGGGGGGGGGGGGTGAATTGAAATTTTAAAATTTTATCTCCTAGGTTAAACAAAATACCCATATAATACAACCTAGGGTCTTTCAATGCAATTCCAAATGCGCCAATAATATAATGTGTGGAAATTTAAATTAAGCGCATCATTCACACCATAACATACATGTGCGGTAAATATAAAGTGCTAAAATATAAACAAGCACACGATATGCTATCGGGGTTCGACACGATATGCTATTGGGGTTCGGCCAACTGTGCCTACGTCCCCGCCTCTAGCTTGCAAGCCTGAGGATTCCACTAACGGCTCACTTAACGGGTGGAGTGACATCAATTACAACCAGGTTAATTAGCATAGTGCTAACCTCAACTTTTACACCCAGGTCAATTAGCGGGACTGACCTTAACCTACACCTTAACAGGATGGTGTACCTAGCTTTCCTAACCGGGTCTAAGCCAATACGGTACTATTTCAAAGGGCTAGTCTCCCTCTTCAGGCCCGTGCTTGGAAATACAACAGTATGTCCACAATAAACAAAATGATACAGTGATCATGCTTTCAAGTAAAGCAGATATGTACCCAGTTACGTGCAATCACATACACCACTAATAACATATAATAAGTAAGCTCAATGTGGTCTTAGATGTCTACTCTCAAATATATTTATAATCATTGTAATCAGTGAATGAGAGTGCAAATCAATATAATCTTTGTATCACAAAATGTATTCAATCCAAATGTTCAACCAAAGATATCAGTCAAATAATATAGATATTTCAATCACCAGATTTTCTAAATCGTATGATGCTTAAGTGATGTATAGGTTTGGTTTGCAAAAAGAGTTTAATCTTTGTATTCAACAAATGATATAAATCAATGAATATTGCAACAAAGATTTTCACCTCATAAACAAATATCTCTTCAAATAGTTTTTCAAGATGAGATATAATAGATATTTGCAAATGATTTAGAAAAGATTCTGCAACCAAAATGAAATACGAACTTCTCAAGATGTTGCAACGGATATGCAATCTCAGAAGATCAACTTAAAGTCTTCTTAGGAGAGACTTATTAGCAATGTCCCCTAAGAATACTTAGGTTTGGCTCTCTAGAAATATTATATCAAACAATCACCAACCAAGTGAGAGCAAACCCTTTTAGAGCAAACAATCACTCAAAACAAACTTACGGAGGATTTAGGCAATAGTAGGAGCTAAGTATGAGTGAATGGAGCTTAGATATGAGTATTATGGACTTTGGGAATTTTAGAGAATTTCTCCTAATCAAAATTTCTAATCCTATACTAATTATTCCAAATGAGGGGGCATTTATAGACATCCCCTGAAATGTAACCGTTAAGGACATGGTTGGAATAGTTAAAAATTATTTAATATTATTTAATTATTTTAACTCTGTTTTAGTGAGTTAACCACGGTAAAAAAATAGTTCCAACCCGAGAGCACCGGTCGACTAGGACAAGTTCGGTTGACGTTCTTGGGGTTTGGTCGACAGTGCCAAAAATGAACTGCCCATTCGGTCGACCAGAAATGTATGTCCGAGGGCGATTTTTTTGAATTTGCAAGGTTCGGTTGACTAGACTCAATTTGAACTAAATTGGTCAATCGACCAGACCATTGGGTTCCCACACGTCAGAACTCGGTCGACCAGGTTGGTACAATACAAAAAGTTCTTAGTCGACTAAGAAGTCAATTAAGTTGACTTCAGGGAGGTTCGGTCGACTGGGGTCAATTGAACTATAGAAGTTCGATCGACCGGGCTGTGGTCAATCGGTTGACTTGGATCAGGGTCGGTCGACTGAGGGCAAAATGAACATGAATTTTTGGTCGACTGAAGGTGCACATTTTGTGCATTTCGGTCCTATTTCATGCAACAAACACCCTATTCAAAACTTTAACACATACAAGTGAGTGTGTGAGTATCCTAGGGTCTTTTCTAAGTCCAGTTTTATTTATGATTTAGTTTGAACTTACCTATTAGACCATGCATGTAATGTGTGTGAGATTATTACAAACCAAAAGCCCTAATTACTATTACAGACCCTTTACATGAATAAAATATATTACAACATATAAAACATTGGATCTTCAATAGAATTTTGGTCTTCAATCTTCACTCTCTCCATGTGTGTTATGATCTGTCAAATTGAGTTCTTGCACATAACCTCAAACACCCATTAGATATAATGAGTATTTGTCATTATCAAAACTGGGCGTGACCTATAAAGTCAACATTCTCCCCCTTTTTGATGATGACAAATACACCCAGCAAAAATATGGGTATAAGTCTAAGAAGCCTCCCCCCTATCAATACGCATTAAGGAAAAATCAAATTTTTACCTAAGTATTTTACCCAATTAATTTTTGCTTAATTTTTGCCTCTTCATCTACCCCTTTTGGCAAAAAAAAAAAAAAAAAAAGGGCTATAAGAGTTAAGGACTCTAGGCAATGGTTGAGTATAATATTTATACATTATATGTTTTGGAAAGTTTTTGAAAAATTTTGGCAGAGTGCCGTTTGAAAATTGGACTTTCCAAAACAAATCCTATATAAATAACAACCTGTTTGAGTTTATATATCCTAGCAGTTTATCCATAACTACTCAAACAATTCAGTATGATCCAACAATAAAACATAAAGTCCAACGGCATCATGTAGTAGATATAGGAATTATGCACACAAGCAATCATCAATATTCACAAAGTCTTAGTCAATAAGACATATCAATAATAATATTAGTTGCTAAGACTTGTAAATTTTACTTGAGAGCTCCCCCTAAATTTATGCAAGCTATATTAAGAGTCAACTACTTAGACTAAGTAGATATATATGTCATTAAGAATCATAAGAAGTGTAAGCAGTCAATTTTTTTGAGTCTCTTGAAAGTAAATGTCTTGGATTGGAAATTTGTTCATTTTATCAGTCACTTAGTGTAATCACCCCTAAAGATCATGCAAGCATCAAAAGACATACATTAAGGCATTAAATGAAGAACAGAACCAAAAACCGTCCATATCAAAGCATAAAAAATATACTGGCGATCAGGATTCTTAGAGGAACCTTAATATTCAACAAGTTAACCCATGATGCATATGAGATCATTATTTACTTTTCTAGGGATGGAGTTAAGCTCCTCTAAATATGTCATGATTATGTAAGGATGAAAATGAATATTTATATTTAAGTTTTCACTCATCCTTTCAAAAATTATTTTAAGGCTAATTTCATCATCATCATTCTTTAGCACAAGGTTTTATTTTGGGAAAAAATCATGTCAAAATTTTGGCAGCATGCCGTCTGTAAATAGGACATTTCTCAAATAAACCTGCATAAAAGATTCTCAATATTCAATATATTAGAGATTTAGGGCATGCAAGAACTTATATCACCTACTAGCAAGAAGTAACACATCAACTGCATCCGCTATGCAGGAGGCATTCTATCCTAAACATGCAAGTAGGTAGGTAGTGATATGTATATATATGCCGTTTATGATATCCAACAAAAGAGCATAAGACTATCATCAAGGAATTACACACAAACATCATTCAGTACCTGAGAAACAGATAGCCACGATATTCCCAAAGTTAATACACCTCAACAGATAACAATAAATAACCCAACCAACAGCATAATCCAAAATAGACAAGGGTTAAGGTGTAGTGTGTAGAAAAAGAAAAGAAAAGAAAATGAAAGAAAGAAAGAAAATAAAAAGTAACAGCTGTTCCAAAAGTACAGACCAGATGATATATATAAAAATGAATCATAACCATAAATCCTGATCTACAGACTGCTCTCCTAAATTTAGATGTCTCCCCTATCAACACCACCGTCGGCACCATCACCTACATCAAAATCGAAGTCCATGGTCATCCGGTCTCGCTCGTCCTGCATCTCCTGAATGCGGTCATTTAACTCGTTGAAGTTAACTACCATGGTCTTCTCCAAATCTGTGAACCGGCTAGCAGTGGAGATAGAGAACTACCTAAACTCGTCCTGAAGTGTAGTGGATGACGATGCAAGATGTTACAGATCTGACTCGACTGATCCGCTAAACTGCCCAAAAGAATTAGAAAGGTTGGTGATGATAGCCATCAGATCAACGTTCGATGGCTGCATGGGCTATATGCAGACGTTGCCAACCAGATGGCAACCAGACGTTGCCAACCAGCTCGTATCCCATCAATCTCAGGGTAATAGCGGAGAATACATATGCAGACCTCCTCCTTCTCAGAACAACCACTTTGGTTCGAATAACACCCACTGCCAAAAATAATTTGTTCAGGATCCCTCCATATGGCATGATGATCCAGTTCCCTATCGTCTTCGCCAACATCCACCGTATCATAAGGTTGGATAAATCTAGCTTTTTTCGAGCAAACAGACACCACATAACAAAGCAGTCAAGGAAGGAGACATGCACCCTAGATCCCGCCTTGGGCAGGATATTATACGTAATCAAATGGTGCACGATTTTGGCCTCTAGGGTGAATTGCCTATATTGAGGTGGGTGATTTTGACTGGCTGCCAGTGGATCTGACATGGTCAAATTTGCGAAGTCGGCAACAGTGAACTCCTGTTCATGTATCCAGGACGTTACCGATTCTGGGCATTCAAAATCGCCATGATCAACATCAAGAATGCTAGATAAAGATTTTGTATCAAAACAAATATCCATCCCCACAACCCTAGAGAAATATCCATTCTCATCGTTTCCTAGGTTAGCGTAAAACAACCTAACGTAGGTGGGGTAATGACCAATGGGATGGTAAGAGATGAAGGTCTTCCACCCTTGATACTCGAACATATTCATAATATTTCCAAAATATTAATCCATAAATTCGAGATCTAGAATCTTACCCAAAATGACTTCTTTAGGACGAAACTCCCGCACATATCGGCTTCTAGCATGATCTAACAGAAACCAGATATCCTCAGCGTGCACCAGATCATGGGCTTCAATACAATCATATGAATGTGCCATGAGTGCTGTAGGAGATGGGTTTAGTACAATTCTAGGAGTATGGAATGGTGCAAGGAGGGACAGTGAGGAAGCTTTGAAAATTTCTAGTAAAAATGAGCTCTAGACTTGAAAAACACATTTAAACACCGTGGTTCAGTCGACCAGGAAGAGATTCAGTTGATCGTCGATTCAAATTCTTCATGAATCGACATTGTTCGGTTGACCAGAAAGAATTTGTACTAAAATGGGTGGTCGAACGAGGTGGCGTACTATTCTTCTGTTCGGTTGACCAAGGGAAAATCGACAGGTTCGGTCGACCAGAATGGAGAAGCTCACCATGGGTCGGTTGACCGGGAGGTCAAAGGTCAAGGGGCCGATTGACCGGGAGCTCTAGTTCAGTCAATGCTCGGTCGACCGAGAATAGTTAATTTCTTCTATTTAACTTTATTTTGACCAAAAATTTCTCCTTAAGTTCAAATTTGATATGCTACATATATTTTCACATTAACATGATTCTCAAGGATCCTTGGTGAAGTAATATTATACAATTGAAGCACGTACCAAGATTTGATAGATTAAGCTTAGATTACTCCCTAGTCTTACTGTTACTACCACCCCTAAACTTAGAGACTAACGAAGGATCAATTAGAGGTTGATTTGACTTTGAGTGCACTTTTCCTTAAGTCCTACGAGATTCTCTATCATGATTAACCAATCCATTTCTCTTACCAAACTTCTAGCACTTCTGAGTAGAAAATTAAACCAAACGTGCCCTTTTCTTATACAGGATAAGCAAACTTTATATATGCATGAAGGATTATGCTTATTTATTTTAGCTTTACTCATTGAAGCATTACCGTGGGTTTGATAAACATAGTATATACCCTTTTTGAAAGATTTATTTCTTTTGAACTTCAAGGGTTTAGTATGATTATTCTTTCCATATTTTACTTTGGGTGAAGCTCTAGAATAATCACTTACCTCTTTCCTTAAGCAGATAATTTTCAATATCTTTTTGATTTTTCTCTTATCAAGAATAGCTTGATAATCTTTTAATTCTCTCAATTGTATAGCTATCCTATTGTTTTGATTTTTCAGAAAGGTTTTATGATACGACATTCCAACTAGAGACTTATGAATTTTAAATGACTTCTTTTCTAGTTGTCCATTCAATGATATGCTCTCATCACATAACTCACTGTATGATTCAATACAAGATTTATCTCTATCATTATCATATGAATCCATGCATACAATATTATTATCAGAAGAAATTGGTGATTCATCATGAGATATATCATTGTTATTACATGAGTCATTGCATGCAATATCAATAGTAATCTCACAAGAAATATCAAATGATTCATTAAACGAATTAGCACAATAATTTTCACATGAATCATTGCATGCGATAACACCAGTATTTTCACAAAGAGCCAAAAATGACTCTTCACTTGATATTTTGCAACAATTAGCATAAGATTCATTAACAACATAACAAACAGAAGGTGAATCATATACCTCCTCATTAATTACTAGCTCATGATTCGCCACTATCAGATCATCTGATCTTGGAGCTTGTAGAGTGGCAATTTCCTTGTCTTGGGTCTCTCCATATCTCTTTTTCAGCTCAACCCAGATCTCCTATGCACTATTACATGCCATAATCTTATGAAGAACATTAGTATCTAAAGCACAATATAGCATGTCCATGGCATATGAATTTTCATGCATCAAATTAATATCATTTTCTACAAGCATACAAATTCCATTTACAATCACCTGCCAAGCCCTTTAGTTCATTGATTTTATAAAAACGCTCAATCTAATTTTCCATGTGGTGTAATTGACACCAAAAAATATGGGAGGACTAGAAGGTGACTGACCCTCACCGAATGGGGATACACCAATTTGAGCCATTGCGATCTTTTTGTATAAAAGCTTAAGTCTAGTGCAACGAGGCTCTGATACCAATTGTTAGAATTGGTGTATTCCCAAGAAGGGGGGGGGGTGAATTGGAATTTTAAAATTTTATCTCCTAAGTTAAACGAAATACCCATATATACAACCTAGGGTCTTTCTATGCAATTCCAAATGTGCCAATAATAAAATGTGCGGAAATTTAAATCAAGTGCATCATTCACACCATAACATACATGTGCGGTAAATATAAAGTGCAGAAATATAAACAAGCACACGATATGTTATCGGTGTTCGACCAACTGTGCCTACGTCCCCGCCTCTAGCTCGAAAGTTTGAGGATTCCACTAAAGGCTCAATTAACGGGTGGAGCGGCACTGATTACAACCAGGTCAATTAGCACGGGGCTGACCTCAACCTTTACACCTAGATCAATTAGCGGGGCTGACCTCAACCTACACCTTAACAGGATGATGTACCTAGCTTTCCTAACCGGGTCTAAACCAATCCGGGACTATTTCAAAGGGCTAGTTTCCCTTTTCAGGCTCGTGCCTGGAAATATAACAGTATGTTCACAATACACAAATGGTACAGTGATTATGCTTTCAAGTAAATCAGATATGTACCTAGTTACATGCAATCACATACACCACCAATAACATATAATAACTAAGCTCAATATGGTCTTAGATGTCTACTTTCAAATATATTTACAATTGTTATAATCAGTGCATAAGAGTGCAAATCAGTATAATCTTTGTATCACAAAATGTATTCAATCCAAGTGCTCTACCAAAGATATCAGTAAAATAATATTGATATTTCAATCACCAGATTTTCCCAATCGTATAATGCTCAAGTGATGTATAGGTTTGGTTTGCAAAATGAGTTTAATCTTTGTATTCAACAAATGATATAAATCAATGAATATTGTAACAAATATTTTCACCTCACAAACAAATATCTCTTCAAATATTTTTTCAAGAAGAGACACAATAGATATTTGCAAATGATTTAGAAAAGATTTTGCAACCAAAATGAAATACGATTTCTCAAGATGTTGCAACGAATATGCAATCTCAGAAGATCAATTGAAAGTA
Source organism: Malania oleifera (assembly GCF_029873635.1). NCBI lineage: Eukaryota > Viridiplantae > Streptophyta > Magnoliopsida > Santalales > Ximeniaceae > Malania > Malania oleifera. Next base: position 54,525,927 of record NC_080421.1, on the reverse strand, counting down.
TTCTTAGGAGAGACTTATTAGCAAAGTCCCCTAAGAATACTTAGGTTTGGCTATCTAGAAAAATTATATCCAAAAATCACCAACCAAGTGAGAGCAAACCCTTTTAGAGCAAACAATCACTCAAAACAAACGTACGGAGGATTTAGGCAATAGTAGGAGGTAAGTATGAGTGAATGGAGCTTAGATATGAGTATTATGGATTTTGGGAATTTCAGAGAATTTCTCCTAATCAAAATTTCTAATCCTACACAAATTATTCCAATTGAGGAGGTATTTATAGACTTCCCCTGAAATGTAACTGTTAAGGGCATGGTTGGAATAATTAGAAAAATTTTAACATTATTTAATTATTTTAACCCTATTTTAGTAAGTTAACCATGGTAAAAAAATTGTTCCAACCCGAGAGCACCGGTTGACCACGACAAGTTCTGTCGACCCAAGTTCTTGGGGTTCAGTTGATCGGGCCAAAAATGAACTGCCCGTTTGGTCGACCAGACATATGTGTCCGAGGAAAATTTTTTCAAATTTGTGAGGTTCAGTCGACCAAGCTCAATTTGAACTAAACTGGTCTGTCGACCAGACTGTTGGGTTCCCACACGTGGAAACTCGGTCGACTAGGTTGGTGCAATACAAAAAGTTCTTGGTTGACTAGGAAGTCAATTAATTTGACTTCAGGGAGGTTCGGTCGACCAGGGTCAATTGAACTATTGAAGTTCAGTCGACTGGGCTATGGTCAACCAGTTAACCCGGACTAGGGTCCGTTGATCGGGGGAAAAATAAAGTTGAATTGCTAGTCGACCGAAGGTGCACATTTTGTGCATTTCAGTCCGGTTTCATGCAACAAACACCCTATTCAGAAGTTTAACATATACAAGTGAGTGTGTGAGTGTCCTAGGGTCTTATCTAAGTCCAGTTTTATTTATGATTCATTTTGAACTTACCTATTTGTCCATGCATGTGATGTGTGTGAGATTATTACAAACGAAAAGCCCTAATTACTATTACAGACTCTTTATATGAATGAAACATATTACAACATATAAAACATTGGTTGTTCAATAGAATTTCGGTCTTCAATCTTCACTCTCTCCATGTGCATTATGATCTGTCAAATTGAGTTCCTGCACACAACCTCAAACACCCATTAGATATAATGAGTATTTGTTATTATCAAAACTGGGCGTGACCTACAAGGTCAACACGAAGTATCTCATCCACCTCTCTTTTATGTCTTCTTATCTAATTAAGACATTATCATTCTCTTCCTTTATACATTTTATATCACCTAAATTTTTGCATTTTCTTTCTTTAGCTCTAGTAAGTTTATAAATATTTTTTTTCTCCTTCTTTTTGTTTCTAGATTAGAATATAAAGTATCATAAGCTCTATGTTTAGCTTCATAATAGTCTTTCTTGTATTTTTTTCCTAGCTTCGTTATATTTTTCAAGATTTTTTATATTTGTACAAATTTTCCATATTTTATACCAATTTCTTTTTATTTTAAAGGTTTTTCGGACTTCTTGATCCCACCACCAACTTTCTTTACCACCCAAGTATCTTCCTTTGGACTCACCTAAAACCTCTTTTTCTATCTCTATGATAGAATTTGCCAATTTGTTCCAAATAGTATTTGCATCAATCTTATTCCCTATTGTCCAATCACGCTCATTGTTCATTTCATCATTGAATTGTACTATATTATCCCCCTTCAAGTTTCACCATCTAGTCCTTTTGTGTAAATTTATGCTACTCCTTCTCTTCCATTTTTTAATATGTATATCTAGTACTAAGACTATGTTGTGTAGCCAAATTTTCACTTGGAATAACTTTGCAATTCTTACAAGATAGACGACCCCCATTCTTACTTAAGAAGAAATCTATCTGGCTTTTATATACCCACTCTTGAAAGTTATTAAGTGTTCTTATCTTTTTATAAAACAAGTATTCAATATAACCAAATCATAAGACATGACAAAATCTAAGATTGTATCACTAAGCTTATTTTTATTTCTATATCCATGGCCTCTATGTATCCTCTTATACCCTATATTATCACTTCTAATGTGATCATTCAAATCAACTCTTATGAATGTCTTTTCATATTTTGCTATCCCTTATAAAATACTATTCATATCTTCTCAAAATCGTCTCTTAAAATTTTTTGTTAAGCTTATGTCGGGAGCATACGCACTAATGATGTTCGCTATCTCTAGGTCTAAAGCTATCATGATTATAATAATCCTATCCCTTATTCTTTTAACATCTACTATATTATCTTTTAGGCATTTTTCTACAATAATACCCATCCGATTTTTATGTTTCTTTTTACTAGTGTACTAAAGTTTAAACATTGACTTTACAATTTCTCTAGCTTTATCTCCTACCTATTTCGTCTCTTGAAGGTAGATTAATTTAATTTTCATTCTAAACACTATTTCCACTATCTGTAAAAATCTCTATATTCCAAGTTGCTAATCTAATCTTAGTTTCTTATGCTAACTTATTAATCCTCTCCCTTTTATACTAACCTAGTTGATTCCCTTGACCTAGGTGAATTTGGTAATAATTCATGATAATAAGATCTAACAAAGTTTTACACTAACTGTCAATCACATGACACAACCTTGCACCTTCCGGGCTTGGTGCCGACTACGTGTATAAAGGATTTGTGTTACACTGGTGAAGTACACATTTGTGTATTTTTTTCAAACTTATTTCACATAGATAATTTTATAAATCACACCCTGTAACTAGTCAAAACCACACAAACAATACAATGCATCAAAACAAAATTTAAAGCATACAAATTTGGGTGTGAACCTTAGTTAGACTAAATTTTTTTTTTAAGTGTCATAGTACTTTTTGAAAAAAATTTTATATTCCAAAACTTGCAAATGAAAAATGCAAAAGCACAAAAAATTGCATATACTAAACCTACAAATCATAAACACAAAATTTCCACTATTAACCAACTATTGAAAAAAAATTTAATAATAGTAACAAGAAAAGAAATAACAAGAGAGGAGAAGATCTTACTTGTTAATGAAATAATTTAAATTTAAATTATAAATAATTATTAATAAAATTGTTAATTTAAAAATATTAATACTTGTAATTTAAAATATGTTTAAAAATAATCATATAGTATCCTATAATAAAAGTAAGTATTTAGATACTACTTATTTTAAACGCAACCAAACTCTGCTTATTACTTTCATCATTTTTCCAGTTTAACACTTATTAAATATAACACTTTTTTTTTTGTTGAAAACCCCTTCTATATAAGTGGTTCCAAACAATTGCTAAACCCATTATATTCTTCATATTACTAGTAAGGCCCTTCTTAATCCAATCCAAACTTTATTCCTCCTCATGACTAAACCTCCTATGCTGAAAATTCTTCATAATATATATTTCATGAGTCAACACCAATATGTTGTCATAAACAAAGGGTAACCTTCATTTACAAAATTGAAACACTTCAATAGGGAGTTGTGAGCTTCTCTTAAACACTTCACCTTATGTCAGCCTTTGTGAGAAACAATTAAGAAAAAGCACACTTTTGAAAATAATGAATTATTCTTTTTCAAAATCATCTAATCTCAATTCCTTTTTCCCCCCTATATTTTTGTTTCTTAACTCTATAAAACTATGAATAGTGCATTCTATGTTGCGGACTTAAATATCATTATATTTTGAAAATAAGACAAACATTCTTATAAATTGTAAATAAATAAATAAATAAACTAGCAATATATATACATATCGATCATATATAAATTATGTTGACTTTTTGAGTCCGATCCTATTTTGATTATGACAAACTACTTATATCTTATGTGTGTATTTAACATTTGAACAAGTCTATTATTCAGCACACGTATAAGGGAAAAGAAAAATGGAAACCTAAAGGACTTAAAGAACACATAGTCTGGCACATTTCATGAAAAATCAAAAGAGTAAAGAAGAAGATGACATATTCTATTTGATTTGTAATTGCATTTAGAAATTGTCTGTAATATGCATATCTTGCATGATGTTGAAGAATGCTCAAACAAGGCCATAGACTGACCGTAGGAAAAAACAATTTTCATGAAAAACCATTTTTCTAAAATGACAAAATCTTACAAAGGTTTTTAAAATGAATTTGAGGTCACAAACAGGGCTAAACTTAAATTTTTACTTACCTCGGTCGATCGGCCCTTTTTTTTTTTAAACGCCCCAGCTGACCGACCATGTTTTGGCCTATTTTATAAAGTCTTGGTCGACTGGCCATATTTAAAGCTTCAAAGGCCTAGCCAACCAACCCATATTTTGGCTTATATTAAGCAGCCTCAGCCGACCAGCCATTTAGTCTTAGAAAGTCACAGCCGAATGACCTCAATGAACTAAAATGCCTTAGTCGACCGATCTAATGAACCGGTAGACCGACCCTTAAGCCTGGCTGACCAAGCCTACGAAGGTTTGGAAAATAGCCCAAGGTCAGGCGAACGAGACCTTCCTCGGTCGACCAAACCTCTTGGGTTGACCACATTTTTAGTGCAAAAACATCATTATTTTTTGATTAAATAATTTTATAAATGCCTAGGATGTCCCTAGCAGTCAAAATTTTTCAAGACTCTTTATATAGCCCTCTCATAAGCATAATTAGCAACTTGATTAGTCTTGAAAATCCTCTCAAAGTTTTGGGCTATATTTCTACTCTCTTCTCATCTTTCTTTGATAAATCTTTTTTAAAAGAGAGTTTTGATTGTATTTCACATCCTTCACTTGCAAAGTTATTGCACTTGAGGGTCGTCGATTTATTTATTGGGCATTCATTTCATTCAAAAGCATTTACTCTCTTTCAATCCTTCATTTTGAAAATAATTTGTAGAGAGTAAAGTTTAGGTTTCTCTCAAATATTTTTTCTTGATAAATACTTTGGGGAAACTTATTCTAACTTGTGAATCTTTGCACATCTATTGCAAGATTTCAGAAGCTAACATATTCTTCATTGAAAAAATCTCTTTGAGCAAAAACACTAGCTTTCTTGAACAATATTTTTGAATTTTATTTTTGAAGAAAGCATCTGGGATTTTAAGATCTTAGAAAGCAAAACCCTAGGTTCTTTTTCATTTTTATTGACAGATATTTGTGGAGAAATATTCATTAGGGTTGAATCTTCGAAGTTTTTCTCATATACATCTTATTCAAAGATTGCAAAAATCATTTTTAGAAAATAGTCCCTTACTCTACCGAGCTTAACTTCATATCATTGGAGAGTGCATTTTGAGCTTCTTATTTGTACATCTCTGCTTTCTGAGAAGCATTCATTTTGTATGAAAAATCTCATATTTGAGTATTGGTTTGGCTCATCCCAGTGATTGAACTAGGGAGACTCTGCCCTGTGAGGAGGAACTGGTTTGGCTCAGCCCAGTGATTGAGCTAGGGAGATTCCACCCTGTAAGGAGGAATCAGTTTGGCTTAGCTTGGTAAATTGAGCTAGGGAGACTACGCCCCGTAACGAGAACTAGTTTGGCTTTCCCCGAAAGTGAGCCAAGGAGACTCCACCCCGTAAGAAGAAGTGTAAATGGCGTCGCTCTGCCCAGTTAAGTGGTCACATAGTGGAATCCTTGTGTTGTTGACTCAAGGCAGGGATGTAGACATGATTGGCCAAACCTTGATAAAAATAACTCTGCCATTCTCTTTCCCTATACTCTTTTCTTTCCGCACTTGTTTGCTTATGCTTAAATTGTTATGAATGATTTATTTATTTTAAATATTTGTATACATTAATATTTGTGGGAACTTAGATTGTTTAGAAGACCCTAGGTTGTGCTATACTGATTGTAGTTTTTAAAATTGAACACATTTAACCTAGGGAGATTTTTTGAATACCCAACTCACCCTCCCTCTTAGGAATACACCATTCCTGTCTATTGGTATCAGAGCATCGTTGCAAAAAAGTTTAATCGCTTGTGTTAAAGATCGCAATGGCTTAATGTGGTGAATCCCCATTCGATAAAGGACAATCATGTGGTAGGCCTTTAGTATTTTACGATGTTGATTACACCTTGTGGAAACAAAGGATGAGCACATTTATAAAATCAATGGACTGGAGGGTCTGACAAATGATTTCTAAAGGAAGTTGTGCACAAATCAATGAAAATGATTTTAATCTGATTAATTCTAATGCAATGAATATGTTGTACTGTGCTTTAAAGACTAACATTTTTCAAGAGGTCATGGCTTGTTGTAGTGCACAAGATATATGGGAAGAGCTGGACAAGAAATAAGGAGAGTCCTAGGAGAGTGAGACCACCACTCCAGAAGTGTCAAGTTTAGATGATTAGGAAGTGGTAAACCATGATCTAATAGCGTTAATTGACGAAGAGATATATGCCTCTCACTTTATCTCCATTGATGATTCTTATTTTAAAAGCTATAATGTATTGTGTGTAAAATCATCTATTGGATCTTGTGATAGCTTTTTTAATATTGTATGCGATGATTCTCATGACAAATATTGTGATATATCTTGTGTTGAATCATCTGATAGCTCATGTGATATTTCTATTAATAATTCATGCATTGATTCATATGAGAAATATTATGATAAATTTTGTGATGAATCATGTGCTGAATTATATGATGAGAGCATGCCTTCGCATGGGAAACTAGAAAAGGCATCATTTAAAATACATAAGTTTCTAGTTAGGATGAATAAGTAGAAAATATTATTGAAAATTGAAAGTAAAAGGTTGAAAAAAAAATTAAAAGATCTAAAAGAATATCATGCCACCTTAGAAAATAAAAAGATTGAGAAGATTCTAAAAATCACCTACTTGGAGAGAGAAATGGATAATTGTTCTAAGATTACAGCTAGAGCCAAAAGTGAAAGGAACAATCATGATAAACCCCTAGGAGTTAAAAGAAACAATACTTTCAAAAATGGGACATCATTTAAATCCCATAGCCATTCTTATGCCTCATCAAATAAAAATAGGAGATACAAGAAAAATTCTTCACATGCATATAATACTTGCTTATATCATAAAAGGAAACAACACATCAGGTTTACTTGTCTATGTAGAAGTGCGAGAGGCATGGATAAAAAGATGGCATGGACTATGATGAAAGCTAACCCCTTAGGACTAAAGGAAGATTGGATTCCAATAGGAATTATATAAATATTCAAATTCTTCCTTAGACATTAGGATTTGGTATTTAAATGAAAATGGGTATTGATGACTAAAGGCTTGGGAAGTGGTTGATGCCCCAAATGCCAAATCTTAGTATATGAATTCACTATACACTATTATCATACTAAGAATCTTTAGAGTTGCAAGCCAATGTGAAAAATTAAAGTAATATATCCAATCTAAACTTAATACATATATATCTTAATGATTGATTTAAGTATGAAATTATTGGCAAAAGCATGCAAGCTTTGAACTGAATAGGAATGTGGTAGTCTCTGCTTGAGTAAGACGCCAGTCTCCACATAATCCAAATCATTCCTCTGATTGATTCAAAGTAAAGGTTGAGAAAATAACTAGCTAAAATATCTAGAACCTTGTATTTCTGAGATATAAACCATAAATCATTATCTCATATAAAATCTCATAGGCATGCTCAAGTAAAATCCACTTCCAAATGGACAAAGGCAATTTTACTTGATATATGTTTCTTAATGCTTAATCCATGCTTAAATATGAAAATATTAAGCTAAGCATCTTTTGTCCATTACACAAAATTGAGCTTTAGGGATTCATCTCATACTATATATCATTTAACCCTAAACTCATTTTGGAGCATGAAAGCCTTGATCAAAATTTAGTCATCACTCTTGTTATAAGCACTAATTATCATAAATTCCTAATATGTTAAGTGCTTATTAAAAGGACATCCTTTTATAATCAAATTAGGGAGCATCCACTAAGGAATTTGAGTTTTTCACTAAGTTATATTAAAACACTCCTGTTGTGCTTAAAATGCAAAACTCTAATCTTGGTTCATCCTCTCCTCCATAGGAAATCTTTACCAAACCATGATCTTATCAAGTAAAGACTCATCCTTTCCTTGGTTCATATCCTTGCTCTAAATTGTGATCACATCTAAAAGGATACTTTCCAATCTCAAAAGAGCTATGTTTAAGAAATTCATATACTCCACAATGCTCTATCTGTTGGGACATATTTGCTACCATGAAAATATATTGGAAAATGTCCTTCTTCGCCTAAATACTCTTCTGAACCTAATAGAAATTTAATCTCTTAGAGTATTAATTCAAATTCGTGTCACAAACTCTCAAATTTTAAGTCAAATTATTTAGATTTTTTTTAGAAAGAGCCGGTAGCCACCCACATAGTGGCCCTATCCCAAATTTATTAATAACCCTCACTTATGGTGGAGGAAAACCATGGTAAAAAGCAAAGCCTCTGGGAGATTACAAATAAACAATAAAACCCTCCCAAAAACTAACCACAACCCTAAACCAAAAAATAGAAAAAAACCAAATCAAAACAAACCTAACCAAACGGCCCAAAATAAACCTACCTAAATCAAACAGCCATGCAAACTACACAAGTCTAACGTCTAATGCTAGGGAAGCAGAGACTATCAAGTCTCAATATACCTCTAAGCTTCCTTGGAAGCTCATCCCCCTCCTCAAAACTATATATCATACCTTCTTTACCTTGATGAGCAAGATAAGGTGATTGCATTTGTTGACTTTGGTGCAATCCCAAGAGGGGGGGGGGGGGATGAATTGGACATTTAAAACTTTTCGGCTAATTTAAAATATTTTTCCGATTCACCACAATTCATATCCCATTCAACATTGAAAGCTTGTATATAAAACAATTAAGTTATCAGTGCAGACATACACGTGTATCTCATTTGAAATAAATGTGCATGCTAATGATTTTAATTGTAAATGAACAGACATACACATATGGAAATTATAGTGTGAAAAGTAAATGAGATAGGGAGAGGCATACATGATATTTGTTATCGAGATTCGGCCAAACCAGCCTACTTCCTCGCCTTGGGCATACCCCCCAAGGATTCCACTATACCTGCTCACTTAAACGGGCGGAGTAAAAGCCGTTACATCTTCTCCTTATGGGGCGAGGAAAACCCTAGATCAATTACAAGACTTAGCCCAACTTGTCTCACTTACAGGGCTAAGACTCCGTAGTTCAATTTTCGGGCTGAACCTAACCGGTCTCATTTACGGGGTTAAGACTTCCTAGTTCAATTTGTGGGCTGAATCGAATCGGTACAATAAAAATCATTTTTGTACAAAGTAATGCTTCTCAAAATACAAGTTAAGATGTACACGTTTAAACTCAAATAAATGCACTTTCTAAAGATATGAAATAATGCTCAGTGTAATAAAGGGTGCTTTTCTAAAAATGATTTTGCACAAAATAAAAATACAAACATTTGATATTCAATGTGCAAATCAAAGCAACAATGTATTTCTCCAACAACATATTTACCATGGAAATATGTGGAGAAATCTCAAAGCTTAACTCCCAAAAAGTTTTTCAAATATGCAAGCAAGGGAGAGTAAAACACTTGAAAATAAATGCCCAAATAAATGTTTTCTTCAAAGAGATTTTCAAAATAATTAATGGAAGAGAATGGAGGTCAAAAACAGGTCTAAACTTAAATTTTTATTTTCCTCGGTCAACAGGCCCCTTTTGTTTTAAACGCCCCAGTCGACCGACCATGTTTTGGCTTATTTTATAAAGCCTCGATCGACCGACCATATTTAAAGCTTCAAAGGCCCAACCGACCGGCCTATCTTTTGGCTTGTATTAAGCAGCCTCAGCCAACCTACCCTTTAGTCATAGAAAGCCCCAGCCGATCGACCTTAGCACTTCGGCCAATTTCTTAAAGACTAGCCGACTGAGACCTTCTTTGGTCGACCGAACCTCTTGGATTGACCACATTTTCAGTGCAAAAATATCATTTTTTTTTATTAAACACTTTTAAGAATGCCTAACATCTCCCTAACAATCAAAATTTTTCAAGACTCTATATATAGCCCTCTCATAAGCATAATTAGAAACTTGATTAGTCTTGGAAATCCTCTCAAAGTTTTGTGCTATATTTCTAGTCTCTTCTCATCATTCTTTGATTAATCTTTTTTGAAAGAGAGCTTTGACTGAATTTCACTTCCTTCCCTTGTAAAGTTATTGCACTTGAGGGTTGTTGATTTATTTATTGGGCATTCGTTTCATTCAAAAGCATTTACTCTATTTTAATCCTTCATTTTGAAAATCATTTGTTGAGAGTAAAGTTTAGGTTCCTCCCAAATATTTTATCTTGAAAGATACTTTGGGGAAACTTATTCTACCTTGTGAATCTTTGCACATCTATTGCAAGATTTCAAAAGCTCACAGATTCTTTATTGCAAAAACTCTTTGAGCAAAAACCCTAACTTTCTTGAACAATATTTTTGAATATCATTTTTGAAGAAAGCGCTTGGAATTTTAATATTTTTTAATGCTTTTATTGTGCACTCATTTTTTATTTTTTATTTTTTATTTTTTGTCAAAGATCATACACATTTACTTGGGAAAAAATCATTTGAAAGCAAAACCCTAGGTTCTCCTACATTTTTATTGACAAATATTTTTGGAGAAATATTCATTAGGGTTGATTCTTTGAAGTTTTTATCATATACATCTCATTCAAAGATTGCAAAAATCATTTTGAGAAAATAGTCCCTTACTCTACTGAGCTTAACTTCATATCATTTAAGAAAAGTGCATTTTGAGCTTCATATTTGTACAACTCTACATTCTGAGAAGCATTCATTTTGTACAAAAAATCTCATATTTGAGTACTAGTTTGGCTTAGCCCAGTGATTGAGCTAGGGAGACTCCGCCCTGTAAGGAGGAACTGGTTTGGCTTAACCTAGTGATTGAGCTAGGGAGACTCCACCCTGTAAGTAGGAACCAGTGTGGATCAGCCTGGTAAATTGAGTTGGGGAGACTTCGCCCTGTAAGGAGAACTAGTTTGGCTTTGCTCGTAATTGAGCTGGGGAAACTCCGCCTCCTAAGGAGAAGTGTAAATGACATTGCACTGCCTGGTTAAGTGAGCATATAGTGGAATCCTTAGGTGGTTGACTCAAGGCAGGGATGTAGGCAGGATTGGTAGAACCTCGATAAAAATATCAGTGTCATTCTCTTTTTTTATAGTCTTTACTTTCCACACTTGTATGCTTATGTTTAAGTTGTTATGAATGATTTATTTGTTTTAAATATTTGTATACATTAATATTTGTGGGAAATGAGATTTCTTAGAAAGACCCTAGGTTGTGCTATATTGATTGTAGTTTTTAAAATTGAACACACTTAACCTAGGGAGATTTTTTAAATACCCAATTCACCATCCCTCTTCGGAATACACCATTCATGTCAATTGGTATGAGCGCCTCATTGCAAAAAGCTTAACCACTTGTGTTCAAGATCGCAATGGCTCAATGTGGTGTATCCCCATTCGGTGAGGGACAATCATGTGTCAGGCCTCTAGTATTTTACGGTGTTGATTACACCTTGTGGAAACAAAGGATGAGCACATTTGTAAAATCGATGGTCTGGAGGGTCTGACAAATGATTGCCAAAGGAAGGTGTGCACAAATCAATGAAAATGATTTTAATTTGATTAATTTTAATGCCATGACTATGTTATACTATGCTTTAGAGACTAATGTTTTTCTGGAGATCATGGCTTGTTGTAGTGCACAGGATATATGGGAAGAGCTAGACAAGAAATATGGAGAGTCCAGGGAGAATGAGACCACCACTCCGGAAGTGTCAAGTTTATATGATCAAGTTGTGGTAAACCATTAGCTAATAGCGTTAATTGCTAAAGAGGTATATGCCTCTTACTTTATCTCCATTGATTATTCCAGTGTTAAAAGCTATAATGTATTGTGTGTAGAATCATCTATTGGCTCTTGTGATAGCTCTGTTAATGTTGCATACGATGATTCTCATGGCAAATATTATGATATATCTTGTGTTGAATCATCTGGTAGCTCATGTGATATTATTATTAATAATTCATGCACTAATTCATGTGAGAATTATTATGATAAATTTTGGGGTGAATCATGTACTGAATTATATGATAAGAGCATGCCTTCGCGTGGGGAACGAGAAAAGGCTTCGTTTAAAATACATAAATTTCTAGTTAGGATGAATAAGGAGAAAATATTATTGAAAAATGAAAGTAAAAGGTTGGCAAAACAATTGAAAGATCTAAAAGAATATCATGCCACCTTAGAAAGTAAAAAATCAAGAAGATCTTAAAAATCACTTGCTTGGAGAGAGAAAAGGATAATTGTTCTAGGATTACAGCTAAAGCCAAAAGTGAAAGGAACAATCATGATAAACGCCTAGGAGTTAAAAGAAATAATACTTTAAAAAAGGGGACATCATTTAAATCCCATATCCTTTCTCATGCCTCATCAAATAAAAATAAAAGATAGAAGCAAAATTCTTCACATGCATATAATACTTGCTTATATTATAAAAAGAAATGACACATCAGGTTTACTTGTCTATGTGGGAGTGCGAGAGGCATGGATAAAAAGATGGCATGGATTGTCATAAAAGCTAACCCCTTAGGACTAAAGGAAGATCGGATTCCAATAGGAATTATATAAATGTTCAAATTCTTCCTTAGACATTAGGATTAGGTATTTAAATTAAGAAGGGTCGTGATGACTAAAGGCTTGCAAAGTGGTTGATGCCCCAAATGCCAAATCTTAGTATATGAATTCACTATACACTATTATCATACTAAGGATCTTTAGAGTTGCAAGCCAATGTGAAAAATTCAAGTAATATATCCAATCTAAACTTAATACATATATAAATGATTGGTTTAAATATGAAATTATTGGCTAAAGCATGCAAGCTTTGAACTGAATAGGAATATGGTAATCTTTGCTTGAGTAAGATGTCAGTCTCCACATCATCCACATCATTCCTCTGATTAGTTCAAAGTAAAGGTTGAGAAAATAACTAGCTAAAATATATGGAACCTTGTGTTTCTGAGATATAAACCATAAATCATTATCTCGTATAAAATCTCAGAGACATGCTCAAGTAAAATCCACTTCCAAATGGACACAGATAATTTTACTTGATATAAGTTTCTTAATGCCTAATCCATGCTTAAATATGAAAATCTTAAGTTAAGCATCTTTTGTCCATTACAAAAAATTGAACTTTAGGGATTCATCTCATACTATATATCATTTAACCTTAAACTCATTTTTTAGCATAAAAGCCTTGATCAAAATCTAGTCATCACTCTGGTTATAAGAACTAAATATCATAAATTCCTAATCTATTAAGTGCTTATTAAAAGGACATCCTTTCATAATCAAATTAGGGAGCATCCACTAAGGAATTTGACTTTTTCACTAAGTTATTTTAAAATACTCCGATTGTGCTTAAAATGCAAAACTTTCTATTCTTGGTTCATCCTCTCCTTCATAGGAAATCTTTACCAAACCACGATCTCATCAGGTAAAGACTCATGCTTTCATTGGTTCGTATCCTTGCTCTAAATTGTGATCATATCTAAAAGGATACTTTCCAATCTTAAAAGGGCTACGTTTAAGAAATTCATATACTTCACAATGCTCTATCTGTTGGGACATATTTGCTAGTATGAAAATATTTTGGAAAATGTCTTGCTTCGCCTGAATACTCTTTTGAACCCAATAGAAATTTAATCTCTGAGAGTATTTATTCAAATTCGCATCACAAGATCTCAAGCTTTAAGTCACATTATTTAGAGCTTTAGATCCTTAAAATTGTGTTGAATGGCCAAGGTGGTTGCATTAGGTTTCATTCTAGATGAAGGAATAAAAATTCAAAGAAACTTATGCATGAGCAGTTAAGAGAAAAAGTCATTCAAACTTGAGCCTCTCACGAGTTAAATTCATAAGAAAAGAGGCAAATAGGCATAGTACATCTAAAGAAATATTTATTGTGACTTTTTTGTCCTCTATGCCTAGTCATTCAAAGTCAAGTTTAAATCATTGAGAATCTTAGGGCACTTGGCTATGAACTGGAAAAATGAAAAGAAGAAAATGGCATAAGATGATGATAGTGCATAACCGAGGGGGAGCATTTCTCTTTGTAATTTCATAGCTATATAAATTAAATTCTCTCATGATTATACTTTCATACTCGTATGCCTTGATGAAAACAACATTGTAGCATAGTATCCATAAATTGATGATTGTTTAAATTCATTTAATGGATAGTTAGTTTTGATCACTGCACTGAACTCTTACTATCCATTCTTGCTTGATGCTTATATTGTCTGATGGATAGTTAATTTTGTTTTAATGCTTTTGACAACTGGATTGCATGCTTGAACTGGAACGCCAACTGCATGGCTGATGCAGTATTGTGAAATTGCATGTTGGTAGTGGATCTAGATTGTTGCATGCTTAAAATGAATTATTTGCTGAAAACAACTAGGTTTTGGTGCGTGTTTTTATGGAAAATGATCTATTTACAGACGGCATGCTGCCGAAATTTTGTTAAAATAATCAAAGTCCATAAACCATGGCTAAAACGATTATGATTTGATGCATGCATATGTGAACTGTTTAACTATTGCATGATTATTTATGTATAGCCTTGTTGGCTATCGGGTGCTGAATAGAATGCAATATGCAGATATCATTGTGCTAAATGTTTATAACATACTGCATGCTAAATTTCCTAGGAAGGATGATTAAATAATACAATGTTTAAATAAATTATCTTTATCCTTAGCTAAAAATGCTTTCTCATGTGCATTCAAGGGAGCTTAGCTCCATCATTAGAGTGGTATCATATGCATCATGCTTTACTTTTTGAATATTGATGCCCTTTTGAAAACCCTGAACATCATATCCAACTCTTAAAACTCTATGAATAAATATGGATTGTTCTCGGGTATGTGCACTACTTCATGCCTTAATATTTATTTTTCTGATGCTTTTGTGGCCTATAAGGACCACTATACTGATAAGACGATTAGTATGGTTGATAAATATTCAATATAGTTGGTTTAAAAGATTTAAAATGATTGCTTATGCTGTTTGATGTGCTTAATGAATTTAATCTTTGATAAGTATAAGCAGTTCATTTCATCTAACCTAGAATTCTAATCTAAAGGGAGAGATTTTATAAAATCCTATTCCTTATACTCACCCTACTTTCGGCTTAGAAACTTACTATGGCATGTTCAGTTAAAGCATAAATTCTCATTGCTCACAGTAACTCCTGTTGCCATATGGTGCCTATTTTAAATTTTCAAATATCTCTGGGATCTATGTGGTTGATTTTTTTGGTCATTACAATTTGAATGTTCCTAAATGCTTAACCAGAAAAATTAATGCTTGCTTGAGCTTTGAATAAAAGTTTCTTTTTCAGCAAGCATTGTTCCCAACTATTTTTTGAAATTTTCAATGGGGAAATTTTTATGTTTTATGGCAATAAGTTTTTTTTAAGCTAAAATTCTTGCCTCTCGCCTATCTGACTAAATGCCTTTATGACATGTACTATTACTGTTGTACAAATTTTTTTCTCATGAAGTTTATATGTATTAAATTTCTTTTTGAGCATTGCATAACTGGTTCATTAATTATATATGAAATGCATACGAACTAGTTAGACTGATTTAATGCTTAAACCTACACTTGCTATCATATGTCGTATGTTTTGAAGTCAAATCTTTTACGGGTCTTATGTAATGTTCAAATTGTAATGACTTGTGGATATTTCTGGAATGACCATGTTTATCATGTCATTTTTATCTTAAATGACCAGTTATAATGTTTTGTGTGCAAAAATGCCAATTTTTTTTTTTAGTTATAAAATTATTTGCTATGCCAAATTTTAAGTCAAATTTTTTTAAAGGGGAGTTCTCTTTTATGCTAAGATTTCTTTTTAATGCCCAAATTTTTTCACACTTAGCTTAGCCCTTTTGTTGATACCAAAAGGGGGAGAATTTTTTTGAGAAAAATTAAAAATATTTAAATTTTTTTTTGTAAAGGGTGCAAATAATCTTAAATAGGGTAAATATATGAGCTGCAAGCATCAAGTACCTGTGCTTTATTGCTAAAACTAAATACTTGATTATTTGAAATGTCTTCTTTCATAAATATGCTTGAGCTACATTGTGTATTTTTCAATTATGCATATTGTTAGGGGGAGCCTTTTCAGGCTAAACCTATTTTGCTAATGTGTGTTTGTCATTATCAAAAAGGGAGAGACTGTTGAAATTTTGAGTCCGATTCCGATTTGATTATGACAAACCACTTATATATTATGCGTGTATTTAGCATTTGAACAGGTCTATTATTTAGCACATACATAAGGGAAAATAAAAATGGAAGCCCGAAGAACTTAAAGAACACATTGTCTGGCGTATTCCATGAAGAATCAAAAGAGCAAAGAAGAAGAAGACATATTCTATTTGATTGTAATTGAATTTAGAAATTGTCTGTAATAATTCATATCTTGCATAATGTGGATGAATGCTCAGACAGGACCATAGACGGCCAGTAGGGAAAAACAATTTTAAAGAAAAACCATTTTTCTAAAATAAAAAAATCTTACAAAGGTTTTTAAAATGAATTTGAGGTAAAAAACAAGGCTAAACTTAAATTTTTATTGACCTTGGTCGACCAACCCCTTTCTGTGTTAAACGCCCCAGCCGATCGACAATGTTTTGGCCTGTTTTATAAAGCCTCGGTTGATTGGCCGTATTTAAAGCTTTAAAGGCCCAGCTGACCGGCCCATCTATTGGCTTGTGTTAAGCAGCCTCAACAAACCAGCCATTTAGTCTTAGAAAGTCCCAGCTGACTGAACTTAACACTTGGGCCAGTTTCTTAAAGACCAGCCGACTAAGACCTTCTTTAGTCGACCGAACCTCTCGGGTTGACAACATTTTCAGCGCAAAAATGTCATTATTTTTTGATTACATAATTTTAAAAATGCCTAATGTGTCCCTAATGATCAAAATTTATCAAGACTTTATATATAGCCCTCTTATAAGCATAATTAGCAACTTAGTTAGTCTTGAAAATCCTCTCAAAGTTTTGTGCTATATTTCTACTCTCTTCTCATCATTCTTTGATAAATCCTTTTTGAAAGAGAGCTTTGATTGTATTTCACTTTACTTGCAAAGTTATTGCACTTGAGGGTTGTTGATTTATTTATTGGGCATTCATTTCATTCAAAAGCATTTACTCTCTTTTAATCCTTCATTTTGAAAATCATTTGTAGAGAGTAAAGTTTAGGTTTCTCCCAAATATTTTTTCTTGATAAATACTTTGGGAAACTTATTCTAACTTGTGATTCTTTGCACACCTATTGTAAGATTTCAAAAGCTCACATATTCTTTATTGCAAAAATATCTTTGAGCAAAAACCCTAGCTTTCTTGAACAATATTTTTGAATATCATTTTTGAAGAAAGCGTTTGGGATTTTAATATCTTTGAAGGCTTTTATTGTGCAGTCAATTTTTATTTTTTATTTTTTATTTATCAAAGATCATATACATTTACTTGGGCAAAAATCATTTGAAAGCAAAACCCATGATTCTCCTACATTTTTATTGACAAATATTTTTTGAGAAATATTCATTAGGGTTGAATTTTTGATGTTTTTATCATATACACCTCATTCAAAGATTGAAAAATCATTTTAAGAAAATAGTTCCTTACTCTAATGAGCTTAACTTTATATCATTTGAGTGTGCATTTTGAGCTTCATATTTGTACATCTTTGCTTTCTAAGAAGCATTCATTTTGTACGAAAAATCTTATATTTGTGTACTGGTTTGGCTCAGCCCATTGATTGAGTTAGGGAGACTCTGCTATGTATGGAGGATTTGGTTTGCTTAAGCCTAGTGATTGAGTTAGGGAGACTCTGCCCTGTACGGAGGAACCAGTTTGGCTAAGCCTGGTAAATTGAGATGGGGAGACTCCGCCTCGCAAGGAGGACTGGTTTGACTTCGTCTGTAAGTGAGCTGAGTAGACTCCGCCACGTAAGGAGAAGTGTAAACGGCGTCGCTCTACCCGGTGAAGTGAGAACATAATGGAATCCTTGGGTGGTTGACTCAAGGTGGGGACGTAGGCAGGATTGACCGAACCTCGATAAAAATAACTATGTCATTCTTTTTCCCTATACTCTTTACTTTCCGCACTTGTATGCTTTTACTTAAATTGTTATGAATGATTTATTTGTTTTAAATATCTGCATACATTAACATTTGTGGGAACTGAGATTGTTTAGAAAGGTCTTAGGTTATGCTATACTGATTGTGGTTTTTAAAATTGAACACACTTACTTAACCTAGGGATATTTTTTAAATACCCAATTCACCCTCCTCTTGGGAATATAGCATCCCTGTCAAATTACTATATATATAAAAGGATAAAGAAAATACAAAGGCAAGACAAGATATTTTTAAAAATAACTAAATTTAATAAAAGTTATATAAACATACATTTAGAAATTTTATTCTACATAGGTATATATAAATTTTAAATAAAGATATATTCCAAAATAAAATAGATAAATTTGTGTAGCATCTTCTAAATTATTGTGAAGTGTTGTTTGATACCATTTAGATAAATAATAATCTAGCTTCTAAAAGACATATTTTAGAAATAAAATTGTAGACCTAGAAGTAAATAATAATTTTTTAAATGTATTTGAAATTAAAAAAAAAACGCATTAGTTGACCATTAAATAAACAAAGACTAAAAATTTTAAAGATTTTAGGTATCAACTCACAACTTAGAAATCGAAATGGTTGATATTTTTGTTGGAGGAAGTCATATGTTAAGAATTTTTTAGAAAAATTAAGAATGAAAAATGTGTGTGTGTGTGTGTGTGTGTGTGTCTATATATATATATGTATGTATATTTGATTTTTTAATAGAATGTTTTATAAACATTAAATTGTACGTAATTTACTTAAAATATTCATGTCATATCATATCCTACATTTTAAAGATTTGTTATGTCGTTTTAACCATCTGATATCATGATAGTCTCTCATGCTTTAGTAATATTTGTAAACTTAATTATGGCAATATATATTCCTTTTTTAAAAAATATATATAAACTATTTGAAGAATTATAAAAATATTTGTTATAAAATAATTCATATATATGCACATGACTTATTTCTAGTATGTGTTTGTGAGTGTGCACTAACAAACAATATATTCTAAGTATTGGATCACAAACATTGGATCACAAACAAAGTTAAATCATTGTTCATTGAATTGTCAAAATTGTCTTTATCACCTATTCTTCTTCCCTTAGACACAAT
Source organism: Malania oleifera (assembly GCF_029873635.1). Taxonomy (NCBI): domain Eukaryota; kingdom Viridiplantae; phylum Streptophyta; class Magnoliopsida; order Santalales; family Ximeniaceae; genus Malania; species Malania oleifera. The sequence continues at coordinate 54,506,562 of NC_080421.1, read as the reverse complement.
GTCCTGGAATATGAAGTTCAAATTATTTTCAAACAAGATAAACTTTAGCTCCTTAAAAGATAGGATTTTTCTTCTTTACAATTGTTTTGAATCGGAAATCAAATTTGTACAAGTTTAAGGACTTGCATTAAAGGAGTTAATTGCAATTTTTTTATCATTGAACTTGTCATTTAAATTCAATTTTATGCAATTTATATACTCAAGTTCTAGAATTGGTCCAACTCCAACCGAACCTAACATTATAACTGAATTAGATAAGAGGTTATGCTGGTGTTCTAGTTAGTATTACCACGACGCCCAATTAGTATCTGTCAATGCCGGGTTCGGTCTGAGATGTTGACAAGAGGGAAAGGGGTTGCCATCTTAGCTTTTATATATATAGGAAAAATAAAGAAAAATCCTAGAGAAAAAAGGGTCTGTGAAAACCAAAATTTTGATTTCGAGAGGGAGTGCATTTGTGCATAAGGAAGGTGATCGACCAACCACCTCAATGATGATTAGCCTTTCAATACCCCAATCAGCACTCATTCGAGGAATGGTTACTGCACTTATGTGTGTGTATGTCTTCTAAAAAGTTGACATTTTGTGAAACCTATATGGGGGACTGAACCCCATGGAGACTCCACTAGTCATCCTTTAAAAAAAATTGAAAGAAAAAAGGAAGGGAAAATTTTGGGTTAACATTACCCTTTTCAAGTGGGTACGACGTTGAGCAAAGAAAAAAGGGGTTGGACATGCATGAGCCATGCATAGGGGCCCATGCTTAAAGAAGACTAGCCCTCACACATATTCAAGAGGCGCCGCATGAAAAGAGAAAAATGACCTGGGCGTTGGAGCTGAAGCCAAAATGAAGGAAGCCCAGCAAAAGGCATGCGCTGGGCACCGCATGGTAAAAAGGAGGGTTGGGCTTGATGTGACCACATGCTGTAAAGAAGCCCATGCGGCTGGGTCTCGATAGATGGTGCGGTAGGAGGGTTTTGTTTTTTAAGTTTTCAAGGCAACTTTTAGGGAGGCTAGTGTTCAAAAGAGGAGTTGGGAGGTTTTCTTTTGGGGGGTTGGTGTGCCGCACACAAAAAAGGAGGGGAGACTTTTCGAAGGCAGCCACATGGTTCTTTTGGAGCTGTGCAACGGGAGCTCTCTCTCCTCACACACCTATGGCCACTCTCCATTACTCTCTTTCTCTCTCTCTTCCATTGCTTTTATTTACTTGTTTTATTTCATTTAATGTAATTTTAGAATTCCTGTTGAACCTTTGCTTACTTTGATGTCAATTTAATTATTTTATTGGAACTTTTCTTTGGTTTAAAGTTTAGTTAATTTTATTTAAGTCATTGTTGGGAGTTACTTTTAATTAAACCGTTATTAAGTTTAGTTTATTTTAATTTGTTTAAGATCTTGTCTCTCTTCCTTTATTTAATGGCTTTGCTTTACTTATGTGCTATTTTCTTCAACATTTTGTTTAAGTTTTTCCTTGGATTAAGTCATTTTTGTTTAAGATATTGTTTGTTTTATTTCTTTATTTAGTTATTATCATTGTGAGTTTAGTTTGTTATTGAACGAGTCTTGTTTGCTTAATTTTTTTTGGTTAATTTATTATTGTGTTGAGTTGGTCTTTAATTCCTAAGTGAGTGTTGAAGTTAATTATTTTTTTTTTGAAGTTATTGTTGTTTAACTATTGTTGGATTTATTTATGTTGAACCATTGTTTAAGTCTTAAACCATTGTTGAAGTTAAAGTTTAGTTTGTGAGGCTTTTGCTTTTGATGTATTATTTGAATGTTTAATCAGTGAGTTGTTTGGTTCGTTGTATGTGTGTTAGGTTCATAGTTTAGGTTTCGTATCATTTAAATTTCATAAAAAACTTTCAAAAATCCCAAGAAATCAAATCTGAACCTTTAGTAAACTGTTTTCTCATTTTCTTTTTTTTGTTTTATGCGAGTTCAAAACTGATCTACATTCCCTAAGGAGTCAATCTGGTCTTCTGGGCTAATTATTACACGACAGAACTCCTATACTTGAGATAACCTTTGCGCTGCTCATTTCAAAGTGAGTCAAGTTTTTGGCATCGTTGCCGGGGAATGTTAGATTTAGTTTCAAGCTAGTGTTTTTCCTTTATTTTGATTTTTCTCATGAAAAAAAGGGGGAGTTTTGAAGAAAATATGACTGCACCTGCATCATGCATGCTTATGGATTTTTTGCAGCCCATATGAACCACACTACCATTTTGCACCATATTTCTTGAGAATGCACAATACTTTAACATTAAGCATGGAATAATATCTGTGATACCTCAATTTTATGGGATAAAGTCTAAAAATCCATATTAGCATCTAATTGATTTTGAGCTTGTATGTACTATATTCATAGATAGGGTTGCTACTAATGAGGCAATTAGATTGCGTCTATTTCCTTTTTCATTAAAAGACAAGACGAAGACATGGTTTAATTCCATTAGGCATAATTCTATCTCTAGTTGGGCTGATATGTAAAAAGAATTTCTACGTAAATTTTTCCTCTCATAGAGAACTCAATTTTTGCAGGAGCAGATCAGTCGATTCATGCAAAGAGCGATGAGACATTTCATGTAAGCTAGGAGAGATGTAGAGATTTGGTTAACATGTGTCCCCACCATGGATTTGAATCATGGCATCTGATCAAATATTTCTACACTGTGTTAACTCCTGAATCGAAATAGTTCATTCATACTATGTGTTTAAAAGATTTCTTCGACAAGGAGCCTGATGAGACATTAGGTTTTCTGGATCATTTAGCTAAAAATGCTCAGCAGTGGAACACTATGATTGATAGAAGACCAATTGCAGCTCAACCATTGAGAGCAATACATGGTGGAGAGTGGTATGAATTGAAAGATGATGTTGATGTTGAGGCACGTATGACTGAGATCACTAGAAGATTGGATGCTATGGAGATGGAAAAGGAGAATAGTACATAACAACTTCAGAATCAACCTCCTTAATCCTATGCACCACCTTCTCAGCCATCATATCATCAGGCTGCCTTTCAGCATCAGTATCAGCCACATCAGATTTCTCAGATTTATTCTTTAGTAGCGCCTGCTCTACCGAAGAAGTCTCATGAGGATAATATGACACAAATGAAAAATACGCTTCAGCAATTTATGCATAGTCTAGCCATAACCAATACATAGACTTCTCAAGCGATCAACGAGATTAGGACTAATTTGACTAGGTTGAACACAATATTGAGTGCATTAGAGATAGATAAATCCCCATTTCAAGCCTAGCCAGATACTTAAGTGTAGTCTACAATCGTGAAACCATCATCCTTTATTGGAATAAATGTCAAGGATTGCAATGCCGAAACAAATCTCCGTAGTAGTAAGGTTATTGGTATCCCTGATAAAGAAGTTGATTAGAATGGTGAGAGTTTAACTTTCAAGGAACCAGGTAAGAATTCTAATGTCAATGCTTCTAAAGAATTGAAGGTAACTACTCTAACACCTTTGCCTCAAAGACCGGTTCCTAAAGAAGTGAATTTCTTGGAAAACATACTAAATAAAGATCCTTTCTTGTTAAAACAAGAAAATCAATCTGCACAGGTTTTGTCTGACACTTTGGAGGGCATTAATTCATTTGAAACTAAATAATGTGCAAGTAACAAAGTGGATTCACTGTGGTGAGTCAAATTTGGAGACCCGCCAATTTAATATGTAAACATGCACCCACCAGATGAAATTCCTCTCGAGCCTCCTCCAGACATACTGTGATGTTTTTCTTTCCTTTATTTTCATTTTATTTTATTTCATCTTATTTTTAGTTTATTTTCAGGTACATTTTCCTTTAGTTTTTGTTTTTCTTTTCCTTTACTGCTCTTTCAGGTACGCTTCTATTTCCCTTAGTATCATTCTTTTGCTTCTCTTTTCAACCATTGAAGACAATGTTACATTTTAGTTGGGGGTGGGGGGAGCATTTGTATGTGATATTGTGTGCAATTGTGTGCTGCCATCTTGACTCACTCTAAAAAAGAGTAGCTTGGAAGTTATCCCAAGTACAAGAGTTCAGTCATGTAATAATTAGCCCAAGGGCCAGATTGTTTCCTCAGGAAATGCGGTTTAGTTCCAAAATTTGTGTAATTCCAAAAGAAAATAAGAAAAGAAAAGTTTACTAAACATAGTTCAGATTTGGTTCCTAGGATGTTTGAGATTTTTTTGCAATGAAACTTAAACTTTAACTAAAAATTTAACACGCATAAAATAATAAGAAGTAATTAAATCCTATGCTAAATGTTCAAACCGGAAAAGAAACCTTGCATTTTAAATTTCGAATAAAAGACCAAAGATGGAAACTTTACCACTTAACTAAAGCATTCACCCCTAAAAACCTCAATCAAACACTAACTTAATTAAGGAGTAACCCAGTAATGACTTAAACAAAGACCAACTAAATCCAATAATCCACTCACACAAAAACGAACTTGAGATTTTAAAAAGGAGCAAACCGAGCTTACCAATGAAACATAACTCAACCCAAAATTCATTCCAAAGATAATATTAAATAAAAACTTAAACTTTAATGAAAACCAAATAAAATTTAAAATTTCAAGATTTCAATTAAAACACAAACCCGATACTAATTACTTAAACAATTTATGTAAGAGACAAGAGAAAATAAAGAGGAGAGAAAAGAGATATAAAAGAACTTACTGTTTCAAAAAGAAGAAAAAAATAACTTATGCCAATACCTCAAAGGAGAGGAAATAAAAAAATATTATTCATAAAACAAACTAAACTAGAGAGAGAGAGAGAGAGAGAGAAGGAGAGAGAGAGAGAGAGAGAGAGAGAGAGAGAGAGAGAGAGAGAGAGAGAGAGAGAGAAAATAATAGCAAGTCCTAGAAGCAGGTAGTAGTAGTAGCACTTGGGTTGAGGAGAGTTGCAGCAAGTAAGCACTTAAGTTGAGGAAAAATGCAGTAAGGAAGAGCAGAGCTCTTGGGTTCTCCCTTATGCACACAGAAGTAGCACCGGGTAGAGCAGAGCTCTCAAGTTCTCCCTTCAGCATACAACAGAAGCACCGGGCATAGCAACAAAGAACTGAGAAGATGAGAGGGAGAGAGGGGAGTTTAGGGACTTCTAGAGAGAAGAGACTGAGGGGTAGGAGAGGGAGAGAGGGCTGAGAGTTGGCAAGGAGCGAGATAGAGAGGGAGAGAAGACTAAGAAGACGAGAAGAGAGAGGAGAGGGGAAAAGAGAAGAAAGGGAAATATAGAGAGGAAACCGAGAGGAAGAGACAGAGAGGGGGCGCACCACCCAGCAGAAGAAAAGAAAAACAAAAAAAACTCTCCGGCAACCCTAGATGCCTCTAGCTTTATAATTTAGTCCTAGCGTACACACGCTTCACGCTCCAGGCCTTTCTCTGTTTTTTTTTTCCTTGCATGGCCGAGTCACATCATGACCCACTCCCTACCTTTTTTTTTTTTTCATTTTTACTCCAGCTAGCCCTTTCATAGGTGTTGATTTACACGCATGCATGTTCTTTTCTTCTTCACACGACCTGGCCTCCTTCACAACTCCTTAATGTTGCATGCGTGAGTCTCATTAATTGTGCTCCAACTCACGTTGAGCCCATGTATCTTGTTGTTTCAAAGCCCACCATTCGGCCATTAAGCAAGCACATGGCATACATGCACGACCCTTAGGTTTAATCACATACGGGCTCACATGCATGACCCACATACACTTTAATTTCGATTTTAATTTTCAAAAATTATCTTATAATAATTAAATACCAAAAATCCATAAATTATCGAATATAACCCAAACATTATAAATGGAGCTCAATGAAAATATGAGACATAATCAGACATTTAATTAAAATTATAGTCTTTAATGTATGAATTTAAACGCCTAACTACGTATCTTTGATGCGTAATCACACCCCCTGACTAGCAATTTGCTAGTCTCTAGCAAATAACGTGAATGAAATCCTGGGCGATACCCACAAATACCAATTCCAACAAACAATAAATGAATGCACATGCGACACAATCATACCATTTCACATATAGGAATATAACTAGATTACACACAAGCTCATTTATACACAATTCATGCAACTCCGAAGCAAGTCACTCATGCAAGTTTCATCATTATATAGCCATTAAAAACAGTATACTCACATAAAGTTAACCAGAAATACAATTCAGAGTTAATGTAGTCATATAAATTCGAGTATAAACAGGTGAAATCTCGAGGTATGTGTAATGTGTATAACTCGTTACACCCAGGATACCAGTGGACACCTACAAAACAGTCGTTTTGACTCGGCCTAACTGATATACCCTAAAAAACACTCAACAAGGATGAGTTCACTTATTATATATAAGGAGGAGTGTCATGATCAAACATCCTACATATTGTAAGGAACAAACCTGAAATATATGGAGTGGACTAGTCTGAAAAGGATCCAGCCTATTTGTGATGTTTCGGGTCCTTAACCCTAGCATCTTCTCACCTACTCGATATATCCAACCAAGACCATCCTAGATCAACTTATTCACAAAGCAGACATAAATACATCTAAAGCATTAGGCATTTGAAGGGTCTTCATATATGAAGAACATGTGTTGTGTGCCTAACTTTTTGTTGTATTTGTTTGGAGCAGGTATTAATTTTTCACCCCATTTTGGTGCATTTCTATTTTTCTTATTCTTTCTTCTGCTCATTTTTTCAATTTCTTTCTTTTCATGGTCAATTAGAACAATCATTACACTTCTTTTGTTGTTTTCACACCACCCATGTGAATTAAGCTCGAATAGTAGTCCATCAACTAAGTCTATTTCTAGGGGTGGCTTAGCCTTCACATCCTGAGTAGGCTACAAAACCTAGGTTTCTATCTCTCCACTAGATATCACCTCTAGGCTAGCAAGTCAAAAAACAGAGACTAGTGTACAAATAATTGTCTAGAAGAAAAGAGAACTGAGTTTCATGAACTCTGATTTTATGTTAACACTCAAAAGAATGATAAGTAGCCCAAGAATACCTCACAAGGTGTCATAGTTGCCATGGTTGTTCTCTCAGTGCTCACAAGGAACCCTAAGTGCAATGAATCAAGTGAATGTGTATATTTAGCCTCATGAGATACCATGTAAATACAATAGTTTATATAGCCAGATTAATATGAATGAACTACCATTCAACCTTCATAGAGTTACAATTCCTAGATTAGTCATATAAAGAGAAACTACACATAAATAACCTACTATACAACTTAAGTGTGTAACTTCTAGGTTATATGCAAGTATGTAAAGGGTATAAGTCAGTGTTAATCATGACCTAATCATCCATATTCAAATTTTTTTTAAAATAATTAAAACTCAGCAAGTGGAAGTGCACAGTGTCACATGCAAATTCTCACCCCCCTAACTAAAGTGGAACATTATCCTCAATGTGAAAGCATAGGGGAAATATAAAAATTGTGCACAAGGGAAACAAGCTAATAGAAAAAACACAGAAAATCACTACCAACTAAGGCAACAGAAAAAGAAAAGAAAAATGCAAATAAAGAAACGAATAAAGCAAAAATAAAAATAAATAGAAAAGTAATAGGAGAGAAAGGTCAGAAAACTCCCCTAGGATATTGCAAAAGCAAGACCTCTTCATTTGGATCAAAGGGAGTCATGAAAGGTATGAGCCGCCGTCCATTAACTGTGAAACCGTTACCATTCTTTGGATCCACAATGTCTACTGCGCTGTGAGGATGAACGTGTTTAACGATGTACGGGCTAGCCAATCGAGACTTCAACTTCCCAAGAAATAGATGTAATTTGGAGTCGTAGAGAAAAACTTGCTGATTCGGGAAAAGGTATTTATCCTTGATTTTCCTGTCATGCAATAGCTTCATTCGTTCCTTCGCTAAGAGAGCATTGTCATAGGCTTCCCTCCTGGATTCTTCAAGCTCACATACTTGTAACTTTTTCAAACCTTTGGCATAATAAAGTGAAAATTTAGTCTGTTTAATAGCCCATAATGCACGATGTTGAATCTTAACAGGTAAATGACATGCCTTACCATAAACTAACTTGTAGGGAGATATCCTTAAATTTTTCTTGAAAGCAGTTCGGTAGGCCCAGAGTGCACCAACCAGCTTTTCTGACCAGTCTTTTCGATTAGGATGAACCGTTTTCTCAAGTATGATCTTGATATCTCTGTTGGCTAGCTTGGCTTGACCATTAGTTGGCGGGGTGGTATAGAGCAGAGACCTTATAGGTAACTCCATATTTTTGAATTAATTTTTCAAACAGTTTTGTTGGCCGTACAAGGCTTAAAATCTTGTTATCTTGTTTTGATGCTAACAAACAAGTGGAACTTAACATATTTGTGTGAGTAATGTTGTCTCAAGGCTCATTTAAGAGAAAGTAAGGTCAAAGTGCTCACAAGGATCAAATGAAGTTTAAAAGAGTTAAAGCATGGATTTAAAGATCAAATCATGGATTTAAAGATGATATATTAAAACTTGAAGAATATGAGAACATGAATGATTTGTTGAAAGCCATGGAATGTTAAAGTCAAAAGAGTGAAAAAAAAAAAGCAAAGTGAGAAAGCCAAAGAATATTAAAACTTGAAGACCAAGAAAGAGTCAAAGCAAGCATGAAGACTTGAGTGTTTAGAATGTCAAGTCTTAGAAGTCTTTATGTAAGTACTTTAATGTTTAAATATCGTTTAAAATATTATGAAACTCTTAAGTTAACTTCTTGGACCTAGATACCTTTTAAAATACTTGGAAAATATTTTTATGAGGTCAAAAATTATTTTATAAAGGTTAGAATCATTTTTGGAATGAAAAGCACCAAAAAGAGTTTTTCCAAATGCTGTCACTTTTTATACATCCACATTGAGGTGCATTTTTATCTATCTAAAACTCCTTATTTTAAAACGTGTTCAACATGAAAATTATAGGATTTTCTCTTAGCTTTATTTTCACACCAATAACGCCTAATTTTGAGTTATACAAAAAACGTTATGAGCAAAATATGGAAGGGGGGTTACAGTTGTCAGTCAACTGAACACTGTTCACAGGAGGAACTTCAGCTGACTGAACAGCAGATAGAGCCACTTCAGACGACCGAAGTGTAACTTCAGATGACTGAAGAATAACTTCAGATGATTGAAGATTAAGTTCAGTCATTTGAAGATTTTTTTCTGAATTTGTTTTTAGAGGCAGAACCACCTCAGATGACTGAACCTGAGACTTCGGTCATCTGAACACTGTTAACGGGCAAAAATTTCAAAAATTTTATTTTTTAAATATTATTTGCTTGGGCTCCAAACTTTCTAAAAACTTGGGAAACACTCCAAGGAAACTTTAGCAACATGGAAACAAGTCTAATTGCCTATAAATACATGGTTTTCCAAATCAAAACTCAACAATGAATTGAAAAATCTGTTTTAGAAGCTAAAAGCACTCTTGTTCTTCCAAAGCTCTCTTGTTCACTCATGGCAAATCTCTTTTGCTGAGATATTCTGAAGTGGTAATCCTTCCTTCTCTAAATTCCTACTGCTAATCCTCATCTAAGAAGGATATTGGTGAATTCTATACTTAAGCTTTATTGTATTTCATATTGAAATTTTACATTGAAGTATATAGTGCTGAACTTGTACTAACTTACTCTTTGTGAGAGTATATTTATACGCATATTATATCTTGTTTCTTGTAGTTATTTGATGTTCCAAGGATTTTTTGGATCGTTGACTAAGCAAGGGGATATTGCTTAGAGAGGCGGGCTCTAGCCTAGTGAAAGAGTGTTTGAGCATGGGGTATTGCTTGTAAAGGTTTTGTTCCACCCGTCAACAGAACAGGTTTAGTGAATCCTTTTGTGGTTTGCCAAGGGCAAGGACGTAGGCTGCATATAAGCTAAGCCTTGTAAAAATCTTCGTCTCACTCTCTTTTTCCCTATTCTTTATTTTCAGTGCATATTTAAATTGCTTGGATGGTTTAAATTTGAGAATCATATAAATTACGTATATTTGGAAATCAAACAAACTTAAGGTTTAATTTTAATTTGGGTTTCAGAAACTGAAAGGGAGTACATTGGTTGAACCATTCTTTGTGGAAACCGTACGGGAGTACGTTCCTTGGTTAAACACCCAAAGATAAATTAACTGAGAGTTTATTTGGATTTTGAATATTTGGAAAGGGTGATTGGATGATGCATTGAATATTGTATTGAAGGAACAAATTCATATATATAGGGCTTGGTTCAAATTCATATTAACAACTGGGCTACACACAAGCTGAGAATTCTTATGATTGTTTGGTTTGATCATCATGGTAAATTGATTGGTTTGGTTGAAAAGTTGATTACTTGTTTGGTTAAGCAATAAGTGTTGTGGTTGAATATTGACTGTTTACTTAGTTCTTGTTTGATTGAAAAAATAGATAAACAAGTAAAAGAATTGGTTAAATATTAAAAGAAGTTAAGGACTTTAAAAAGAACTAAAAAGAAAATTTTAAAAGCCAATTCACCCCCCCTTTTGGGAAGCTATTCCTAATTTCAGGTTTGTTACAAAAGTGCAACCCGCCATCACTATTGATCACTTTAGACATGCTAAAATGTGCAAATAACTCCTTGAGAAACCAGATGACAACCCTGTGGTCATTTGTCCTACAAGGTATAGTTTCCACCCATTTTGAAACATGATCCACAATAACTAGAATATAAGAATTTCAAAAAGAGTTTAGGAAAGGTCCCATAAAGTCAATTCCCCAACAGTTAAAGATTTCAAGAGTCTAAATGGGAGACATAGGCATTTCATTCTTTATTGTGATTTTCCCTAGTTTCTGACGGGCCTCACAAGTTTTACAAAAATTCTCAACATCTTTGAACATAGTAGGCCAATAGAGTCCACTTTGCAAAAATTTTTGAAACAGTTTTCTTTGCAGCAAAGTGGCTTTCACACGCTCCACTATGAAAAAAATGCATCATAGAAGTGAATTCATCATCAGGCACACATCTACGAACCAACTTATCAGAGCACTATTTAAATAGATATGAGTTATCAAAATAATAATGTCGCACCTCCGCAAGGAACTTACACTTATCCTGAGTTAACCAATGTTATGGCATTTGGTCAGTGATAAGGTAGTTCACAATATCAACAAACCACGGAGCACGTGACACTGCAAACAGATGCTCATTAGGAAAATCATCATTTAAGGGAGAAAGAGATACAAACACATCAAGTAGATGCAAACGAGAGAGATGGTCAGCTACAACATTTTCTACTCCATTTTCTTTTATCTCAAATGATGATGTCAAATTCCTGAAGAAGTAGAATCCATCCGATCAACCTGGGTTTAGTATCCTTCTTTGGCAACAAATCTTTCAAAGCCGAGTGATCAGTAAAAATAATGACAAGTGATCCAATAACATAAGAATGAAATTTTTATAAAGAAAACACAACAACCAACAATTCCTTCTCAGTGGTGGTATACTTTTTTGGAGCATCATTCAAAGTATGACTTGTATAATAGATGACAGACGGCTTGTTATCGATGCTTTGACCTAGAACGGCACCAAGAGTGAAATCACTAGCATCAATCATGATTTCGAATGGCAAGTCCCACCGAGGAGGTTGCATAATGGGTGCAATAGTCAAATGTTTCTTCAATGTTTCAAAAGCCTATTGGCATTCATCAGTCCACAAAAATTGAGTCTCATTTTGCAATAAAGTACACAATGGTTTAGCAATACTACTAAAGCCTTGAATGAACTAAAGCCCTGAATGAAGTGCCTATAGAAGTCGGCATGACCAAGGAAAGAACGGATATCCCTAACTATATTAGGGGTAGGTAACTGGGAAATCAGCTCTATTTTGGCCCTGTCAACCTCTATACCACGCTCGAAAACCAAATGACCAAGTACTAAACCACTACTTACCATAAATAGACATTTTCCCAATTCAAAAGCAAATTTTTTTCTTCACATCTTTTTAGAATAGCTGTCAAAATTTTCAAACAAATATCAAAGGACTTACCAAACACAAAAAAGTCATCCATGAAAACTTCACGCATATCATCTAACATATTAGAGAAAATACTCATCATGCAACGTTGGAAAGTAACAGGTGCATTACATAGACCGAACGGCATTCTGAAAAAAGGTGAAAGTACCAAAGGGACAAGTGAAGGTAGTCTTCTCTTAATCCTCAGGTGCTACAACAATTTGATAATAACTAGAAAATCCATCCAAGAAACAGTAAAAGGAATTACCAGCTATTTTTTCGACTATCTGATCTAGGAAAGGTAACGGGAAGTGATCTTTTCTACTAACCGAATTCAATTTACGATAATCAATGCCCATTCTCCAACCCATTACTTTCCTAGATGGGATCAAGTCTCCGTTAGCATTTTCAATGACAGTCAAAACAAATTTTTTGGAACTGCCCATCTTAGGCTTACCCACTTGCTGTCGAAGATTGGATAGATGATGTCGGCAGCTAATAATTTCAACACTTCTTTCTTTACCACCTCCTTTATGGTTGGATTCAGTATTTGCAGTGCATCATGAACAAGTCTAGTGTCTCCTTCTAGGAAGATGTTTTGAGTACAAATCGAAGGGTCGATACCCTTGATGTTTGCAATGGTCCATCCTATCGCTCCTCGATACTTCCTTAATACCTACAATAACTCAGTTTCTTGTTTAAGAGTAAGGCTAGAAGAGATTACCATTGGGAATGTGCCCTCTACTGGACCCAGGAAAACATACTTCAGCACTTTAGGTAATGATTTCAACTCAAGTATCAGAACTTCTTCTTCTAATGACTTCATAATATTGGAATTGGTGTATTCCTAAGAGGGCGTGTGAATTGGAAATTTAAAACTTTCCTAGGTCAAATTCATATCACAATTAATATTTCCCAACCTAGGGTCTTTCTAAGTATTAACCAATTCAGTAGAAATCAAACTAAGCAAAAATATAAATCAATTGAAACAATCTCAGTATTTCTGAAACATTCACAATAATTAAAAGAACAATATTCAAGTGCGTAAATTTAAGTGCAAAAATTTAAAGTTGACACAAGATATGTTATTAGGGTTCGGCCAATACTGCATACGTCCCTGCCTTAGCTCGCATGCCCGAGGATTCCACTATGGCTCACTTAACGGGTGGAGCGGCACCGGTTACAATCAGGTCAAATTACTAGGGCTGGCCTCAACCTTTACATACAATCTTTATGAGCTAGATTATCACCTCATCAGAGATAGAATTAGTGCAGGTCAGAGCCAATAGAAGAGTTATGCCTATAATCACCGTAGGAATTTGGAGTTCGATGTTGGTGATCATGTATTTTTGAAGATAGCCCCATTGAAAGGGGTTATGAGGTTTGGTAGGAAGGGTAAACTTAGCCCTAGGTTCATCGGTCCGTTTGAGATTTTATAGAAAGTGGAACCGGTTGCCTATAGGCTAGCTTTGCCACCTACACTATCCAGGATGCATGACGTATTCCATGTATCTAAGTTGAGGAAATACGTCCTAAACCCTTGTCATATTATCAGTTATGGTGAGTTAGAACTCAGTGATTCGCTAGTCTATAAGGAGGTACCAGTGCAGATTCTGGACAAAAGGGAACAGGAACTACGTAATAAAAAGATTCCTTTGGTAAAAGTTCTATGGAGGAATCACATAGTAGAAGATGCTTCTTGGGAGCTCGAGGAACAGATCAGACAGAAATACCCGCAATTATTCCAAGAAGTCCATTATGTGATTAAGAAATGTGAGTAAATATGTAATGTTTCTTTTGCAGGTACATGTAATGCTTTAGTTAGTAAGTGGTATTTTAATTTTGGGGGAATTTTTTTTTTTGGTATATGTAACCTCCCAGAACTTGAAATGTGACCACAATATTCCTCTGCCATAAGTGAGGATAAGTAATAAAATAAGTAGACCATTTTTCCTTTGTATGAATAGTAAATTTCTAGGAAGAAATTTTATAAGGAGGGGATAATGTAATGAACCGAAGAATAATGGTATTTAAATAATAAAGAGGGAGGGAAATAGAAACAGAAACAAAAGGAGGTAGCAGACTTCGTTGACGAATACAAGGGATTCGTCGACAAGGATAACATAAGGTCTCATTGACAAGGGTATGTTTCATCGACGAGAAGATACCAAGAGAATATTTCGGGTGACTCTGAATTTCTTCGATGAAGGAGTGAGCTCATCGATGAATTTCCTATTGACCTCATTGACGAGGTGACGTGGCTCGTCGACGAAGCTACTAGTATAAAATGTGTGCAATTTGGATTTAAATGCAGAAAATTGGGAAAAATCACACACTCTCTCTCCTCTACGGTTTCCCTCTCCTATTTCTTCAATTTTGGCCCTGTCGTTCACCAGATCGACGATCTGAGGCCACCACGACACTCTGGGGAAAGTTCTCTCCAAATCTGCCGAAGGAGATCATTGGTGGGAGCGAGTTGAAATTCATCCCTGAGTTGAGGTAAGGCATTTTATTCAGAATTTGGTCTTCCCGTAGTTATAAGAAAGGTTATTCATGGAGAAATACTGAAGTTTAGTTTTGTGAGTTGTTGGTTTCAGGGTGTTGCTCGGGGAACCCCGTGGGTGCAGGACGAGTGAAATTAGGGGGTTTCTTTTCGGTACTAGGTAAGGGAATAAACTAAAGGAGTAATTTTCCATTCGTATTATTATTATTATTATTATTATTATTATTATTATTATTATTATTATTATTATTATTTATCAGTAAATTAATTTTCAGGGAAGCATGTATTATATTTGAATATTATTAAGAAAAAGCATATTTGGGAAAATACTGTTGTGATACAGGAAATGTAATTTTAGAATGAAATGTACGAATTTACTCAGCTATGTGTGGCATGAATATTATTTTTCATGAAACGTATTATGATATGGCCATTTTACTAGTAAAACATGTTTTCAGGAATATGAAATAATACAGTACATCATGATGTTGAAAATACATGATAATTGATTTATTATTAAGAATGATATGTATGAGATATTCGACGCAAGGCCGTGATTCACAGCCAGCGCGAGGCTGTGTTTTACGTATGATTTTAGCGCGAGGCCGTATTTATGAAATGTTCGGCGCGAGGCTGTATTTATGAAATTATAGAAAATACTATTATTTCATTTATGTTAAATGCTATATTATCATGTATTATATGTTATCAAAACCCGGATGCTAGTTTAGTTCAACTCAGGAGCATAGTATCGTAGCTATATAGATTAGATATCTATGTTCAGATTGGTGCTAACCACCCCACAAGGGGATGGGAGATGGATAGTCGATGTGGCTTTCAGTGTAGAGCTGTAGACGTCCACCTAGCAGTCTAGACCAGGGTGTGGCGGGCCCATCGTACTTACAGATATTTTTGACTCAGCAATGGTTGGCCAACCATTGTCGGGTCCCGCTTTCGGGCTACACAACCCGTCATGGGGGGTCATACATGACATCAGCTAGCTATTCATCCAGGGTATGTTTCCAGTATTATTAGCTATACCAGAAAATTATGATTAGTATGATTTATTAGAAATATGAAAGTATACATTTTTGCAGTTATTAAATGATGAATGTTTTCTGGTATGAAGATTGTACTGTATATCTATATTTTCATTAAATATTCATGTTGCCACACAAATGTATTTATTTTATTTTCCCTTACTGATAAGTTTCTCTCCCTCAAACTTAAAAAATTTTCAGGAAACCCAGAAGGACTGGTGGGTCATGGCTGCTGTTGAGATTGTATAGTTCTACCCTGCTAGAAGGGTAAGTTCTGATCTAGGATCAGGAGATTTTTGTTGTAAGATCCTAGGTTTATTTTGATGTCATGGAGATATTATATAAACACAGAATCTTTGGGAAAACAGTAGACTCTGGAATTATGTAATTTATGGTTGATAAATGTGATTTACATTTACTGATGCCTAAGTTCTGTTGTGTATGACAGGTGTCCCCGCTTCCCACGGGTTCGGGTTGACTATTTTATTTATTATGTTCTATTATATGATTAGTTAAGCAAGTTATTACAGTATGTGTTAGGATCTTTGAATCAAGATAACTATATCAATCGCAAGATGTAGTATCAAAGATCTTAAGCACACGAGCAAATATCTCAAAAATGTTTTTCTTAAAAATCGAGCACATGAGATATTTGAAATTAGTTTTTAAAAATATCTCACAAACAAACACAATACGAGCTCTTTTGTTTTGCAAAAATAGTGCAAGACTCACAAGCTCTAGAGAGTTTTCCCAAAATGACTTATGAACGAAATCACAAAGGAAAAGTCAAAGCTTACTCTCAATAAAATCAATCTCAATCAAATATAAGCAATGAGAGTATAAGCTTATAGTATGATCTCTAAAACACTCTTACTAAATGATTTTCAATAAAGAGGATAAGTAAGAATGGAAGTAGTGAGTTTGTATGTGAAAAATGGGTATTTGAAAATTCAGAGAATATATTGCTAATGATGTTTGATAATCGGTTGCTAATTAAACCAAATGACGGAGTATATATAGACACTCCAAAAAATATAACAGTTTGGGACTCATTCAGTATTTCTAAAAAAGTTTAAGTAAGGTTAATAAAAAATAACCCCGGTTTAACCTCAGTAAAAATTGAGCAACGCGAGAGTTTCGGTTGACCGTACTAAGGGTTCAGTCACCACTTTATAAGCTTCGGTTGACCGTGGAATTTTTCAACAAAGAACATGGTCGACCATATGAAGGTGATTTTGAACTGTTCGAGATTCAATCGACCAACAAAGAGTTCGGTCGGCTATTCATATATTTCGGTCGATCGTGGCCAAATAGAACTGAAAATTTGGTCGATCGAACAGTTTGGGTTTTAGGCACATGGCAGTTCAGTCGGCCATTAATGGCCTATTCAAAAATTGTTCGGTCGACCATGGAGAGTCAAACTGTTGACTTCTGTATGGTTCAGTCGACTGAATTAATTACACTGCAAAGGTTTGGTCTACTGAGGCCCTGTCAATATTCATTTAAGGTCCTAATTTTTATCAGAGATCACCCTTGTTCATGTGGGTATAACTTTTAAGTTATAGGGGAATTTTCATGCGATGTTTAGGGACCTAAAGTCAATCTATGACCTTGAGCATTAAGTCCAAAAAATCCGATGTCGGTCGACCGAAGGTGATCCCAACGGTCTTGTGGTTCTCTATGGTCAAACTATGGTCATTGAGCTTATCAGTCCTATATTCTGGTATTGTTTCCGCTGCACTCTAGAGTCTACAAAACTTTGCAACCTGGCTCTGATACCAAACTATAACGACCTACCTATTTTCCATATTTATTACATTTTTTTTTCTTTCATATATAACAAGATACATAATAATCCTGATATCCTACTAAACTGCTATAGTCATGATCAACTCGGACCCATGGGTGCTGAGGAAAAACTTATCATACATCTCTAATACCTAAGCAGCGGAAAACATAAATTATATACATGCCATACACAACACCGGAAACCATACTTGAGTTCTACTGAATCTGTCATATATATACAGTCATCCACAAAAGACTCAAAAAGTATCCTAGGGTCATAATCACAAAAACGCATCTGACCCTATCTCACCTATTTTCCCTTCTGACAGGGTAGTTTGGTTAACTTCTACCGCTGTGGAGCTTTATCCGCCCTTCTACCTAGATTTCCTGAAATATTTGTATGACTGGGGTGAGACACCTCTCAATAAGGAGGATAAACTAATATCAGTGTGTGGAAACATGAGTATTTTCGTATTATACATATAAACTGTACATAATTCATATATGGTATAAACAGTTATATCATATCTGAATAAAACATGATTTAACATAACATAATTTAACTAACTAAATTTCTGTACTGAAAAATCATCTTATTTAACCATATCATATTGACTTATTACCCAGGATAGATAGCCAGCTATTGTCATGTCTTACCCCCCACATGATAGGGTTGTGTGGCTCGAAGGTGGGACCTTGCAATGGCTAGCCGACCATGCTAAGTCAAACATAGGTGTGTAAGTACGATGGGCCTGTTCCACCTGTGCCAGACTACCAGGGGAACTACGACACTCCCATAAAGCCACATCGACTGCCATCTCCCATACTCTACTTAAGATGTGTGGTAGCACTAACATATTCATAATCGTTAACATATAGTTACGGTACCGTGCTTCATAAAACTGAACTCATCTATCTGGGTTCTGATAACATATAATACATTCCATATTAAAACATAGTTTCATATTTCAGAGTAATATTTGACATAAGCATATTTCATGATTTCTTGCATATCATACATAATCATGGCATCAACGCCAGCATAATTCATAACATAAAAAATCACGGCATTTACACCGCCATAATTCATAACGTAAAAATCACGACATTTACGTCGACATAAAACATAACATAACTTACTGAACATAGCCTTTCTGTACTGTTAACATAATGTTTTAAAACCATAATTCCTGTACTATTTTTAGGGTTTTCCAGAAATTGTCATAACATGCTTATTCTAAAAAACACAATAATATTTAATATAATATAATTTTCATGAAAATATTATACTCATGTCACACAAATTTAAGTAGCCTACTAAACTCACAATTTGTTCTGAAATCATACTTTCTTATAAAATGTGTTAAAACCACTTTTCTGTTCAACAACAGCATTCCCAAACATAATTCTATAACATACGTATTTTTCTGAAAATAAATGTTGTATGACAATAAATAATTTCATGGAAAATACTAACTTAATTTATCCCCTTACCTGACTTACTGAGAAGCCTACAAAATTAACCAAACCTACTCTTGTGGTGTTCCCAGCTCAACACCCTGAAATTACATTTTCCCCAATAAAACTTCAGTATTATTCTATCTAAAGGATTTTCCTTAGTCTAGAAACACCAAATACCTTATAAAGTTTAAAATAACCAACTTACCTAGATTTTGGGATGGTGCCCAAGTTGGCCTAACCAAAAAATTACTCCAATGGACTTGAAGAGAATCTTCCCAGGAGTAGCGTGGTGGCTTCCGATCGTCGAACCGGTAAAGAACAAAGCCAAAAACCTAGAGAGAAGTCAAAAGGACAAATTTTTAGAGAGAGAAAGTGTTTGCATGCAGGTTTTTTCACTAGAAATGTAATTTGAACCTATTTATAGAGTGTTGTCCATGTGGCCTTGTCGACGAGCCACGACGCCTCATCGACGAGTCCAAGAAGAAGGTTTGTAGATGAGCACCGACCCTCGTCGACGAGTTTCAAGCCCTGAGAATAACCCTCTCGGTGACTTCTCATTGATGATACATGCGTCTACATTGATGTGCCCAAGAAGCCTGTTCATTGACGAGCACTCTGCATTCATTGACAAGACCCTACTGAATCCCCTTTTAAAAAATCCTTTTTTCTCCTTTCTTTTATTTACTTAATTTCTATAATTCTTCGGGTCTCTACATAGCAAGTTTATTCCTTTAGAGATTATATGCATTAGAATTCCAATGTTAAGGACATGTAAGGTTCATAGAATCCAAGACTAATCCATATCATTTCATATTTCCAACCAAACGGGATATGATGCTCATGGATTTTACAAGAGTATCAGGACTTAAAAGAATGCAAATGATTCTTTTAACATGAGAAGAATTTGGAATTTTAGACCAGTCTTATGAAGTGATGATCTTCATTAACTAACTAGCATGTGTGTCTATATGTGATCATTCAATTTCAATCATACAAAGCCCTGGTTGTCTACTAACATGCGTTTCACGAATTTTCATCAACCATGTAGATGGCATTTAGGACAAGCATGCGGTCCACTATGACTCAAAGTAGATCATGGACATGAATGACTATCCATCAAGGAATTTAAGCATTTAATACATTATGGATAGTAGGCTAAAGTGTTGTTTTCATAAAGGCATGCGGCCACCGAATTTGATTATGAGAGCATTTGATTTATATATAGCCATGAAATGGAAATGCTCCCCTTGAGTTATGCACTACTATCATCTTATGCTTTAATTTTCTTTCATCTTCTTTGCCAAGTGATTTAAGATTCTCAATGATTAAAACTTGGCTCTAGATGCATAGGCTTTAAAGGACCAAAAAGTCACAATCAATATTCCTTCAATGAATAAAGCCTATAGCTGCCTCTTTTCTTATGATATTCAAAATGTGAGAGGCACAAGTTCAAATGGCATTAAACTTTAAGGTTCGTGCATAGGTTTCTTGAAACTTTGCATTGTCATATATGTTGAAACCTATACCAATCATATTAGCCATTTAACTTAATTCACGAAGATGAAACTCTAAATTATTTGACTTAAATTTTTTGAGCTTGTGAAGATAATTTAAATACTCTTAAAGATTAAATTTTTTTTATTTGGTTCAAACAAGTATTTAGGAGACGCTGGACATCTTCCAAAATATTTTCGTACTTGTAATTATGTCCAGGCTTTGGCAAAGAGCATATAGGAGTATATGGACATTATGAACAATGCTCTTTGGAGAATGGAAAGTATCCTTGAGATACGAACAATTTGGGACAAGGATATAGACCAAGGCATAGATAGAGTGTTTGCTGAATGTGATTGTGAAATAGCAAAAATTTCCTATGGTGAATCAAAGTTAGAGATTTTGCATTTGAAGCTCGAAGGGATTATTTTGATTTGATTAGCTGGAAAGCTTGAGTCCCTTAGTAGATGATGCCTCTAATTTGATGACAGATGGATGTCTTTAGAATAAGCACTAGTAGAATAAAAATTTATGATTATTAGTGCTTAAACCTAGAGTGATGACTAAACTTTGATCCAGGCTTTTAGGTTTAAAGATAAGCTTAGGGATAAAGGATATATAGTGTGAGATGAATCCCTAAACCTTAACTTTGTGAAATGGACAAAGCATGCTTAACTTAAGATGTTTATATTTAAGCATGAGTTAAGCATTAGGAAATATATACCAGACACAATTGCCTTGTCCATTTGGAAGTGGATTTTTGACTTCAAGCAGACTTTTGCCAATATTCTCACATTTTATACAATCATTATGATGTATATATATATATATATATATATATATATATATATATATGTATGTATGTATGTATTTATATTTATATATGTATTAAGTTCAGGTTGGATATTTTGCTTGAATTTCTATAGTGGCTTAATTTTTTAAGATTTTTAGTACGTAAAATTTTGAATAGTGGACATATACCAAGTTTTTACATTTTAAACCCGAACCACTTCCTAAGCCTTTAGTCAACACTCCCCCTCAACCTAAGAGCAAAGGATGAATTTAAATGATTATGTGATTCCAATTGGAATTTATTTTTCCTTAGGTCCAAATGGGTTTGCTTTGCTGATTATCCATTTCATTCTCTTGTCTTTGCCCCTGGCACTTCTACATAGGTAGGGAAATTTAGTGTGCCATATCACTCCAATGAATAAGGAAGTTTTATGTATATGTGAAGAATCATGCTTTCTCATTATGTTTCCATTGGATAAGGCATTAAAAAGCTTATGGGATGTGAAGGATGAACGCTTTTTGAAAGAATTATTTTTTTTGCCTCTAGAATAATCACTAATTTCTTTCTTTAAGCAGATAATGTTCAATATCTTCTGAATCTTTTTCTTTTCTAAGATGGCATGATAATCCTTTAAATCTTTCAATTGTTTTACCAGCCTCTTATTCTCATTTTTCAAAAAGATTTTCTACTCAGACATCCTAACTATAATCTTATGAGCATTAAGTCCAAAAAAATCCGACGTCAGTGGACCAAAGGTGATCCCAACGGTCTTGTGGTTCCTTATGGTCAAACTACGGTCGTTGAGCTTATCTTTGCTATCATGCATGCAATGCATTAACTATTACAGACCATGATTAATATTACAGACCTAAATTGAAGGAAATATAAATTACAACAAATAAATATGTTGGGTCTTCATTTTCTTCAAGTCACCACTTGCTTTCATATAATTTAGCCAATATGATCCTGCACATAAACATGGCAAACATTAAATACCAAAGTATTTGTCATAATCAAAACGGGATATGACCCATAAGGTCAACACATAACTTCTAGTAGATCAATAGCTTCAAAAGTTGGCTTATGCCAACAACTTGTGTAACTCGCATCCAATAAGTGAAGGGAATCATCTATCTTTGTGAACTACCCCTCTAATTCTGGAAATTCTCTAATCAAGGGAGCTTTTTCATCAAATACCTCAAGCTGTTCAAAAGAATCATTTTCAAATGCACCATCAAAATCAAGAGCTAACAACAACTCTAAAATATCCAAATCATCTATTACATCAACTGTATGTGCTTCTACATCATCACACCCACTTGACATCTTGTGAGCATTGAACACGTTCATTTCCAATGTCATATTTCCAAACATGAGCTTAAGTACTCCGCTTCGACAATTAATCAAAGCATTAGAAGTAGCAAGGAATGGTTACCCAAGAATAATAGGGGCCTAGTATATGGTGGAGACAGGTTGCTGCATGTCTAAAACAACAAAGTCTACTGGGTAGTAAAATTTGTCAACTTGAACCAATACATCCTCAATAATGCCTCATGGAACTTTTACTGATCTGTATGCCAAATGTAACATCATGGAAGTTTTTTTCAACTCACTTAAACCCAACTGCTCATATATCGAAAATAAGAGCAAGTTCACACTACTCCCTAAATAAAGCAAAGCTCTCCTGATAAAAGATTCACCAATCATGATAGAAATAGTGGGAGAACCAGGATCTCTGAGTTTCTGAGGAGTCTGACTCAATATCAATGCACTAACTTGCTCAGTCAAGGAGGCCTTCTTCTTTACATTCAGTTTTATTTTCACTATGCATAGATCCTTCAGAAATTTTGCATATGCAGGAACTTGTTGTATGGCATACAAAAGCAGGATATCGATCTTCACTTGCTTGAAGATTTCTTGAATCTCAGTATGATACTTATTCTTCTAACCAAATGTCAACCTCTGAGGATAGGGTACCACAGGTTGATACTCCTTAATAGTCTCATCCTCCTTATTACCCGACTTCTTTGGATCTGAGCTTGCTTCATCTGATTTTTCTTTTACTTCATTCGTATCAGTTGCAACTTTAGGTGTTGGAGCAACTATTTTTTGATCAATGGGTATTTTAGGATGGGAAACTTCTTTTCCACTCTTCAAGGTAATGATGACCTTTGTTGACTCAAAAGAATCCCTTGAAACATTATGCACTGGTTGTTGTTGTTGTTGTCAATATACCTAGGGATTAGGCAGAGGCTATGCTAAAAATTTCCCTTTTTCTAAAGCATTCAATTGTATACTCATCTTATTAATTGTGCCTCATAGCTCAGTTATGGTCTGATTGTTATTCTGAATAAATTATTGAAGGGTGTTTGTTATTTGTGCCACAACATCATCAGAAGGTTTCTTTGATGGAATAGGAGCTAACTTAGGTTGAAATCCTAGACATGCGTAGCTCTGAGAGATCTGTTGCGGCTGATACTGATGTTGAGGAGGTGCAATTGGGTGATATAGCGGTTGCGGAGGTGGTGCATAAGACCGAGGAAGTTGCTGAAACTGTGAGGAAGATGGACCAAACTGATCATTCCTCCATGAGAAGCTCGGGTGATTCCTCTATCCTGGATTATAAGTGTTTGAGAATGGTTGGTTTTGAGATTTTTTGACCCAATTTACTGATTGCATCTGATCAAATATACTCTCCTACCATACTGGTAGAAACAGACAATCCTGAATCTCATGGTTAGGGGTCTCAGTAATAGAACATACCTCCACTGATTTCTTAGCTTTCACTTTCTCTAATTCCATAACCTCTAGTTTCTTAGACAAAGCAGCAACAAGAGCCTATAGACTAGTTTCCTCTTTGACCTCGTATTTACCTCCACCACCGATTGCTCTGAGACCTTGTGTGCTGCCATTAGTGCCTGATTATATCATGTGTTCCATTGTTGGGCACCTTCATCTAAGTAATCAAAGAATGATAGAGCTTGATCTAGTTCCTTGCTGAAGAACTCCCCATTGCACATAGTCTGGACAAATTGTTTACATTCAGGGGTAAGAGCAGTATAGAAATAATTGACGAACCTCCAAGTTTGAATCCGTGATGTGGACATGTATTCATCAGATCCTTGAACCTCTCCCAATAAGCTTGGAAGATCTCGTCACCTTTCTGCATGAATTGATTGATCTGCTCCTACAGGTACTGGGTTCTCTGAAAAGGAAATGTTAATTTAGGTGTAATCCCAAGAGGGGGGGTTGAATTGGGTATTTTCAAAATCTTTCAGAATATTTACCACTTAATCCCAATTTCTATGTTTAATAAATTAAATGCAGGAGTTTGAG
The DNA here is from genome assembly GCF_029873635.1 of Malania oleifera. NCBI lineage: Eukaryota > Viridiplantae > Streptophyta > Magnoliopsida > Santalales > Ximeniaceae > Malania > Malania oleifera. Next base: position 54,482,174 of record NC_080421.1, on the reverse strand, counting down.
GATGATTTAAATTATTATATCAATGAATGTTTTCCTAATTAGTTATCAAGTGCATGTGAGGTCATTCAAACATACACACATGAAATAGGAGTAATGAAATGTAGTGCGAAAAATAAAAAGATAAAGGAAGAGAGAAGGCAAACATGATTTTACGAAGTTCAGCCAACCCGGCCTATGTCCTCGCCTTGAGCAACCCACTCAAGGATTCCATTATATCCCTGCTCCTTAACCGGGATGGAGCTTCCCTTACATCCGCTACTTACAAGAGGCACAACCTCCTCCTCACCCGGTTCACAACCTGAATCATGATTACAATTATAATATAAAATCTACAAAACAACTCAAGATTCGCTTCTAACAAAGTTAGTGAGTACAATTGAAATCCTAACACATATACATATGATGAAACTTGAAGCTCAGTATGTATATAACAATATAATCGTTAGATGAATGATATGCTTCAACACACAATTTCCCTTTTGATCAAATCTCCCAAGTAATGATATAATTAAAAGCTTTGGAGAAAATTAGGGTTATAGTTCACTTTGCGAAAATGCACAAATATCAAATGTGAACTTATCAAAAGATGTGTCTTGAATATTATAAAGTGTTGGCCTAACAAGACTTACAATTCTTATTTTGATGATAACAAATCATGATGTGTTTAATATGGTTCGAATGAAAGTTTTTTAGGAAAAAGGAAAAGCTTAAAGGAAGTGACAAAGCTCAAAAGGATGATAAAGTTTATGGATAAAAAAAAAAGATCTCGACGAGCATGAAGATTAAAGATAATTTGATGAAAGCTCAAAGAAAAGATCAGAAACTCAAAGATGATGGAAGAACAAGGACTTACTTGAAGATCAAAGGAATAAAGTTTTAAGGATGTTTGTATGTAAGTACTTCAAGTTAATTTCAAGTATAAACTGAATTGAAACTCTCATAAAATCAAAAGAAGCTTAGAAATATAGTTTTAGAAAAACCCTAAAGTATGTTTTTCAAATCGTAGAAAAGAAGGGTTTACAAATAAAGTTTTTTTTTAAAATAGAAAGGCTAGGCAACTGCCTCAACTTGCCAAGCGACTGCCCAAATTAATTGAATAAAATTCAAAAGGGCAGTAGGGTTCCAAGCGACTGCCTGAACATAGACAGGCGCCTGGGTGGTTATGTCAGGCGACTGCCTTGGTTCTGGAAAACGACTGCCAGTGTTCTATGTTGTCAGTTTCTTCTATGACAGGCGACTGCCACTCGAATGTTGGCTTAAAAATTTCCAACGGGAAGATTTTTTAAATGAATTTTTTGGCACTTCTATTTTGAAAAACTTGGGGATTACTTCAAGGAAACTTGGGGGATAAGGAATTACTCTTAAAACTTCTATAAATAGCCCCAAACTTCAAAGATTTTATAGACCAAGAAATTTCCAGCAATCAAAGTTCTCTAAAAAGCTCTCAAACTCTCTTCTGTTTATTTAAACTTCAACTACTGAGTTATTGCTGGTTCAAACTCCGAAGTAAAGCTTTCAAAGTATGAATCTTTCAATATTTGGAAGATATTTGGTGATCTAAAATTAGTATTGAGCTTTAATCCTTTTATATTTGATTTACTTTGAAGTATACTTGTGCTAAATGTTGTACTAACCTACTTTGCTGTGAGAGTATTTTCTTATACACAAACTCTTCTCTATCTTGGTTCTTGTTTGTAGACGATTCAAGGTTGTAGAATCATTGGACCAAACGAGAGAATATCGTTTGGAGAGGCAGACTCTAGCTTAACGGAAGGAGTGATTGTAATCGATATTGTTCCACCCGTCAACGAAACTGAACTAGTGAATCCTTTGGTGGTTTGCCAAAGGCGAGGATGTAGGCTAGGTATAAGCCAAACCTCGTAAAACCTTGTGTCTCTCTTCTCTTCCTTACTCTTTATTTTTCAGCAATACTTACAACCTGTGTGTATGCTTTAAATTGTTAATTCTGAGTGTATGGTTGTTAAATAGACCAGAGGATAATTTGTTTTGGCTTGATCATCATTGATTGTAGAAACTGAAAGGGACTACGTTGGTTGATCATCCTAAACTTATTAATCCAAAAGTTTGTTTAAAAAATAAACACTAAGAAGAATTGTGAGTTTGGAATAAACATAGGGCTTACATAAATTTAGCGTGCTTTACAATTTATTACATAGCTTTTGATACAAAGATCAAGATTTTGATTATCTTGTTGATTGGTTGTGGTTGAATTGATTTTGTATTTACTTGTTGTGATTTTTGAAAAACAAAAGTTTTAAAATTGAAATATTTTTAAAAATCCAATTCACCCCCCCCCCCTCTTGAGAAGCTATCCTAATTTCATAAAGATCTAAATCAATATGTTTTCTTCCAAACATCCAAACACAATATGATCTTTGTAATATGAATATATATATGATATGAGTTCCAAAGATCAAAGGCCTAATATAAGATTTTTCAGAAAATATCCCTCAATAATTTATATAGCTATGAACTTCTAAAAATATTAAATCAAGTGGTTTTGTAGTATCAAAAATATCAAGTCTTTAACTAAATACACACTTGAATCAGAAACTATTTAACCAATGGCAAAAACTTTCTCAAGTAATGATCTTGTCAAAACAATCTCTATATGTATATGAACATTCAAGATCAATCTCTCTAATAATATTCAATAATAGATGATGAGATTAGAAACTCTTTAAAATAACAAATCAATTTACCAAACCTCAATACCAAGGTTGAAATCAAGATGTGTAAATGAAATCCCTTCGTTTTTTGAGTTTATTTTCCCAAGCTTGATGAGTATATGTTGGAGTGCAGACAATCGTATTGCAATATGTTCAAGTCTCTCAATTCTATTCCAAAAGTTGGGGCACTAGGGTTTAGATATAGATTATATAGGTAACCTTGCCCTTAGAATGATTTTTGACCATTGGATCAACTTGATGTATAAATAACTCGTGTGTTCTCTTATTAAAAGATCAATCTTTTAATCTTCCTGTAAGTTTAGATGACTGAGGGTTAGATCTCAGACGACTGAAGTTCCTTAGAACTTCGAAAAATTAACCTGGACACAGGGTCAAACAACTGAAGTTGGGGTTCAGTCTTCTGAAGTTTTGGGTTGAGACGACTGAAGTCTGAGTTGAGTCTTCTAATGTGCTTCTACCAGGTTCTGTGTTTCTCCATTAATTCTTCAGACGACTAAACTTAATCTTCAGTCTTCTGAAAAAATTCTTCAGACGTCTGAGCTTAACTTCGGTCTTCTGAAATTCAATCTTCAGACGACTGAAGTTCCTTAGAGTTTCAAAAAATTAACCTAGACATAGGGTCAGACGACTGAAGTTGGGGTTTAGTCTTCTGAAGTGTTGGGTTTAGACGACTTAAGTCTGAGTTCAGTCTTCTGACGTACTTCTGTCAGGTTTTGTGTTTCACCATTAATTCTTTAGATGACTAAACTTAATCTTCGGTTTTTAGTAGTTTACTCAGACGAATCTGACGGCTTTTGTAGAAGAGGCAAACCCAATCACAACTGAAGATTGGGTTCTGGAGATAGAGGAACTACTGGATGTGTTGGACTGCACCGAGGAGCAGAAGGTGCAGTACGCTACTCTTAAACTAGTGAGGGAAGCAAAAAGGTGGTGGAGATCTGCAAAACTGGTCGAGGAATAATGGCCAGGACCTATGGCTATAACCTGGAGCCTTTTTAGGGAGGTTTTCTTTAACAGATACTTCCCTACTGCTACCCGAGAGGCTAAGGTAGAGGAGTTCTTGAATCTTACTTAAGGACACTTGACCGTACAACAGTATGCAACCAAGTTTATAAAGCTATCTCTCTTTGCTCTATACATGATCCTGGACGAGCCAAAGAAGGCCCGGAGGTTTGAGAAGGGTTTGAGGCAGGGAATACGCGCATAGGTGGTGGCGTTATTGACTCATAGTTTTTCTGAGTTGGTGAACGAGGCCATAACAGTTGAGGCTAGTATCTAGGAGGGTAAGAGACTAGTAGCAAATCAGAAGAAGAGACCCTTGCCTTTGGGATTTTAGACTAGTGCTAGCAAGGGTACATGGATGCGGCATAGTAATTTCACAGGCCAGCAGCAGGAGTTGGGATATCAAGCCTATCAAGGGAATCCATCGCGTTCTACCTGTCCCAAATGCCATCAGAGGCATTGGGGCGAGTGCAGGGGTGGATCGGATAGCTGCTACAGTGTGGTGGGGCTGGACATATGGCATGGGACTGCTGCACAACATTAACTCACACTCCTCCACAACATTAGTATAGGGGAGGTAACCTGGCACCCCGAGGTGCTCACCATAGGGGCACCACCTTGGCGCAGGTGTACTTGCTTATACTAGGAGATATGGAGAACGCTGGCAATGTGGTGACAGGTACTATTTTCATTTTCTCAAATGGTGTTGTTGTGTTGTTTGACACAGGTGTGACGCACTCTTTTGTGTTTCAGGGATTGGTTAAATTGTATAAGGCAGAGACGTTGTTGGATGTCGAGTTACGTGTGGTCACGCTGACAGGGTCAGTTGTTGTGTGTAGTAAGGTGATTAGAGACTACCCAGTTTGATGTTATTTTGGGGATGGACTGGCTAGCATCTAGCTATGCGAGTATCGATTGCCACGGGAAGGAGGTAGTGTTCAGACCTCTAGGGGAGCAAGAGTTTAAATTTGTTAGGTCATGTGTGCACTTTGCACCATAGATCCTTTTAGAAATTCAAGAAAAGAGGTTACTTTTGGAGGGTAGCCAGGGGTATCTTACTTTTGTGAAAGTAGCACTGAAGGAGGGACTTAAGCTAAAGGATATCCTAGTGATAAGGGAGTTCTCGGATGTGTTTCCCAAGGACGTACCGGGATTGCCTTTTGATTGCAAAGTGGAGTTTGCCATTGAGTTAAATCCAGGGACAGTCCTAATTTATAAGGCTCCATACAAAATGGCTTCGGCTGAATTAAAGGAGCTAAAGGGGCAATTGCAGGAACTACTTGACAAGGGGTTTATCAGATCGAGCGTATAACCCTGGGGAACGTCGGTGTTGTTTATGAAGAAGAAGGATAGGTCGATGAGGATGTGCATCAACTATCAAAAATTAATAAGATGACAGTGAAGAACAAATACCCATTACCCCATATTGACGATCTATTTGACCAGCTAAAGGGCACACAGGTTTTCTCCAAGATCGATCTCTGATTCGGGTATCATCAGGTGAAGGTTAAATCATAGGATGTACCAAAGACAACCTTCTATACCAGGTATGGCCATTACGAGTTTTTGGTTATGTCGTTTGGTTTGAAAAATGCTCATGTAGTGTTTATGGATCTGATGAACAAGATCTTCTACCAATATTTGGATCAGTTCATGTTAGTGTTTATTGACGATATACTTGTGTCTTCAAAGAGCCTAAAGGAACACGAGGAACATCTAAGGATAGTGCTTCAGGTGCTGAGAGAAGGATAGCTATTTGCTAAATTTAAGAAATGTGAGTTTTGGCTGGAACAGGTTGCATTTCTAGGACATGTAGTGTCTAGGGAAGGAATCTCAGTAGACCTAAGTAAAGTAGAGGCATTAGTTGATTGGGCGAAACAGAAGAACGTGCATTAAATTAGAAGTTTCTTGGGTCAAGTAGGGTACTATCGTTGATTTGTCGAGGGTTTCTTTAGGCTGTCAAGTCCTTTGACACAAATTATGAGAAAGAATAGTAGGTTTGAGTAGACTAGTGAGTGCGAGCAGAGCTTCCAGGAATTGAAGCAGTGACTAATCACAGCTCTAGTGTTGACCATTCCATCAAGAGATGGTGGTTTTGTGATTTATAGTGACGCATCTCAGAAAGGACTCGGGTGTGTCTTGATGCAACATGGAAAGGCTATTGCATATGCTTCTCGCCAACTCAAGGTGTACAAGAAGAACTACCCTACCCATGATTTGGAGCTAGAAGCAGTGGTGTTTGCATTAAAGATCTGGCAGCACTTCCTATATGGTGAGAGGTGCGAGATCTTCACTGACCACAAAAGTCTTAAGTACTTTTTGACTCAAAAATATTTAAACATGATGCAGCGGAGATGGTTGGAGTTAATAAAGGACTACAACTATACCATTCATAACCACCTAGGAAAAGCTAATGTGGTAGTTGATGCTTTGAGTTGGAAGTTAGTGCCTGCATCAGTATCAGCAATTGTGGTTTAGCATGAGATTGGGATGGACCTGGAAAGGTTGAGTGTGGAATTAGTGGAAGGAAATCACTAGGTGACTATAACTAGTAAAAATTATACAGCCAACCTTATAGGAGAAAATTATAGTCATTCAGAAGAGAGACGTGGAGTTGATGGAAATTGTGGAGAAAGTATTGATTACGCGCTTAAACTACGTAATTAGTCGTTTTAATCTGAGCATTAGAACTTATATTTTAAATTAAATGCCTAATTACTCTCAATATTTTAAAAAAGTGCCCTATTTATAATTTTTGAGTTTCATTCAACCATTTATGAATTTTTGGCAATTTTTTATCGTAGGAAAATTCTTGGGAGCCAAAACCCGCATCAATTCGTAATTCGCACATAACTTTTCCATCCGACCTCTGATCAAGGCAATTCAAAATTCTAAAGAAATTTTAGAAAGATATCTACAACTTTTGTGTTTTGAAATTTGAGAGATACGGACCTTATTATGGTCGAAATTGGACTTGTTCGCTAGGGAACAGAAACATAAAATGAAAGAAACAAATAAGGAAAAATAAAATAAAATAGACTTGAAGTGACCCGGCCATGCAGTCGGGTCCCTTTTGTTTTATTTTGGAGCTGAAGACTCACATGGCTGAAGGGCTGAAGGGGCAGAGGGCAAGAAAGGAAATAAAAAAAGAAAAGAAAAGAAAAGAAAAGAAAAAGAGGTAGGGTAGGGTTGAAAAAAATTTAATTTCTTTTGGAGGGGGCAGCAGCTGTGGTCTTCTGTGGGAGTCTGCGCGCCGCTAGACAGCAAGGAGAGCTCCTCACAGCCAGCCCTCCATTGATCTCTCTCTCTCCTTCATTCTCTCTCTCTCTCTCTCTCTCTCTCTCTCTCTCTCATCTATCTCTCTCTCTCTCCTCTCTCTCCTCTCTCTCTCTCTCTCTTTGAGTTATTTTATTTCAATACATGTTGGAGCACTATTAAATTTAGTTGTTTTTTTTTTTTTATTTAATGCCACCATTGAGTTTAAATTTTAGTTGAATTATTTATATTAATTGCTTTAATTGTCTCTTTTGTTTTGAATCTTAAGTGTTTGGTTGAGTTAATCTTTATTATTAAGTTTAGTTTGTTTCTTTATTTGTAATCTTTGTTGGAATGAAATTTTATTTGAGCTGTTCTTATTGTTAAAGTCAGTTTGTTTCCCTTTTTATTTAATGTCAATAAATTTATTTTAAGTTAGATTATGTGTTGAGTTTGTCATGCTTCGTTTTACTTCATTATCATTGCCACACTTATTTTAATATTTAGTTTGGGTTATCTATTGAATTGAGCATTTTTATTTAAGTATTATTAGGTTGTTATTTCATCATTTTGTTTAAGTTTGTCATATAACTTAGTTTATTTTTGTTTAAGATCTTGTTTGCTTTATTTCTTTATTTAGGTTATTATCATATTGAGTTTAGTTTGTTTTTAATGAGTCTTGTTTGCTTTTTTTTTTTTTTTTTTTTTGGGGTCAAGTTATCATTGTGATGAGTTGGGTGTTTAATCTTAAGTCATTAATGAGGTTTAATTTTAGTTTATCTTTGTTTAGTTAGTGAGTTGGTTGGTTGATTTTATGCGTGTTAAATCTTTAGTTTAGGTTTCGTCATTTCAATTTCATCACAAATTCTCCAAAAACCCAAAATTTCGAATCTGAACCATGTTTAGTAAAATTTGTTTTCTTATTTTCTTCTCCTATTTCGCGCTAGTTTAGAACTAATTTTCATTCCTCGTGGAGACGATCTAGCCCTTGGGCTAAATATCATACGAAATAACTCCTATACTTGGGATAACTTTAGTGCTACTCATTTTTAGAAGTGAGTCAAGTACGGAGTAAGCAGCAACCAGACTTCAATGTTTCTGAGGATGGAGTTTTTAGATTCCACGCTAGATTGTGTGTGCCTAATGACACGAAGATTAAAAAGATGATTCTAGAGCAGGCTCATTGCTTTCTCTATACTATTTATCCGAGAAGCACGAAGATGTGTAGAGATCTGTGAGAATCGTTCTGGTGGATTAACATGAAAAGGGAGATTGGCAGATTTGTAAAACAGTGTTTGACATGTTAGCAGGTAAAAGCAGAGAAAGAATGTCATTTAGGTAATAGTAGATCAGATGATGAAGATTGAGCTCTTTGTCCAATCAGTATTAGTTATTCTATGAATAGGCTAGCAGAACTTTATGTGTAATGACCTGCCTATTTTCCCATAATTAATTTATATATATATATATATATATATATATATATATATATATATATAACAACATACATAATAACCCTATAAACTAGCTTATAAACTAGACTAATCATGATCAACTCGGACCCGTGGGTACTACGGAAATACCTATCATATATCTCTAATACATATGCAGCGGAAAACATAAATTACATACATATGATCCAACCAGTCACAATACCGGAGTTTTACTAAATTTGTCATATACATATACATACATTCCAAAAAGACCAAAATGCATCCTTGGGTCATAACCCAAAATCCATTTAACCCTAACTCACCCACTTACCCTACAGATAGGGTAGCTCGGCTAATCTCTACTGCCACGGAGCTTGGTCCGCCTTTCAACCTAGATTTCCCGAAATGTTTGTATGGCTGGGGTAAGACACCTCTTAGAAAGGGAGAAAAACTAATATCAGTGTGTGGTAACATGACTATTTTTTGTGATATACATATAAACAATACATAATTCATATCTAGTATAAATAGTTGTATTATATCTGAATAAAACATGATTTATCATAACATAACTTAACATACTAAATTTCTATACTTGGAAAATCATCTTGTATAACCATATCATACTTGAATTATTACCCAGGATAGATAGATAGTTAGCTATTGTCATGTCTTGCCCCCCACATGACGGAGTTGTGCAGCCTGAAGGCGGGACCTAGCAATGGTTGGCTAACCATGCTAAGTCAAACATAGGTGTATAAGTATGATGGGTCTGTTCCACTTGTGCCGAACTACCAGGGGAACTACAATACTCCCAAAAAGCCACATCTACTGCCATCTCCCACATTCTACATAAGATGTGTGGTAGCACTAACGTAAACATGAACATATAGCTACGGTACCGTTCTTCGTGAAACTAAACTAAGCTATCCGGGTTGTGATAACATATAATACATGTCATGATATTGAACATAGCAGTTTCATATTTCAGAGTAAAACATGACATGATAATATTTTCTTGAAACTTGACATAACATGCATAATTACGGCATTTATGCCGTCATATCATAACGTAAAAATCATGACACCGGCACCGGTATAACATGACATACTTGTACATGAAATTCTCGCACTGTTTAACATAATATTCTTAAAACCATAGTTCTTATACTGTTTTTATGGTTTCCCTGAAAACTGCTATAACATGTTTATCTTGGAAAAATCATAATATTTCAATATAACATAATTTTCATGGAAATATTATACTGATACCACACAAATGTAGGTAACCTCATAAACTCATAATTTTTTTTGAAATGATATTTTCTTATAAAATGTGTTAAAATCATTTTCATGTACAACAGCAGTATTCCCAAACATAGTTCTATATCATACATATTTTCCTGAAACTAAATGTTGTATAATAATAAATAATTCCATGAAAAATGATGACTTAATTTATCCCCTTACCTGACTTATTGAGAAGCCTACAAAAATAACAAAACCTGCTTCTGCTGTATTCCCTGCTCAACAACTTGAAATTATATTTTCCCCAACAAAACTTCATTATTATTCTATCTAAAACATTTTCCTCAATCCAGAAACATCAAATACCTTATAAAACTTAAAATAACCAACTTACCCTAATTTTGGGATGGTGCCCAAGTTGGCCTAACCAACGAACTACTCCAGCAAATATGAAGAGAATCTTCCCAAGAGTAGCATGGCGGCTTCTAATCATCGAACCAGCGAAGAACGAACCCAAAAACCTAGAGAGAAGTTAGAGGACAAATTTTAGAGAGAGAAAGTGAGGCTGCATGCAGGTTTCTCACTAGAAAATGTGATTTTTAGCCTTATATAGAGTGTTGTCCACATGGCCTGGTCAATGAGCCATGGCGCCTTGTCAGCGAGTCCAAGAAGGAGGTTCATAGATGAGTATCGACCCTCGCCGACAAGTTTTAGGCCCTGAGAATAACCCTCTAGGTGAATTCTCATTGACGAGACGTGTCACCTTGTCGACAATCCCAAGAAGACTGCTCGTCGATGAACACTCTGCACTCGTCAACGAGACCGTGCTGATTCCCTTTTGAAAAAAATCATTTTCTCTCATTTTTTTTAGTATTTAATTACTATAATTCTTTGGGTCTCTACATTCTCTCCTCCTTATAAAATTTCGTCCTTAAAATTTACTATCTATATTGAACACCATCATTTTAGGAAAATGGGCTGCTTATTTTATTATTTACCCTCACTTGTGGTGGAGGAATACCGTGGTTACATTCAAAGTTTTGGGAGATTACAAATATATAAAAGAAAATATTCTCCCAAACCAAAATACTACCTACTATTAGAAAATTATTACATGTACTAACTAACCTACACCAAAGAAACTTAACATACTTACCTGCATTTTTTCTGATTATCACTGGTCCTCACTAAATAAGTACGGGTATTTGTGTTGTATTTCTTCCTTAAGCTCTCATGAAGCTTATTCCACCACATGATTCCTCCATAGGACTTTTACTAATGGAATTCTCTTATTACACAATTCATGTTCCTTCTTATCTAAGATCTGCACTGGTATCTCCTCATAAGCCAGTGATTCTCTGAGCTTTATCTCTGCATAACTGACCATATGGGAGGAATTTAGAATGTATTTCCTCAACATAGAACATGAAATATGTATTCTAGATAAAACTGGTGGTAAAGTTAGCCAGTAGGCAACTGACCTCGCTCTATCAAGTATCTCGAAAGGGCCAATAAACTTAGGGCTCAGCGTACCCTTCCTCCCAAACCTCATAGTACCTTTCAATTACGCTATTTTTAGAAATACATGGTCTCCCACTTTGATTTCCAACTTCCGGTGGCGATTATCTACATAGTTTTTCTGCCGACTCTAAGCTGCACTAATTCTTTCTCTAATAAGCCAGACTTTATCGTACGCATGTTGCACTATTTCTAGTCCCAAAACTCACTTCTCACCAATCTCATCCCAATATAGAGGAGAACGGCATCTCCTACCATATAGCGCCTCATAAGGTATCATGCCGATGTTGGTCTAACAGCTGTTATTGTATATAAACTCTACCAACGACATATACTAGGTGCAACTACCCCCCCCCCAAATCCAACACGCATGCCTGTAGCATATCCTCTAATATCTGAATCATCCTCTCTGACTGACCATTTGTCTGAGGATGAAATGTCATGCTGAATGATAACTAAGACCCCATAGCTTCCTGCAAGCTCTTCCAAAACTGTGACATGAAACGTTTGTCTCGGTCTGATACTATAGACATTAGCACACCATGCGATCGTACTATCTCTTGAATACATATTTCTACTAGTATGTCCATGGAGTAGTTGACTTTGATAGGGATAAAGTGAGTGGTCTTCATCAGTCGATCTACGACCACCCAAATAGCATTTTGTCCCTGCTGCACCGATGGTAAACCAATCATGAAGTCCATAGTAATGTGATCCCATTTCCACTCCGGGATGTAAAGTGGTTGTAGTTGACCTACCGGGAGCTAGTGCTCAGCCTTTACCTGCTGACACGTCAAACACTATTGCACAAACTCGATAATCTCCCTCTTCATGCCGCTCCACCAGAAATACTCTTGCAGATTCTTATACATTTTAGTGCTATCGGGATGTACCGTGTACAGGGACCTATGAGTCTCCTCAAGGATTGCCTTTCTAATATCCTCATTTGTAGGCACGCACAATATGGTACAAAACCACAGAGCTCCATCATTTGATATACTAAACTCCTCCCCTTGTCCGTATTGTACCTTCTCTATCAACTCCATCAACTCTACATCATTCTTCTGTGCTGCTTTAATTTTTTCATCTAGTGTAGGTTGCACCACTAGGTTGGCAATAAATGCATGGTGATCACTTTCTACTGACTCCATGCCAAGCCTTTCCAAGTCCATCAGGATCGGGTGCTAAATTACTATTGCTAACTTTGTTATTTCCCCTTATTTGTGACTCAGAGCATCAGCCACCACATTAGCTTTACCTAGATGGTAGTTGATAGTACAGTCATAATCCTTGATGCGCTCTAATTATCTTCTTTACCGCATGTTCAACTCCTTCTGCATGAAGAAGTACTTCAAACTTTTATTATCTAAAAATATTTCACATCTCTCTCCGTACAGATAATGCCTCCAAATTTTCAGTGGATAAACGATTGCAGCCAATTCTAGATCATGAGTGGGATAATTCTTTTCATATTCTTTTAATTGTCTAGAGGCATATGCTACTACTCTGCCCTACTACATCAATACATATCCAAGCCCCCTCAAAGATGTGTCACAGTAGGTCACGTAACCATTACCTCGTAATGGAATGGTCAATACTGGTGCATTGACGAGCCTCTGCTTCAATTTCTGGAAGCTCTACTCACAACTATCGTCCTATTCAAACCTAGCATTCTTTCTGGTTAGTCACGTCAAAGGCCCTGACAATGCTGAAAATCCTTCTGCAAACTGATGGTAATATCTCGCCAGTCCCAAGAAACTCCTGATTTCCTATACGTTCCTCGGCCTGACCCAATTCACCACTGCTTCTATTTTTCTGGGATCTACTGAAATTCCATCCTCTGATATAACATGCCCCAAAAATGCAACTTCTTTAACCAGAGTTCACATTTACTAAACTTGACATATAATTTCTTTTCCCTGAGCATCTGAAGTACTAGCCTTAGGTGCATCGCATGCTCCTCAAAACTCCTCGAGTAGACCAGTATGTCATCAATGAAAACCACAAAAAACTGGTCTAAATACTGATGAAAGATTCTATTCATAAAATCCATGAATACAGTAGGAGCATTTGTTAGACAAAATGACATAACAAAAAATTCATAATGCCCATACCTGGTCTTGAAAGCTATCTTTGAAATATCTTCAAGTTTTAACTTTCACCTAGTGATAACCTAACTTGAGGTCGATCTTGGATACACATGTGCACCCTGAAGCTGATCAAATAAGTCATCTATACGGGGTAGAGGATACTTGTTCTTAATTGTTACATTGTTTATTTCCCTATAATCTATGCACATCCTCGTAGACCCATCCTTCTTTTTCACAAATAACACTAGAGTTCCCCAAGGCGATACACTAGGTCTAATAAACCTTTTATTCAATAAATCCTACAACTGATCCTTTAATTCTCCCAATTCTGCTAGAGCCATTCGATAAGGAGCTTTAAAGATCGGCGCCGTCCCTGGAAGTAAGTCAATAGCAAAATTTATCTCGCGGTCAAGAGGCAATCCAGGTAGTTCTTCTGAAAAAACGTCTGGAAACTCCTTAACCATTGTTGTACTGACAAGCTTTAATTCATTTTCCGTCACCTCCTTTACATAAGCCATAAACCCTTGACATTCGTCCAGAAGTAGTCTTCTTGCCTGCATGGCTGACACTAACTGAGGTGGGGAATGCACCCGCGACCCCACAAATCTGAATACTGGCTTTCTTAGTGGTATAAAAATCACCTCTTGTAGATGACAGTCGATATTAGCATGGTTAGTAGCTAGCTAGTCCATACCCAGTATTAAATCGAATCCATGCAAATCTAGCATAATTAGGTTAACTGGTAATACTCTCCCTTGAATTTCTACTGGGTAACCCCTGAGCACCCTACGACACCTCACCACTGACCCTGTCGATGTTACTACTGACAATTCGACATCTAATAACTATGCCTGAACACCCGACAATTTAACATATCCCGCAGACACAAAGGAATGGGTGGCACCTGTATCAAATAAAACAATAACTTGATATGATAAAGTAGTAAGGGTAACTGTCACGACATCGTCTGCAGCCTCCACGTCTCCCAACATCAAAGCATATACCCTTGTCAGAGCTACATTCCTCTACTGACCTCAGCGAGGCACCTGATAACCTTCTCGGTGTGGTCTGGGAGCAGGTGCAATACCAGGTGGTGTAGGGAAATCTCGTACTAAATGTCCTAGTACACCACAGCGATAGCAGATGCCTCTCCCTGCTTGACACTCTCCTAGGTGTCTCTTTCCACATGTTTGACAAACAGGATAGGTCTGCACTCCCTGAACCTCATGGCCCCCAGTCTCCTACCTTTATCCTCTGCCATAATTACCTCTCCTCCACTAGCTCCGACTAGAGCCTGCCTGAGAACCTAAAGGCATGGACCTCTTCTTCCGTCCCTCCTCCTCTGCACCCATCCGCTCACCGGCCTTAGCCACAGCTGCTCTGTCTACCAATTCAGCAAAGTCCTACATTTTCAACACCACTAACTATTTGTATATTTCTCACCTCAAACCTCTTTCAAACTGCCTCGCCTTCTTTGCCTCATCGGGTATGATGTACAGGGCGAGGCGGGACAACTCTATAAACCTCATCATGTACTATTGGATTGTTTTCTATTCCTGCTTCAAATACATGAATTCCTCCACTTTGGCCTCCCTGATAGTGGCCAGAAAGTATCTGTCGAAGACAAATCTTTAAAACGGCATCAGGTCATAGCTATAGGCAGTGCCCTTTGTTCCTCCAATAGTTTCACCATAGTCCACCATCTTTTGGCCTTTCCTGTCATCTTATAGGTGGCAAATAAGACCCTGCTCTTCAGTGCACTACAGTAGTGCCACTACTTTCTCTATTTCCTACATCCAGTTTTCGACGACTGCAGGATCAGTTCCTCTTGAAAATGCCAGAGTGTTCATCTTGGTTAATTTCCCTATCGTGCACCTGTGGCCTACAGACGGGTCTCCTTGCTCCCTGGAGCTCTGTGCAATCTTAGCCATGACCTGCTGAGCTACACTGCATAGTATTGCATCTGAATCAGCCTCGCCTACACCTGAGGGCCCTGCACCCTCACTACCGCTCACATGAGCACAACCACCACCAGGGTCCATCCTGAAAAGACAATAAACATGAGTTAGGGACCCTACCCTTATAATTTACATATCTAACCAAAATTCTTAGTATCCCTTCTATCTTGACATCCTTATCCTAATTCAAGATTCAGTTCTACACTTTAGAAACACAACCCGACAATATTTTACTATGACTTTCCTGAAATCGTCACCCCAGGAAAGACACAGAAACCACCACAGAAGTCCTACCTCCAACTGCAGAACAAACCCTTAAACCCTTTTCCTATACTCTGGTATTGTTTCCACTGCACTTTAAAGTCTACAGAACCTAGCAACCTAGGCTCTGATACCAAACTGTAATGACCTGCCTATTTTCCTTATTTATTTTTTTTATATAACAACATACATAATAACCCTGTAAACCTACTTATAAAGTAGACTAATCATGATCAACTCGAACCTATGGGTACCGAGGAAAAACTTGTCATACATCTCTGATACATATGCAGCGGAAAACATAAATTACATACATACCATCCAACCAATCACAATACCAAAGTTTTACTAAATCTGTCACATACATATACATACATCCCAAAAAGACTAAAAAGTATCCTAGGGTCATAACCCAAAATCCATTTGACCCTACTCACCTATTTACCCTACAAACAGGGTAGCTCGGCCAATCTCTATTGTCGTGGAGCTCGGTCTGCCCTTCTACCTGGATTTCCTGAAATGTTTGTATGGCTGGGGTGAGACACCTCTCAATAAGGGAGATAAACTAATATCAATGTGTGGCAATATGAGTATTTTTCGTGATATACATATAAACAGTACATAATTCATATCTGGTATAAACAATTGTATCATATCTGAATCAAACATGATTTATCATAACATAACTTAACATACTAAATTTATATACTTGGAAAATCATCTTGTATAACCATATCATACTTGAATTATTACCTAGGATGGATAGATAGTTAGTTGTTGTCATGTCTTGCCCCCTATATGACAGGGTTGTGCGGCCTGAAGGCGGGACCTAGCAATAGTTGGCAGACCATGCTAAATCAAACATAGGTGTGTAAGTACGATGGTTATCTTCCACCTATGTCGGACTACCATGGGAACTACAACACTCCCAAAAAGCCACATTGACTGCCATCTGCAACACTCTACATAAGATGTGTGGTAGCACTAACGTAAACGTGAACATATAGCTATGGTACCGTGCTTTATGAAACTAAACTAAGCTATTCGAGTTGTGATAACATATAATACTTGTCATGATATTGAACATAGCAGTTTCATATTTCAGAGTAAAACATGACATGATAATATTTTCTTGAAACTTGACATAACATGCATAATTACGATATTTATGTCATCGTATCATAATGTAAAAATCATGACACCAGCGCCAGCATAGCATGACGTACTTCTACATGAAATTCTTGCATTGTTTAACATAATATTCTTAAAACCATAGTTCTTGTACTATTTTTATGATTTTCCTGAAAATTTATATAACATGCTTATCTTGGAAAAATCATAATATTTCAATATAACATAATTTTCATGGAAATATTATACTCATGCCACACAAATGTAGGTAACCTCATAAACTCATAATTTGTTCTGAAATGATATTTTCTTATAAAATGTGTTAAAATCATTTACCTGTACAACATCAGTATTGTAATGCCCCGAACCCATAAACCCAGCTCCGATGCGTTATACCTAATAATATCCTGATAAATCATAATTCATAACTTACGCAACAAAAAACATAAACATAATCTCCATATAACATATACCATAATACCGTAATATCATAATACCAGAGTTTACTAATCCCTATCTAAATTCCATATTAACCATCCAACACCTGCATTTCCATAAATACATACATCTCTAAAACATTTCAGTATATTCACAATCATTCATCCCTTTCTTTTATAGTCCTTAAAAATGCTAAAATACCCTCGAGCTCCTAAGTCCGACCTCGAGGATGTCCTGAAAAAGAAACATTCATATTCGGGTGAGACACATCTCAGTAAGGAAAGAAACATACATATTAAAACAGCGTGTGGCCAACATGAGGTAAATAGATATCATTTTAATTACATTTGCAAATCATCTCATAACATTGAAATCATTTTCTGAACCTAAACAATCACATGCAAATATTTAACCCACGAGATTAACCAAGGATAGGAGTGATTACCCGCCCATACAAGTAACACCCCTCTGCTCTGATACTTAGGCAACCCTAAGGTCATGACTAAAGCATACCAGGGCACTCACCTTACTCAGTAAGCCATCAAGTGTTAACTTGATCTCGTACTCACGCATTCAACAATAGTTTACTGGCAAAGGCCCTAAGGATAAGGAAATCGACCCGCCCATACAAATAGGTTCCCTCTGCTCTAGTATGTTATGCAGCTGCTGCCACATCTGAAGCTACTAGTGCACTCACGTTTCTCAGCAAGCCCTCAGGCGAAGAGTTCGCCTTGCCTAATCGTAACATGTTCTATATACATAAATACTTCTAATAACATAATACTTTATTCCTTTCTATCATTATTTATTCATACACATTTGTTCATGTTCATAGCTTAAACATTGCATTTCATTTCACTTTAAGTGACTCTTTCCCATTTACATCGTTCACATTTTTCATTTCATTTTACTGCCATTTCATTGTCATTTCATTGCATAACATTTTCATTTCATTCCTTTGTACTACAGCTGCTCTTTAGCCATCATCAGTTAGTCCACATAGAAATGCGCTAGAATCTGTTACAATTAGTCCACATAGAAATGCGCTAGAATCTGCTAACATGGCTGTCTTTCAGGTGTCTTATATTTACATGGTTGCATTTAACATACATAAGCAACATTGTCCATATCATATTTTATTCTTAATACTTTATTTGCTTAACCTGCATCTTATACATTTAATATATATATATATATATATATATATATATTTGCACAGAATCTCATGCCACACAATTTAATAGTAAAAGTCATATATATATTCCTTACAAAATAAGCCTACCCATTATTAACATTTATATGCTGAAAATACATTTCATTTCTTACTTAATTTCTTAGAAAATACCTTTCACTTTCATTTGTTAATTTTCACATATACATAGCTATATAAACAACCTTCGACTCAAAAAACATAAATTTCATGGCTGATATTTTTAATTCACATAAAAACACATATACATAAATAACACATAATCCTTTTTAATTCGTGAAAAACCTGATTTAATATATAAATTTCCCCCTTACCTGACTTCTGATCTATGCCTGTAGGATCCCCGAACTAATACCCACAGCATTCACTTGGACCTTGAATCCAAAAATCCTAATTTAATTAAATAAATTCCAATTAATTCAAATCTTAAGGAAAACACTTATTTACTATTTTCTAAGCTCCAAATAACAACATTCATTAAGGAAATCCCAAAATAACTCACTTACCTTGATTTTGAGATATTTCCAAAACCTCACAACCTAACGATCAGCTCCTACAACCTTGTAGAGAATGATCCTACGAACCTCGTGGTAGTTCTGATTTGACAAACCGGGTCAAATCTGTCCCAAAATCAAAGACAGAAGGCTGGGAGACCGTTTAGAGAGAGAGAGTAAAGTGAAATCCCGAGTTTCTCGCTAAAAAATGAGAGAAATTCTACTTATAGGCAAGGCTTCGTCAATTAAACATATGGATTCATCGACGAGGCACTATAGATACTTCGCCTACGAGAAGATACCTTCATTGACGAAATTCAGAGTTCCAAAATATACTCTCTCGAGATTCCTTCGTTGATGAGGAACTGGATTCATCGACGAGCTTTAGAAGGACACTCGTCAATGAGGAAGAGACTGAAATTAGGATAGTTGTCCTAAGAGGGGGGGTTAATTGGTTTATTTTAATATTTTGACCATTTATGAGAACTTACTTGTTTTAATACAACAATGAGAAAAATAAATCAATCAACTAATAACCACAACCAAAAAACCACACCACAAGATACACAAACCAATTAACCAAAGTATTCAAATAATCATGCAAGTTTGTTAAGCCTTTTATTAGCTACCGTGTAGATGTTTGCAACCTACTTTGGATGAAAGTTTTGTTTGTGCTTCTCTTGATTAAGATTTTTGAAAATTAACCAAAGTAATCCCTTTTGGGTTTCTGCAAACGGTTAATCAAAACATACTTTCTAAATATCAAGAGTCTTCCTTTGACTTTAATTTTAAGCCTTGCAACCTGCACTTTAGCATACACATAGATATATTGTGCAAAAAAACAATGAATAAGGAAGAGAGAGATACACACAAAGATTTTACGAGGTTTGGCTTCAACACAGCCTACATCCTCGCCTTTGGCAAATTACCGAAGGGTTCCACTATCGTAGTTCCTTTACCGGGCAAAATAACACCGATTACAGCACTCCTTTGTTAAAGCTAGAGCCCGCCTTCTCCAAACGATGTACTCTCATTTGGTCAACGATCCAACAACCTGGAATCGTCCAAAATCTACAAGAGAAACAATAAGAAGATTGTGTACAAAGAATGCTCACACAAAGAGCAAGTTAGTACAATTCAAATCTATGTACTTCAAAAAGTAAATATCAAGAATGAAATACACTTTCGAAGTTTAAGAGTAGATTTTACCAAACTCCATTTTCTCTAGATGAGAAATCAACAAGTATAACTCAGGGATTGATGATCAATGATCTCAAAACACCAGCACTTTCAGTTTGCAAAAGATAAGCAAGTAGAGACTTTGAGAGCAAGAGAGCTTATGGCAGATTTTTCAATACTTGGTTGTATTTTGATTTGGAAAACCATGTATTTATAGGCATTCAAACAAGTTTCCTTGTTGCTTAAGTTTCCTTGGAGTATTTCCCAAGTTTTTAGAAAGATTGGAGCCCAAGCAACTAATATTTAAAAAATAACATTTTGAAAATTTTTGCCTGTTAACAGTGTTCAGAAGACCGAACACTCGAGTTGAGTCATATGAAGTTCCTGATCCTTTAAACAAAATGAACTCAATACAAGGTCAGATGACTGAAGTCAAGGTTAGACGACAAAAGTGTCGCATTTAGACGACCGAAGAGTTAAGTTCAAATGATCGAAGTGCTTCTACTAGTTACAATCTTTCTCAAATAATTCTTCAGACACCTGAGCTTATCCTTCAGACGTATGAAGTAATTCTTCAGTCAACTAAACGTGAAGTTCAGTAATTTGAAGTTACCACTTCAGACTTCTAAGAGAAATTTCAGTCTTTTGATGTTCTGGTTTTCTGAATTTTTTAATCCCTATGCAAAATATGATTTTCTTTCTTTCTTTATCCTTTTATAAAAAAAATTTTGGGTTTTTTTATTTTATTTTTAAAATAGGTCTCTAATTCCAGATAACCCCCTGAAGAAGCTTCGAAAGATATTTCAATAGATATTTAGACTTTGAAGTACTTACATTGGTTTTCCTAAAACCTTATATGCTAAGCTTGAGATCATCCACTTTCTTTTTGCTTTGAAATCCCTTGGATGTTTGCTTGAGCTAGTTTTAGTTTCTCATGCTTTGATCAATCTTGTACTATTTTAAGCTTCTTTTTTAATCACTTGTTAGTTTATCTAACTTGATGGTCCATAATGATCCTTGTTTTCCTGAAACACCAAAACTCGAACATTCCAAGTTCAAATGTCTTTTGTTTGTTATCACCAAAACTGATTGAAAAGCCTTGTTAGGCCAACAATCTCCCCATTTTTTATGGTGACAAATAAGGAGCAAAGATAAAGGTTTCTTTGAAAAATACTCCCCCTTAAAATACTCCCCCTTACTATAAGCATCCGATAAAAAAATAAATAAACAAGGAAACATGGCATAACATCCAAGCTAATAAATAAGCAAGGAAACATGGCATATTATTCAAGCATGTCAATATAAGTTGTTGCAAGTTCATATGTCAATGTATATTCTTTGCATTTTATCTTTGCTAATAACTTTTCTCCCCCTTCGTCATTATTCAAAAAGAACAAGTAATACGTAATAGGAAAGTTATTTTTATAACCATCGAGGAAGTGTTTACGTAACAAGGTGTGACAACCAAATTTTCATTAAGAGATGTTACAACAAAAAGAGTCAAAGTACCAACACAGTTCAACTTTTGAGTTAGATACTAATTAGATACTAGATTATATTCAAAAATCAAGTTTAACAAGTTTTTGACACTAGATGCTGCCTAATGATCTTCTTCTTCATCTTGGCCTTCTTCTTCTTCCTCAGTACCTCCTGCTTCTTCTTCGTCTTGGCCTTCTCCTTTTTTTTCAATTCCTTCTTCTTCTTCTTCTTCCTGTTCTCCCTCTTCTTCTTCAGAACCTGCTTCATTATCAAAACTATCATCTTCACTTCGAGGGGCTGAGCTGATATCCATGGGTTCACCTTCTCAAGAAGAGCTAGCCTGATACTTCTCAATTTGAGTGACGTGCAAATCAAGGGATGTAATTTTTTCGTTGATGCTTCTAAGCCCAGTGCGCACTTCAGATGAGAAACTAGAGAAGTCCTTTTGAAATTATAAGAACCATAAAGGTGCATCATGAAAGGATCTCAAATCCTGAGTGGGAGAAGAAGGTGCTCTGCTGAGGTTGAGGTGGCAGTTGCTAGGGCATGCGAAGTTCTACTTGATTTCAAGTACCAACCTGAACTTCCTTTTTCATAACCCATTTGCTTTAGAGAGATCACGTTAAAAAATTCATAATGGGTTCTCTTTATGAAGAATTCAGAACTAGTGGAAACATGAAGGTGGGAGAAAAGAAAAGTGAGGACACCTCCATATGGAAGAACAACTTGGGAGGACTCTAGTTTTTGCCCACATCCATTTGATAATTAAACTGGCCAAATCTAGTTTCTTCCCTTTGAGCAGGCACCAAAGAATGAAGCACATACGAAAGGTGATCAAACGAACCTTGTTTGGGTAGTATGTTATTGGCAATGATTTTATGTAAAATTTGAGCTTTCAAACTAAGTTGCTTATACAAAGGAGAATGCCCAAAATAAATAGGTTCACTTTCCATGATTAATGGGAGGAAAGTTTCGAGGGTAAACCCTTGTTCTAAAATCCAGGATTGAGCAAACATAGGACAATCAAATTCGCCTAGAGTAATTTTGAAAATGGGAGATAAAATTTCAGAATTTAGCAAGATTTTCTTCCCTTTTACTTCAGAAGAGAAAATCCCATTTTCATAAGTCATATTGGCATAAAATATTTTAATAAGATGAGGGTAAATTCATTTTGGTTGCTGGGTAACAAAATCAAACCATCCTATATTTATAAATAAAGGAAGGATTTCTGGAAATTCAGTATTTAAGAATGAGATATCCAATACCTTTCCAAGAATAGGATCTATGGTGCCGATGGAAGTACAGTAACGAAGCTTGGCTTGAGGTGCAACTAGCCATTTATCAAGATTTTGCTCATCCCTGCCATACGAAGAGCCACGATTGGTTGTTTGCTTAATACGAGGCATATTCGAAGAAGAAGCCTGATTGTAGAAACCCTAGGTTTCGTGGAATGAACCTTAGAAGAGAGAATCAAGCTTCGGATTGAGGGATTTATTGGTGAGGATGAAGAGGAATAGTGAGAGATAGGTTCGGACGAGTATAACAATGAACTTCAGAAGGCTGAAATAAGGGTTTTAAGGATGGTTGTTATATTTAAATCCCGTGACTTTAGATGACTGAAGATTATCTTCAGTTGTCTGGAGATTTTATATCTGGAATGTGAAGAATCAGTAGCTTCTCAGTCGTCTGAAGTTCTAGGTTCAGTCATCTGAACCTATCTGCTACAGTGTTGAGTCATCTGAAGTTTTTAGTTCAGACGACCGAAGATCATAAAGATATTATAATTTCATTTTTAACTCACTTCTCTACTATGAAGTAACCCAAGTTCTCTCCTAATAATTATAAATTTTTCTTCACTTAAGGGTTTCATAAATATATCTGCCCATTGGTCATTTGTATTAATGAACTCAAGAATTATATCCTCTTTTTGGACATGATCTCTCAAAAAATGATGCCTTATATTTTTGGTTCTTGAGTGCGAAATTGGATTTTTGGACCAAATAAGTCTAGGTGTAATAGTTCTAGGGGTCTTTTAATAGATATGTATCTTTTTTTCTTTTTGAAGCTTGTTTTGACTTGCTTTCCTTTTTGGCATGCATCACACATCTTGTCTTTTATGAATTTGGTATTTGGTAATCCTTTTACAAGATTTTTCTTTGATAATTTGGATAATAGGTTCATGCTAGCATGTCCTAGTTTCCTATGTCATAGCCAACTTATTTCATTCATTGCTGCCAAACAAGTTACGTTCTGATTTACTAGGCTCTCAAGATTTATATAATAAACATTATTTATCCTATGAGCTATAAACAAGTTTTCATTGTTCTTAGGATTTTGGATAGCGCATTTTTCTTTCTTAAAGGTTATTTCAAACCCTTTGTCACTTAATTGACTAATGCTTAAAAGGTTGTGTTTTAATCCTTCTACTAATAGCACATTATCAATAGTGAGAGAAGGTTCTTTACCTACTTTTCCAATGCCAATAATTTTACCTTTGGCATTGTCGCTGAAGGTGACGTATCCCCCATCCTTTTGTCTTAGTGTGGTAAACTTGGTCCTGTCACTGGTTATGTCCCTTGAACACCCGCTGTCCAAGTACTACTTATCCATTGACGGTGTTGTCCTAAAGCATACCTACAATGAAGAATTCATTGTGTTAGTCTCTGGAACAACCCAAATTCTCTTAATTTTCTTTGAATTGTTTTTAGTTCCATTATTGACTCTCCATTCTCCTTGAATTTTGACATATTTTCTTTTTAATGGGCAGTTGAACATTACATGACCTTTAGTCTTGCACATATCGCAAGTGGTGTGTTCATGTTTGTTGTTATAGGAGGTGCTAGCATAGTGCTTGGCTTCCTTGACGAAGTATCCCATGTATAATTTTTTATTTTTTTTATTTTTTTTACCATTATAACATATCCCTTCTTTATTTCCATGTAGCCTTTGTTGTCCAATCATGTTTTCAAAATTTTCTTTACCTTTGGTAAAGTCATATATAATTTTATCCTTATCCTCTACTGATTTCTTAAGTTCATTTAGTTCTAAATCCTTTTTATTCAAATCATATTCATGAGCTTTGCCTAACTCTGGAGTTACTCTATTTACTTCCTCTTCTAACTTCTTAATACAAGAGTCTTTTTCTTTTTCAATGATTTTGAATGATTCAAGTTGCTTCAATACTTTATTTTGATCTTTCAAAGTTATATTTCTCTTGAAAATTTTTATGAATCTTTTATGTAGAGAAAACAACTCAGCTTGTAATTCCTTGTACGAAGGCATACTATCACATGACTCATCACAAGACTCATTGTATGATTCTGTTGAAGAGTAGTAGGAATTTACCTCTTCGTCATTCGCCATGAAGCATATATTTGTCATCTCTTGTCCACTTGATTCGTTTACCGTCTCGCTAGAGCTTGAGTCATCTCAAGTGGCCTCCATAGCTTCCTTCTTTTTCTTCTTGTCTTTCTTGAGCAACGGGCAGTCCAATTTGATATGCCCTAGTTTTTTGCAGTGATAGCATATTGGAGGTTCATTCTTACTTTTATTTTCTTTTCTACTTGTCTCTCCTTTTTCAAGTTTCTTTTTATTGAACTTTCTAGGAAATATTTTATTCCTTCTATAGAACTTACCTAGTCTCTTAGTGATGAATTCTAATTCATCTTGATCTAAGTCACTTGTTTCACTTTCCTCTTCACTTGAGCTATGGCTAGATGCTTTTAGTGCAATGGATCTTTTATGCTTTGGTTCAGGATTCCTTTCTTTTAAAGCCATTTCATAGATAAGAAGTGAACCTATGAGTTCATCTAAAGAGGTGGTCTTAAGGTTTCTACCTTTTGTGATAGTTGTAGCCTTTGGTTCCTATACGGAGGGAAGGCCTCTTAGAATTTTTCTAATCATTTCGTAGGTAGTATAAGTTTTTCCTAAGGCACTTAAGGAATTTATTATGTGGGTAAATCTGGTGTACATACTTGATATTGTTTCATTTGAATTCATCTTAAATGCTTCATATTCATTTGTTAACAAGTCTATCCTATTGTCTCTAACATCAACTGTTCCATCATATGTTACTTCTAGTTTGTCCCAAATCTCCTTAGCCATTTTGTAGGCCATGACCCTATTAAATTTGTTAGCATCTAAAGCACAGTATAAAGCATTTATTGCACTTGAACTAATTTGAAGCATTTTATAATTGGAATTGGTCATATCCTTTTTCTCTTTTGGAATATGTTTTCCATCAACTATCTTAGTGGGTATGAGGTTTCCATCCATAACTACTTCCCATGCTTTCCAATCCATGTGTTGAAGATATATTTGCATTCTCGTTTTCCAAAAGGTATAGTTGTGTCCACAAAAGATTGGTGGACAGGTTGAGGATTGGCCTTCACCGAAGGGTGCTACTCCTATATTTGTCATTTGATCTTTTTATAGTTTCTTGTTAGGAATTACTATAACTTGACTCTGATACCAATTGAAATTAGGATAGTTGTCCCAAGAGGGGGGGGGGTGAATTGGTTTATTTTAATATTTTGACCTTTTCTGAGAACTCACTTGTTTTAATACAACAATGAGAAAAATAAATCAATCAACTAATAACCACAACCAAAAAACAACACCACAAGATACACAGACCAAATAACCAAAGTATTCAAACAATCATGCAAGTTTGTTTAAGCCTTTTATTAGCTGCCGTGTACTTTGGATGAAATCTTTGTTTGTGCTTCTCTTGATTAATATTTTTGCAAATAAACCAACGCACTCCCTTTTTGGTTTTCACAAATGGTTAATCAAAACGTATTTTCTAAATATCAAGAGTCTTCCTTTGATTTTAATTTTAAAAGCTGCAACCTGCACTTTAGTATACACAAAGATATATTGTGCAGAAAAACAATGAATAAGGAAGAGAGAGAGAGAGAGAGAGAGAGAGAGAGAGAGAGAGAGAGACACACACACACACACACACACAAAGATTTTACGAGGTTCGGCTTCAACACAGCCTACATCCTCGCCCTTGGAAAATTACCGAAGGGTTCCACTATCGCAGTTCCTTTACCGGGTGGAACAACATAGATTACAGCACTCCTTTGTTAAGACTAGAGTCCGCCTTCTCTAAACGATGTACTCTCGCTTGGTCAATGATCCAACAACCTGGAATCGTCCAAAATCTACAAGAGAAACAATAAGAAGATTGTGTACAAAGAATGCTCACACAAAGAGCAAGTTAGTACAATTCAAATCTATGTACTTCAAAAAGTAAATATCAAGAATGAAATACACTTTTGAAGCTTAAGAGTAGATTTCACCAAACTCCCTTTTCTCCTGATAAGAAATCAGTAAGTATAACTCAGGGATTAATGATCAATGATCTCAGAACACCGGCACTTTCAGTTTGCAAAAGATGAGCAAGTAGAGACTTTGAGAGCAAGAAAGCTTATGGCATATTTTTCAATACTTGGTTGTATTTTGATTTGGAAAACCATGCATTTATAGGCATTCAAACAATTTTCCTTGTTGCTTAAGTTTCCTTGGAATATTTCCCAAGTTTTTAGAAAGATTGGAGCCCAAGCAACTAATATTTAAAAAATAACATTTTGAAAATTTTTGCCCGTTAACAGTGTTTAGACGAGCTAAAGTTCATGATCCTTTAAAAAAAATGAACTAGATACAGGGTCAGATAACTGAAGTCAAGGTCACATGACCGAAGTGTCACATTCAGACGACCAAAAAGTTAAGTGCAAATGACTGAAGTGCTTCTACCAGTTACAATCTTTCTCAAATAATTCTTCAGTCACCTGACCTTATTCTTCAGACGTCTGAAGTAATTCTTTATTCAACTGAACATGGAGTTCAATCATCTGAAGTTGCCACTTCAGACTTCTAAGGGAAATTTCAGTCTTTTGATGTTCTGGTTTTCTGAATTTTTTAATCCTTATGCAAAATATGATTTGCTTTCTTTCTTTATCCTTTTATAAAACTTTTTTCGAGTTTTTTTTTTTTTTTTTAAATAGGTCTCAAAGTCCAGATAACCCCCTGAAGAAGCTTCGAAAGATATTTCAATAGATATTTAGACTTTGAAGTACTTACATTGGTTTTCCTAAAACCTTATATGCTAAGCTTGAGATCATCCACTTTCCTTTTGCTTTGAAATCCCTTGGATGTTTGCTTGAGCTAGTTTTAGCTTCTCATGCTTTGATCAATCTTGTACTGTTTTAAGCTTCTTTTTTAATCACTTGTTAGTTTATCTAACTTGATGGTCCATAATGATCCTTGTTTTCCTGAAACACCAAAACTCGAACATTCCAAGTTCAAATGTCTTTTGTTTGTTATCACCAAAACTGATTGAAAAGCTTAGTTAAGCCAACAAGGACATTCGTCGATGAGACCTGTTGTTCCTTCTAAAAATTCTTTATTTTCCCATATTATCCATTAATTCATTCCATTTATTATACTTTCTAATTATTTTAAATTTCCGGGTCATTACAAGTATTCCCAAACATAGTTCTATATCAAACATATTTTCCTGAAAATAAATATTGTTTAATAATAAATAATTCCTTGAAAAATGCTGACTTAATTTACCCCCTTACCTGACTTACTAAGAAGCCTACAAAAATAACCAAACCTACTCCTTTGGTGTTCCCAACTCAACACCTTGAAAATACATTTTTCCCAACAAAACTTTAGTATTATTCTATCTAAAGCATTTTTCTCAGTTCAAAAACACCAAATACCTTATAAAATTTAAAATAACCAACTTACCCAGATTTTGGGATGGCACCCAAGTTGGCCTAACCAACGAACTACTCCAGCAGACTTGCAGAGAATCTTCCCAAGAGTAGCATGGCGGCTTCCAATCATTGAACCGGTGAAGAACAAAGCCAAAAACCCAGAGAGAAGTCAAAGGGCAAATTTTAGAGAGAGAAAGTGAGGTTGCATGTAGGTTTCTTGCTAGAAAATATGATTTTTGGCCTTATATAGAGTGTTGTCCACGTGGCCTCATCGACGAGCCACAGCACCTCGTTGACGATTCCAAGGAGTTTTATAGACGAGCACCGACCCTCGTCGACGAGTTTCAAGCCCTGAGAATAACGCTCTTGATGAATTATCGTCAGCGAGACGCATCACCTCATTGGTGATCCCAAGAAGACTGCTCGTCATCGAACACTCTGCGCTCGTTGACGAGACCCTGCTGATTCCCTTTTGAAAAAATCATTTTCTCTCCTTTCTTCTATTATTTAATTACTATAATTCATCGGGTCTCTACATTATGTGCTGGAGATTTTATGACTTCATGGCGTCCCAGTTTCCATTGTTTCAGATCAAGATCCACGGTTCACCTTTCTGTTTTGAAAGAGTTTGCAAGATGCCTTGGGATCTCTTCACTTTCACTACCGCATTTCACCCGTAGACGGATGGGTAAACCGAGAGGACCATTCAAATTCTAGAGAACATGTTGTGGGCGTGTGTGTTGGATTTTGAGGATGGCTAGGTAAAAGGATTGGTTAACAAATTTCGAGAATGAAATTTATATAAGGAGGGGAGGATGTAACGCCCCAGAAAATTAATATGCAAGGAAGTGTAAAAAAAATTATTATTATTATTGAATAAATTAATTAAACATTATTAAATTAAAGTAATTAAATAAATACTATGATGGACATATAATTATATGTATATATATATATATATGGTTATAATATTAATATAATATAATAAGGATATTATATATATAAGTAAAACAAATGAATCTTCCAAAGATTCATTTTCCATTTCAATACAAAAAGCAGGCGTCTCTCTCTACGCCACTCTCTTTCCTTCTCTCTCTCTCTCTCTCTCTCTCTCTCTCTCTCTCTCCTTGATTTCATCAACCAAATGGGCACCGATCAAAAAATGGAAGATGCCACTGGGTTTGGAAAATACCACTAGGTTCCATTCTCCGCCACTGACATTCCTAATTTCCTACCAAAGTGGATTTGTCATAGGAGCGACATAGGCACCACTCCCCGGATAAGGTAAATTATTTTCCTTTTCTCGATTTTTCCTTAAATCTTTAGCCAAATCGACGATCGGACACCATCACGAGGTCCTAGCCTCGATCGTCGTCATTTTAACTGGAGTGGCTTTTCAATTTGGGTTTTCTAGGCACCACTCCAAGGCTAGGGTAAGATTTAGAGAATTTAGCAAATTCGCTATTTTTGGAAATCTAATTATTTATTTGGAGTT
Organism: Malania oleifera; assembly: GCF_029873635.1. Taxonomy (NCBI): domain Eukaryota; kingdom Viridiplantae; phylum Streptophyta; class Magnoliopsida; order Santalales; family Ximeniaceae; genus Malania; species Malania oleifera. The sequence continues at coordinate 54,452,541 of NC_080421.1, read as the reverse complement.
TATAGGCTTAGGAAATGTTAAATATTTATTAGGAATTTTGTGAGCCTAGGAATATTAAGGAAATTATAATTTTGGGGTTGAGTTGATTTTATTGGGGATAATGTGATTTCAGGGTTTGGAGTTTTGAACACTCCAGGCGTGGGTTGAAATTTTTACCAAACTTTTCAGGATTCATGTAAGGGGATTAAGTTAAGTCAAGATTTTTATTAAATTTGAACTGATTAAACTGATATATATATATATATATATATATATATATATATATATATATATATATGAGTTAAAAGGCTATTTTGAAAACCAATGATTACACGCCAAAACTGCATACTTGGGCATCTTAACCCGAGCTTTACAACTTATATTTTTAATTAAATGTCCAAATTTGTCAAATATTTTAATAAAGTGTCATATTTATCATTCTTGAACTTTATTGCACCATTTATGAATTTTTGGTAATTTTTTGTCGCAGGAAAAGTTTCGGGAACCAAAACCGACACCTATTCGTATTTCATGCATAAATTTTTTGTCCAAGCTCTGATCGAGACGATTCAAATATTTAGAAAAAGAAGAAAGAATTATGTACAACTTTCATGTTTCTATTTTTGCGGGAAACGAGCTCCAGAAGGGTCAAATTTGGTGATGAATAGAGAATGAAAAAAATGAAAAAAAAAATAAAATATGTAAGGACATGTGATGTGACCTGGCCATGCAAGCCGGGTCAGACCCAATTGGGTCGGGTCTCACCTATCCGGGTCTAGGGCAACCCAGCTCCCCCTTAAATCCCCTTCTCTTCCTCTTCTCTTCTTCTTCTCTTCTCCTATCCCTTCTATTTCCCTTAGCTCTTCTTCTTTCTCACTTTCTCCTTCTCTGGTTTTTGTTTTCTTTTATCACTCTCTCTTCCTCTCTATCCCAGTTACCTTCCCCTCTCTCCTTTGAACTCTCCTCTATTTTCTTGCAGTACCACCCATCCGTGAACCACCATAGCAGCCAGCCGTGAGCCACAGTAGAAGCCACCCTCAACCGAGTTCTCCTCTGCAACCTGCTAGCAACCTCCGGATAGCCCACTCTCCACCAGCATATTCCAGCCACGGTCCTGTTTTCCTCTATCTCCACCATCCCGAGGACCATACCAGCAGCCAGCCGTGAGCCACAGCAGATGGCCAAACACCCAAGCACACCAGCAAGCCTCCTTGCTGTCACTGCTAGTCCACAGCCGGGCACCAAGCCTGCCTTCTCTCTCTCTCTCTCCTTTTCGTTTCTTTTCTTTTCTTTTCTGCTTTTTTTAATTGCAATGAAATAATATTTCTTTATATTTGTTATAGTTTATGGGAAGTTTAGAATTTGAATAATTGTTAAGGGATTTTAATTTTTTTATTTGAAGTTTAATTTTTTTTTTTATTATTTACTTATCTTGTTTGTAGTTAAAGTTAGTATTAGGTCTAAGCATTTAAATTGGTTGCTTTATTTATCTTCGTTTAATTTAAATTCTGCTTTAATTCGTGTTTGCGTTTTGCTTCAATTTCGTAGTTTTGTTAAAGGTTCGTTTTTTTGTTCGCGTTTGTGTCCAATTGAATTTTTAGTGTTGCGTGTTTTAATTCCATGTTTAAAGTTCCCATTTTTAGTTAATGTGCTCTGGTATTTCCTTAAGTAGACTAGGGTTCCATTCTTGTTTTTTTAATTTAGTGAATGCTAGTCTTTAGAGTTTAGATTGCGTGTCATTTAATTGGTTAAATTGAATCTCAACAATCCTGAAAATCCAAATCTGAACTGAGTTCAGTAACCTTTATTTTTTCGATTGGGCGAACGTGAAATTTGAGATTAAAATGCATTCCCTGATGAGACTATCTAGCCTTTGGGCTGAATATTACACAACATAACTCCTATACTTGGGATAGCTTCCGAGCTGCTCATTTTTTGAGTGAACCAAGTTTTTGACGCTGTTGCCGGGGAACGTCGGTCTTAGTCTCAAATTAGTGTTTTTCCTGTCATTTTTATTAGTTTTATGAAAAAAAAAAAAAAAGCAGAAAACAAAAAAACAGAAAAATTTTTTTGAGTTTTGAAAAAAATGGCTGCACCTGCACTGCGCATGATAATAGACTTTTTGCAGCTTGAATATGCCACTGCATCCTTTTCCACTGTTTTGCCTTATGACGAGCTTAATTTCATGATGCAGCGCGGGAGGACGTCACTGCTACCCGAGTTCTACGAATCGGAATCTAAGTGCCCCTATCAGCACTTAGCAGAGTTTGAGTTAACCTGCAACATGTTTTTCTCTCATGCTAAAACTAATGAATCTATTCGACTGAATTTATTTCTTGCTACTTTGCAAGATAGGGCACTGATCTAATTTCATTCCTTGAGACCTCACTCAATCACTAATTGGACTGATATGGAGTGTGAATTTCTGCATACGTTTTGTCCCTCACAGAAAACTCAATTTTTGCAGAAACAGATTCTTAATTTTGTGCAGCAGGATGACGAGACATTTCAGGTTTGCTAGGAGTGATTTAAGGATCTGCTAAGTACTTGTCCATATCACGGGTTTGACTCATGAAGGTTAGCTGATTGTTTTTATACTGCTCTTACGCCTGATTGCAAGTATTTTGTCCAGATCATGTCTAATGGAGAGCCCATTAGCAAGGATCCAAATCAGGTATTATCATTCTTTGATTACTTAGCTGACAATGTCCCACAGCGGAACACACGATACACTCAGGCAACCATGATTGCACACCCTATCAGCACAATCGGTGGTGGAGATGTATACGAGTCACCAAACTGCCCAAACAACCCTCCACCTCAATATCAGCCACAACAGATCCCTCAGAGCTATATGCCGTCAGACCTTTTTGAGGATAGCATAACACAGATGGCGAACATGCTCCAGCAGTTCATGCAAACTCAAGTCGATCATAATAATTAATTGCGGGATACCATTAATGCAATGAGTACGCAGTTGGACATCTTATAAAATGAAGAATTACTCACGGAACCTCAGCCTAGTCCTCAAGAGTACCAGCAACCACAACAACAAATGCACAATGTTCTTTTTGAGGCAGCAGAGGCCGCTATCACTTTGAGAAGTGAGAAAGAAGCTCCCCAACCTACGATGCTCATTGCTGAGCAACCAGTTGTCCCAGCACTGGAAGTTATGGCTGAAGTAGATGACTTCAAAGAAAAATCAGAGGAAACAGACCCAGGAGTGGAGCAGTTAGTTAATGAGGAGGCTGATATCAATACAGAGTACCAACCTGCGGTACCTCACTTTCAGAGCCTAGAAACCGTGGAACCGTCACTCCCGCCTGAATCAGATGTTAAGGAGCCTAATGTGGACGCAGACCCTTGTAGTGGTATGATGATATGTACACCCGATAAAGAGGGTGACCAGTCTGGTGAGAATCCCATTTTCAAGGAACCAAGTAAAACCTTTAATGTTAATGCTTCTGGAGATCTACAGGTAATTGTTCCAATCACTTTCTCTTAAACGTTAGTTCGTAAAGAAGCACATTTCCTGGACACGATATTGAATAAAGACCCTTTCTTGTCAACACAAGAGGGTCGATCTGCACACATATTGTTTGGTATTTTAACGAGTATTAATTCATTTGAGGCTGATTTTTGTACAGGTATGAAGACTGATCCACTGTGGCGGCTCAAATTTGGAGAACCGCCAGTGCAATTTATAGACCTGGGGCCACCAGACGAAATTCCTCCTGAGCCTCCGCCAGACAATTGTGATGATTTTTCTTTCCCTTATTTTCCTTTTATTTTATCTTATTTTATTTTTAGTTAGTTTTCAAGTCCATTTTCTCGTAGTTCGTTTTTTTTTTTTTCCATTATTTTGCCACTCGAGTACGCCTTACTTTTCCCGTGCACAATCTTATCTATTTTCCCTATGCTTTCACATTAAGGACAATGTTCCACTTTAGTTGGGGGGATGAGCATTCGCATGTGACACTGTGCACGTACACGTACCGAGTTTTATATGGGTTTATATTATCAAAAAAGAATCAAAAAAATAAAAAAAAATAAAAAAAAACAAAAAGAAAGAGAGAAAGAAAGAGGAGCACTATGGAATTACGTTGCACTATGCCATGCTTAACACTGTGTATACCCTTGACATACTCGTGTATAACTTAAGAATGATACACTTTAGTCAATTATGCGTAGTTTCTCTTTATACGATCTTATGACTCCATGAAGAATCGATTGGTAGTACACTTATGTTAATTTGGCTATATAATTTCTTGTATTTACATGGCATCTCACGAGGCTGAATAAACACATTCATGTGATTCATTGTACTTAGGATTTCCTGTGAGCACTGAAAGAACACCCGTGACGACTATGACACCTTGTGAGGTATTATTTAGCCAATTATTGTTCTTTTGAGTTTTTGACGTCAGCTTAGAGTTCATGAAACTCAACTTTCCTTTTTTTTTTTTTCTTTCTGGATATCCTTTGTACACTAGTCTTTGTTTTGATTTGCTAGCCTAGAGGTGACACCTAGTGGGGAGATAGAAACCTAAGTCTTGTAGCCTACTCAAAATGTGAAGGCCGAGCCACCCCTAGAGATAGACTTAGTTCATGGACCACTCTTCGAGCTCAATTCCCATTGATTGTTTGAAGATTACAAAAGAAGTGTTAAGATTGTCCTAACTGATCAAGAAAATACAAAAGAAAGAATAAGAAATATACATGCGCATGAGATCAAACACTAATGCTTGATCCACATACATATCACAAAAAAGTCAAGGACACGACACATGTTTTCCACGTATGAAGATGCTTCAACCGGTTAATGCCTCAGATGTACTCACGATAAGTTTGTGAATAAGTTGATCTAGGATGGTCTCGGCTGGATATGGTGAGTAGGTGAGAAGATGCTAGGGTGAAGGACCCGACACTTCATAGATAGGCTAGATCCTTCTCAGGCTAGTCCACTCTGTATACCTAGCTTTTGTTCCTTTTAGTATGTGAGATGTTTGATCGCGACACTCTTCCTCACCTATGATGAGTGAACCCATTTTCTTTGAGTGTTTTTGAGGGTATACCAGCTAGGCCGAGTCAAAGCAACCGTTCTGTAGGTGTCCACTGGTATCCTAGGTGTACTGAGTCACACACATCACACACACCTCGAGAGTTTACCTGTTTATACTCGGACTTATATGACTGCATTAACTCTGAATGTACCATTGATTAACTTCATGTGAGTACTGCTCTTAAATGACATATAAAAGATGAAACTTGCATGAGTGACGTGCTTTGGAGTTATGTGCACTAAAGAAGAACAAGCCTGTGAGACATTCAGTTATGTTCTTATATGTGAAACGATATGCTTGTGTCGCATGTGCACTAATTTCATGAGCATTGGAGTTTGTAGTTGTAGGCACTACCCTGAAATTCATTCATGTCATTTGCTAGAGACTAGCAAAACGTTAGTTGGGGGTGTGATTACGCGCCAAAATTGCATACTTGGGCATCTTAACCTGGGTTTTACGACTTATATTTTTAATTAAATGTCCAAATTTGTCCAATATTTTAATAAAGTGTCATATTTATCATTCTTGAACTTTATTGTACCATTTATGAATTTTTGGTAAATTTTTGTCACAGGAAAAGTTCCGGGAACCAAAACCAACACCTGTTCATATTTCATGCATAACTTTTTTGTCCAAGTTCCGATCGAGACGATTCAAATTTTTGGACAAATATGAATGAATTATCTACAACTTTCATGTTTCAATTTTTGTGAGAAACGGGCTCTAGAAGGGACAAATTTGGCGATGAATAGAAAACAAAAAAAATGATAAAAAAATATATAAGGACATGTGATGTGACCCGACCATGCAAGCCGAGTCAGACCCAATTGGGTCGGGTCTCACCTATCCGGGTCTAGGGCAACCCAGCTCCCCCTTAAATCCCCTTCTCTTCCTCTTCTTGTGCAAGCAGCCCGCAGCGCTCCCCTACTGTCTCTTCTCTTCTCCTATCCCTTCTCTTTCCCTTAGCTCTTCTTCTTTCTCACTTTCTCCTTCTCTGGTTTTTGTTTTCTCTTTTCACTCTCTTTTCCTCTCTATCCCAGTTACCTTCCCCTCTCTCCTTTGAAATCCTCTGTTTTCTTGCAGTACCACCCATCCGTGAACCACCATAGCAGCCAGCCGTGAGCCACAGTAGAAGCCACCCTTAGCCGAGTTCTCCTCTACAAACTGCTAGCAACCTCCAGACAGCCTACTCTCCACCTGCATATTCCAGCCACGGTGCTATTTTCCTCTGTCTCCACCATCCCGAGGACCATACCAGCAGCCATCCGTGAGCCACAGTAGATGGCCAAACACTCGAGCACAACAGCAAGCCTCCTTGCTGTCACTGCCAATCCACAGCCGAGCACCAAGCCTGCCTTCTCTCTCTCTCTCTCTCTCTCTCTCTCTCTCTCTCTCTCTCTCTCTCTCTCTCTCTCTCTCTCTCTCCTTTTCTTTTCTTTTCTTTTCTTGTCTTATCTTTTTTTTTTTTAATTGCAATGAAATAATATTTCTTTATATTTGTTATAGTTTATTGGAAGTTTAGAATTTGAATAATTGTTAAGGGATTTTAATTTTTTATTTGAAGTTTAATTTTTTTAATTATTATTTACTTATCTTGTTCGTAGTTAAAGTTAGTATTAGGTCTAAGCATTTAAATTGGTTGCTTTATTTATCTTCGTTTAATTTAAATTCTGCTTTAATTCGTGTTTGCGTTTTGCTTCAATTTCGTAGTTTTGTTAAAGGTTCGTTTTTTTGTCCGCGTTTGTGTCCAATTGAATTTTTAGTGTTGCGTGTTTTAATTCCATGTTTAAAGTTCCCATTTTTAGTTAATGTGCTCTAGTATTTCCTTAAGTAAACTAGGGTTTCCATTCTAAATTTAGTGAATGCTGGTCTTTAGAGTTTAGATTGTGTGTCATTTAATTGGTTAAATTGAATCTCAACAATCTTGAAAATCCGAATCTGAGCCAAGTTCAGTAACTTTTATTTTTTCGATTGGGCAAACGTGAAATTTGAGATTAAAACGCATTCCCTGAGGAGACGATCTAGCATTTGGGTTGAATATTACATGACGTAACTCCTATACTTGGGATAGCTTCCGAGCTGCTTATTTTTTGAGTGAGTCAACCAACCGTTCAATAGGTATTTTACAAACCTAGGATATATGGTATAGTATTTTTAAGTATTACGAACGATGGAAAATCTGAGTTATTTTACGAACTAAAATACTGTGTATCTATGGTTGTCTCTTGGACTCTTTTCAAATATTGAAATTGTGTGGTAGGTGAATGATTTTATGGTTTATCGTGAAACCAAATTTAAGAATGGTTGTGAAACATATTGGAACTGTTTGTGAAACATACTGGAACTACTTATGAATAATGCAGGAATGTGATATGACGATTGGGGGCCGAGGTTTTATATGATGGTCGGGGTCCAGGTTTTATTTGACGGCTATGAGCTGGGTGTAACTAACGGCCGGGGCCCGGGTGTTTATTAAATGGTAGTTGAAATGAAATGATTTATACTACTATTTTATTTACTTAAATTGCATGATATGCTTTGGGAACCCTAGGGACTAGTGCATTGTGAGCATGGTACCGTTGCTAGTGATTGATTATTAGACCATGTGCACCCACACTGTTCTGGATAGAAGTGTAAGGGGCTCTCAACCGATTGCCTACTTGAGGTTGAAGTAAGGGTGTCGGACCTGTAGCTTGGCTATAGATGCCTGCAGACGTACTTGCAGAGGATGATGTTTTGACTTTGTTTTAGGCTAATCCCCCAGGCTTAGTCCAGCCTTTAGGCCCCATAACTCATGCCGTAAGGGAAGTAAATGGCATTAGTTACAGGGAGTTGTCTTATATGCATATCTGTGAATTTATGTAAATGGTGTTAAATATTTACTAAACTGGTTTATACTGTGGAAAGGAAAAAAGATATTTTCAACTGTATGGAATGACTATATATTTTTAAATTATGTTTTCGGTTAAATGAGGAACTGGTTATTTTTAGTATACACTAAAATTCATGCTGGCCGCACACTCATTTTAACTTATTCTTCCTTACTAAGAAGTGTCTCACCCCCAATATGCAAATTATTTTTCAAGAAACACTAGGGATCGTGTTTAGTAGACTAGAGGGGCCGAGCTAACCGTTTAGTTTATGTATGTAGCGGGTATAGACTGAGTTTTCCTTTTGTACAGTACTATAGGTTGTAATATGGATTTTCTTGAAGACCTTTGTGTATAAAAGTAGTTTAGCACTCTGGTAATGTATGTTGGAGAATTTTTCATTATTTTCACTACATTTATGTATCGACTATGGTATCGAGTACACAGACATCACTAAAGTAGCACCTCGGGCCCCACATGGCGGGTCGGGGTGTTACATGAGCCATGTGTATGAAAAAGAACCAAGGGACCATGCACTTGAAGGGGTCGTAAGCTACGGGAGTTGTGTGCATTTGAATTGCATGAAATTATGTGAGTAGTGGCCGCAATCTTCATCAAAGAAGTCATGCAAAATGGGTTGCAAGTGGGTGCGGCACTGAGTAAATAAAAAAGGGGTTGGACGTGCATAGGCCATGCACGTAGGCCTATGCTTGAAGAAGACAGACCCTTACACATATTCAAGAGGCGCCGCATGAAAAGAGAAAAAGGGCCTGGGCACTGGAGCTGAAGCCAAAATTAAGGAAGCCCGGCAAAGGGCATGCACTGGGCGCCTCATGGTAAAAAGGAGGGCTAGGCTTGATGTGATTACATGTTGTAAAGAAGCCCATGTGGCTGAGTCTCGGTGGATGGTGCGGCCGGAGGGTTTTTTTTTTTTAGGTTTTCAAGGCAACTTTTAGTGAGGCTAGGGTTTAAAATAGGAGCTGGGAGGTTTTCTCTTGGGGGGTTGGTGCACCGCACACAAAAAAGAAGGGGGGACTTTTCGAAGGCAGCCACAGGGTCCTTTTGGAACTGTGCAGCAGCAGCTTGGGAACTCTCTCTCCATACAAACCTACGACCACTCTCCATTACTCTCTCTCTCTCTCTTCCATTGCTTTTATTTACTTGTTTTATTACATTTAATGTTCTTTTAGAATTCCTGTTGAACCGTTGCTTTTGATTATTTTACTTTAATGTCAATTTAAATATTTTATTGGAACTTTGCTTTGGTTAAAGTTTAGTTATTCTTATTGAAGTCATTGTTGGGAGTTACTTTTAATTAAGTCGTTATTAAGTTTAGTTTATTTTAATTTGTTTAAGATCTTGTCTCTCTTCCTTTATTCAATTGCTTTGCTTTACTCATTTGTTATTTTCTTCAACATTTTGTTTAAGTTTTTCCTTGGATTAAGTTATTTTTGTTTAAGATATTGTTTGCTTTATTTCTTTATGTAGTTATTATCATTGTGAGTTTAGTTTGTTATTAAATGATTCTTGTTTGCTTTATTTTTTTGGTTAATTTATTATTGTGTTGAGTTGGTGTATCATTCCTAAGTGAGTGTTGAAGCTAATTATTTTTTTTTTGAAGTAGTGTTTGGTTAACTATTGTTGGATTTATTTATGTTAAACCATTGTTTAAGTTTTAAACCATTGTTGAAGTTAAAGTTTAGTTTGGGAGGCTCTTGCTTTTGATTTATTATTTGAATGTTTAATCAGTGAGTTGTTTGGTTGATTTTATGCATGTTAGGTTCATAGTTTAGGTTTCACGTCATTTCAATTTCATTACAAACTTTCAAAAATCCCAAGAAATCGAATCTAAACCATGTTCAGTAAACTTTTTTCTCATTTTTTTTCTTTCTGTTTTACGCGAGTTTGAAACCGATCTACATTCTCTAAGGAGACGATCTGACCTTCTGGGCTAATTATTACATGACAGAACTCTTATACTTGGGATAGCCTTTGCATTGCTCATTTCAGAGTGAGTCAAAGTGTTAATGTTTTGAGAAAAGGAAACAAGACATCCAAATTTGTTTTCGAAAAAGAAAATGAGGAGAATTTGGGATCTTGAAGTTGGGATGGCCATCCCGAAAATGGGTCTTTGGAAATTGGGAAATGATGCCTGATTTTTATTTTTATTTTTTTTCAAAAGGAATTAACTCATTTAGAGAAACAATTCAGGAAAACCCAATTTGGGAGAATCCAAAAGGCTTTCAAGGTTGAAAGAGCATTTTGGGACAACATGCAATCTTGGGGAAACAAAACCGGTGTTTGTTTTCACAAATGAGACAAAATAGACAATAATTTTTTGAAAGGAGGATTTCATAGAGCCCATCTGGGGAATTTAATCCCACTAGGGTCCCATTACTTCCTTAAGGGCAAATTTTTTTAGAAAATGACACTCATTTTTTCAATTTCAAAAAAGAATAGGGAGCGATTTCGGAGGATTTTGTGGGATCTATGCCGGGAAACTAATCCCACATGGGTCCCATTACTTCCTCGATGATATGAATTTTTAAAATTAGTACCCATTTTTTCTTTGAAAATTGGGAGAATGATGTGTTCGAATGATTTCGTGGGACTCATGCAGGGCAACTAATCTCACAGGATTCCTATTACTTCCCCGAAAATAAAAATTTTAAAAATGGTTTTTCCAATTTCAAAATCGGGAGATTGAATTCAAAGGATTTCATGGGACCCACGTAGGAAGATTAATCCCACAGAGGTCCCATTACTTCCTTGACGATAGGAATTTAAAAAAAAATGGTACTCATTTTTCTAATTTCAAAATTGAGGGAATGAATTCAGAGGGTTTCATGGGACCTATGCAAGGAAGTTAATCCCACGAGGCTCCATTTCTTCCTCGACAATACGAATTTTAAAAGAATAGTACCCATATTTTCATTTTCAAAATCAAACGGGAACAAATTCTAAGGATTTCGTGGGACCCATGCGGGGAAATTAATCCCACGAGGGTCTTGTTACTTCCTAAAAAAAAAAACTTGAGACCAACCGCACCAATTCGGAATACCCATACTAATAAGAAAATATTATTGATTTTACTCGAAAGGAAAATCTTCGACTTCAAGGAGGTTGTAAATTTCATTAAGAAACTAGTCCATTTTCTAAAAACAATCTATTAATTTGCAAAAAAACAATGTAAAACTAAGTATAAGGGTTAGAATGATGCATGGATTTCATGAAAAGGGAGAGCAGGCATGACCATACTTTAATATCCATGTGAAACCCTACGAAAAGTATTTTTTCTCTTAAAAAAAATTATATAAAAGTCATGTGCATGAGTCTTAAAAAAGAATGATGCAACATTTCGCGTAAAAAGATACATCATTTTTTTTAAATGCACTATACAAGATGACATAAAAAAAAAGATTTTTTTTCTAAAAAGAAAACCTATTTTATATGCAAGACACACACATAACCAAAAAGAAAAAAGAAAAAAAGAAGAAATAAAAAGAAAAAATAAAAATGAAAAAAAAAATGAAAATGAAACATTTTTTATAAAATAATATTAAATCTTCATGCTTATGAAAAATACATGAAAGTAGAGGATGCACTTACCGGGGTGTGTTAGTTCATTGACAAAACCTAAAGGAGGAGAGGAGGGACCTTGAGTAAGGGTGCGAGGAGAGTGGGAAAGATACAGAGAGAGAGTTGGCAAGGGATAGAGATTTGATGAGGGGGAGATAAGAAGCGGGAGAGAAAGATAGTGAGGGAGTGAAGGGTAAGCACCCAAAAATTCAAAATTTACTCGAGTCACTCTTAAGCCTTTTGGACTGCTTTGAATCACCTGTGATGGTCAAAATTGGTCAGAGAGAAGCGGAAGCACCCGAAATGGTCTAGGAAAAATTTTCAATTTTCATGTTGAAAATCTGAAATTTTCCCAAATCACTTTGAACCCTTTTGGACTACTCCAAATCACTTGGGATTGTCAAAATTGGTCAATGAGGAGCAGAAGTGCCCGAAACAAGTAGGGCTATTTTTCTCGATTTTCGTGTCGAAAACTTAAAATTTTCTCGAGTTTCATCGAAGCCTTTTGGACTACTCCGGATTAGCCAAGATGGTCAAAATTGGTTAAATAGGAGCGAAAACACCTGAAACATGCTAGATAATTTTCTTGATTCTTGTGCCAAAAACTCAAAATTTGCCTAGATCGCTTCTAACCCTTTCAACTACCTCGGATCACCTAAGATGGCCAAAATTGATCAATGAGGAGTGAAAGTGCCTAAAACGGGCCACGTGATTTTCTCAATTTTCGTGCCAAAAATCTAAAATTTTCTTGGATCACTTCTAACCCTTTTAAACTACTCCAGATCACCCAGGATAGTCAAAATTGGTCAAAAAGGAGCAGAAGCACCCAAAAAGGCTCAAGAAGTTTTTTTTTTTTTTTTTACTTTCATGCTGAAAATCTAAAATTTGGTTCAGTCGCTTCTAACTCTTTAAACTGTCTCGGATCATCTGAGATGGTCAAAACTGGTCAAAGAGGATCAAAAGCACCCAAAATGGGCTGGATGATTAAGGTTAATCTTCAATGAGGGACCTAGTTGCTCAGTCTTGATAGTGTGTCAAAAACTAACTATTGACAACATCTAGCCAACAACTTAATCATATGCCCACATAATTAACTCTAACGAGAGTAGCTTAACACCCTAAGATTCAAATTAAAAACGCAAGAAGAAGAACCACCTGAAAGTTAGGCCCTTTAACAAACCCTAAGCTATTTTTTTAGGCTTCTGTTACAGATAATAGGAATAAGGATTTCAATGCAAAAATGGTTTTAATCTGAAGGTTAGATTAGGTAAGAGAGTTGTGCTTTGGTAAGCTCCAATCCTTTACATTGCAAAAAAAAAATTGTTGTGTCCTTTTGTAACAACTAAACATGAGATTATTGAATGGAAAATCTCATCAACGTATACAATAAGGAAATAAATTTCAAAACCCCAATATTTTGTTTTGGAGGTTAATGATGTTAGCTCCAATGTTTCATTAACTTAGTTTTGATGATAAAAAACCATTTTTAGTTTTGATTATAAAAAACTATTTTGGACTAATGGCTTCATAATTAAGTTGTGTTTCAACAAGATTTTGAGCCATTAGAGTTGGATGATTAAGAGATCTTGAGGACTTTGTTAATTGTATATTTGTATTTTTAATCTTTCATTTGTAAGTTTTGTACTGAAAATCCATGGGACTATCGTATCAGGGCATAATAAATAAAATCAAATTAAAAATAAAAAGAGATTGATCTGGGCTACTCCACCCAAATCAATCGACTGCTCTAGAGAAATGATTGATTGGCCCTTGGGATAAGTTTACCAGACCTTCGGTTGAATGTGTCCAATATGTTGTTTTTGTCCCACATTGGTAGCATACTTCCACATTAATATAAAAGGTTGTTTTGAATTTTTTATATTATTTGTCCCACATTGGAGAGAAGTATTTTTTAGACTTAAGGTTGAAGCTATATAAAGAGCTCAACTCTTCATTTGTAAAATACACCTCAAAGTTGTACTTTGTCAAGAAGTAGTAGATTGATCATTGGTGGCCGAGGACGTAGGTAATTCTATATCGAACCTCGTAAATTTCTTGTCTTGTTCTTTTTATTGTTTTATTATTAGTTTCTGCATTGCTTTAATTTTCTTATATATTCAATAGCAATAGTTATAATATTGGTGTTTGGCACAAGTGGGGTGCCCGACACAATAATTGGTATCAAAGCTAGGTTGAATAGTGTTGATACGGAGGTATTCCTCTATTGGGATCCTTGATTCCACGTTTGATGCCTAAGAAAGACCTTGTCTAAGCGAGTGCTTTGAGACCATTACGACTCAGTCGCTCCCTGGAGGTCGGCCTGGTCAAAGTGGAATTTCATAGGATAAAACAGAGTAGACACAATTGGTACGTACTATTCATCCTAGGCCTTTTGCTTTGTTGGTTGCTATTGAATATATAGAAGATGACAGAAACTAGTGCAGCAGTAGAAAAAACTCTGTCCACACGAACTCCAACCCCTTCAGCTTCAACATCATCATCGAAGATGATAGCTAATGCTCGGTTTGAGGTGGAGAAATTTGATGGTACCAATAATTTTGGTATGTGGAAATGTGAGGTGATGGACATCTTGTATCAACAAGAACTAGATATTGCTTTGGATGATAAACCGGTAGATATGGTTGATAGAGATTGGAAAAAGATCAATCGTCAGGCATGTGGTACGATTCGTCTGTGTCTTGCCAAAAATTAGAAATATTGTGTTATGAGGGAGACATCTGCAAAGAAATTGTGGAAGACATTAGAAGATACATTTATGACCAAGAGTCTAGAAAATCGGCTCTATTTGATAAAGAAATTGTTTTGCTTCCAGTATCAACCAGGTATTTCAATTAATGACCACATAAATGCTTTCAATAAAATTTTGGCCGATTTGTTAAATTTGGATGAAAAGGTGAAAGATGAGGATAAAGCCATATTGTTACTGAATTCTCTCCCTGATGGGTATGAACATTTGACCACCACTTTATTGTATGGGAAAGATAAAGTTACTTATGATGTTGTTTGTACTGCATTGATTAGTACTGAATGCAGAAAGAAGGATCAGAGGATCCATAAGGAAACAGCAGAAGCATTAACACTAAGGGGACGTTCTCAAAGTTGTATGCCTGGAAGGAAGAGTAAATCTCATGGGAGGAGTAAATCTCGTGAGAGACCTGCTAAAGATGAATGTGCCTTTTTTCGTGAGAGAGGACATTAGAAGAAAGATTGCCCTAAATTACAGCAAAAGAATAAGGAAAAAGCACATTCTAATGCCAATATAGCCAATGATGATGGAAGTGAGTTAGATTTTTCTCTTGTTGGAACATCTTCATCACATTATTTTGGTGAGTGGATTTTGGATTCTAGTTGTTCCTATCACATATGTCCCAATAGGAAATGGTTTTCTAATTTTGAAGAATTAGATGGTGGGGTTGTTTTTATGGGAAATGATAATACTTGTAAAACAACTGGAACTGGAATAGGATCAATACAGTTGAAATGTCAAGATGGAACTATTAAGACCTTGACTGATGTTAGGTATGTTCCAAGCCTAAAGAAGAATCTGATTTCATTGGGTGCCTTAGAATCTAAAGGGTTCACTATCACTTTGAAAGATGGAACCTTAATGATTAAATCAGGTGCGCTGGTGGTGATGAAAGGAATAAGGAAAAATAATTTGTATTCTTTACAAAGTAGTACAGTTATTGGCTCAACAGCTGTTGTTTCTGAGAAAGATGCAGGTTCAAATACAACCAGGCTATGGCATATGTGATTAGCACATGTAGGAAAAAAATTTTTGCAACAATTAGTTAAGCGAGGTTTGTTAAAAGGTGCAAAGGTGTGCAAACTTGAATTTTGTGAGCATTGCATTCTGGGAAAACAAACTAGAGTGAAATTTGGCACAGCAATCCACCAGACTGAAGGTATTTTAGACTACATCCATACAAATGTATGGGGGCCCACAAAAACGACTTCGTTGGGTGGTATGCATTATTTTGTCACTTTTGTTGATGATTTTTCTAGAAGAGTTTGGGTGTATTCTATGAAGCATAAAAATGAAGTGTGTGATATTTTCCTTAAGTGGAAAAAATTAGTTGAAACTCAAACAGGCAAAAAGATTAAATGGCTCAGATCAGATAATGGTGGTGAATACACGAGTGACCCGTTTATGAAGGTATGTCAAGATGAAGGTATTGCTCGACACTTCACAGTTCGAAATACACCACAATAGAATGGGGTGGTAGAGCACATGAATCAAACTTTGCTGGAGAAAGTTCGAAGTATGTTGTCTAACGCTGGGTTAGACAAAAGGTTTTGGGCTGAGACGGTTAGATATGCGTGCCATCTCATCAATCGTCTACCATCATCTGCAATAGGGGGAAAAACACCCTATGAGGTATGGTCTGGAAAGCCTACTAGTGATTATGATTCTTTACATGTTACTATGGCTTATTATCATGTTAAAGAATCTAAGTTGGATCCAAGAGCTAAGAAAGCAATATTCTTAAGGATAAGTGCAAGAGTCAAAGAATACTGTCTTTGGTGTCTAGAGATGAAAAAAATGATTTTAAGTAGAGATGTAACTTTTGATGAACTTACGATGATGAAGAAAACAATACGCAAGGAGTCACGAGTTGTAGAGAAGACCAGTGGTACTCAACAACAGGTGGAGGTTGAGACAATTTTGGGAAACCCAGTGAGAAATGAGACTACACAAGGTAACTCTCTAGTTACGGAGGGGAATAGTGTATAAGAAGAGGAGATTTCAATTCGAGAATCTTCACAGCAACAAGAATCAATTTTTTCTCAAAGGCCAAGATGAGAAATTCGAAAACCTTCTCGGTATACTGATATGGTGGCCTATGCACTTCCGGTTGTGGATGATAATGCTCCTTACACTTTCAAAGAAGTAATGAGGAACTCTAAATCAGACAAGTGGAAAAAACAATGGATGAAGAAATGCAGTCTCTTCATCAGAATCAGACTTGGGAGCTAGCCCAGTTGCCCAAGGGTAAGAAAGCAATTGGTTGTAAATGGGTTTATGTAAAAAAAGAAGGATTTCCAGATGCAAATAATGTTCGCTTCAAAGCTAGATTGGTAGCTAAGGGCTATGCACAGAAGGAAGGCATTGATTATAATGAGGTATTTTCTCCAGTCGTTAAACATTCGTCCATTTGAATTTTGTTGGCTTTGGTAGCACAATTTGATCTTGAACTAGTTCAAGTCGATGTAAAAATTGCATTTTTACATGGTGATTTGGAAGAGGAAATCTAAATGACTCAACCAGATGGATTTCAGGTTGCTAGAAAAGAAAATTGGGTATGTAAACTGGGTAAATCATTGTATGGTTTAAAACAGTCTCCAATACAGTGGTACAAACGATTTCATCAGTTAATGATGGGTTAGAAGTACATCAGAAATAAATATGATCATTGTGTTTATTTTCGCAGACTACAAAATGGATCTTTTATATATTTACTCTTGTATGTTGATGATATGTTGATAGCTTCAAAGAATAGGGAAGAAATCAACAAGTTGAAAAGTCAGTTAAATCAAGAGTTTGAGATGAAAGATCTTGGTGAAGCAAAGAAGATACTTGACATGGAGATTCGCAGAGACAGAATGAGAGAAAGAGTTAGTTTGTCTCAGAAACAGTATCTGAAGAAGGTAGTACAGAGTTTTGGCATGTCTGAGCAATCAAAACCAGTAAGCACTCCTCTTCCTCCTCATTTCAAACTTAGTGCGGCTTTATCTCCTAAATCATATGAGGAATGTAAGTATATGTCACAGGTTCCTTATGCAAGTGTTGTTGGTAGTCTGATGTATGCAATGGTTTGTACTAGACCTAATATTTCACAAGTTGTTAGTATGGTGAGCAGGTATATGCATGATCCGGGTAAAGGACATTGGCAAGCTGTGAAATGGATTTTAAGATATATTATGAATACGATTGATGTTGGTATAGTATTTGAGAAAAATAATACTATTGATCAACGTGTTGTTGGATATGTGGATTCGAATTTTACAGGTGATTTGGATAAACATCGATCAACTACTAGATATATTTTTACATTTGCTAATGGTCCAGTGAATTGGAGGTCTACCTTACAGTCTACCATTACTTTGTCTATAACAGAAGCAGAGTACATGGCAGCTTCAGAGGCTGTTAAGGAAGCTATTTGGTTGCAGGGTTTACTTGAAAATTTGGGAGTTGTTCAGAAGCACATGGTTGTATTCTGTGATAGCAAGAGTACTATTCACTTGGCAAAGAACCAATTCTACCATGCATGAACGAAGGACATAGACGTTCAGTTTCATTTTATGCGGGATATTATTGATGGAGGCAAGATACTTCTTCAAAAGATTGTTATAACTGAAAATCCCGCAAATATGTTGACCAAGATTGTGACAACAATCAAGTTCAAACATTGCTTGGACTTGATCAATATCCTGCAAATCTGAGTATTTTTGGAAGGCGCCGATGATGTGGAACTCCAGAAAATGTTGGTGACTAAAAAATTTGTTGAATTTATCGTCAAGGTGGAGATTTGTTGTTTTTTTCCCACATTGGTAGAATACTTCCACATTAGTATAAAAGGTTGTTTTGAATTTTTTATATTATTTGTCCCACAGTGGAGAGAAGTATTTTTTAGACTTGAGGTTGAAGCTATATAAAGAGCTCAACTCTTCATTTGTAAAATACACCTCAAAGTTGTACTTTGTCAAGAAGTAGTGGATTGATCATCAGCGCCCAAGGACGTAGGTAATTCTATACCGAATCTCGTAAATTTCTTGTCTTGTTCTTTTTATTGTTTTATTACTAGTTTCTGCATTGTTTTAATTTTCTTATATATTCAATAGCAATAGTTATAGTATTGGTGTTTAGCACAAGTGGGGTGCTCGGCACAACACAATAGTTAGCCATAAGTCAACAGGCCTAGAAGAGCAATCAATTGACCAATTGCTAACACATCACAATGGGTAGAAAATAACTTATTTGACTCCAAACTCTATTTATATACCCTCTAAGACCAAAGAACTAAAAATACAGTCATTTGCTATCATATATGCACATCCATACGCTCTTAATATTCTTTAATCTCTTCATTGAAAATATTTTTCAAAGAGAGAAAATCTCAAAACTCTTGTGCCTTAGTTTGCTAATATTTTCATTTGTAAATCATTACTTATGAGGAATTCTTCTTTCATAATCAAATTTTTGTGTTTTCTCTTTTTTTTTTTTTTTTTTTCCATTAAAGTGAGGAGTGATTGGTGACCTTATCACTGTCAAAGTAGGAAATTTGTTAGTGGAATCTTAAGGTAGTTGGGCCTTAAGAGTGAATATGTAACGACCCCAAAAATAATATGCATGAAAGTATAAAATAATGATAATAATAATAATAATTAATTAATTAATTAATATAATAATATAATATTATATTATATTATATTATATTTTATATATATATATATCTAGGAGAACTTTACAGAGACTCCCCCCCCCCGATTTCATTTCCCTTCTCATCCTCTCTCTCTCTCTCTCTCTCTCTCTCTCTCTCTCTCTCTTCCTTGTCTCTTTCTCTCTCTTAATTTTTCTTACATTTCTTGGCCAAATTGAAAAATGAACATCATTCCCGGATTCCAACTCTGCTCTCCAAGGTTTTAACCGGAGAAATTTCATCATCTGCACGTCGTAGACACCACTCGAGGGTTAGTGTAAGTGGATTAGATTATGTCAAGTTTTCATAAAATATATATATTTAAGTATATTTGTAAGTGGGCTAGATTATGTCAGGTTTTATTGTAAAATATTCCCGATTATATTTGAGTACGTGAATTTAATTATATTCATGTTATTTCCATATGTCTGGGTTTTTGGGAATATTTTGGAACTAAATTAAACTGTGAGGATTTGATCACATTTGGGTATTTAAATATATTTGGGATTAAATTTAAAAATAGGGATTTGATCATACCTGCATTTTAGTTAAATCTATTGAGTATATATATTGAAATTTATGTGGGCAATTTGTGAAATTATAATTAATGAATAAATTGTGTGGCATGAGTTAATTTAATTTTGTTGCCTAATTGAGCAAATTGGAATTTTACGGTGTTATATTCAATATATGTGTTTGATTTGGAATTTTGATGAGATTTATGACCATTTGTACAATGGAAAATGATGAGAATGTGATTGTATGGTGTTATAGTAATTATTTGGCCCAATGGAAATAGTGATGAGATATTGTTACAATTACATGTTGAGAAAATGATGAGACCACTGTATTGTGTTGTTGCATAAATTGCAATTATATGTTTTAAGAGTCCTGATGGGCTGCATGCGTGGTGGATGCTCGGTACTGTAACTACAGATGAGTATTTGTGCAGCCACATTGTTATGAAAGTATTGGCGGTGGATAGTGGATTTGACCTGAGAAGGGTAGTACACACCTATTTCCAAACCAAGATGTGAGGCAAATTGCACTTACAGATGAGTTACTTTTGATTTAGCCTTGGTCGGCCAACCAAGGTTAAGTCCATTCTTCAAGCCGCATAACCCGATCATGGGGGTTAAACATGACATGCATCGGCTGAAAGGAGTCTTGTTTACATATTGGGTATATATGTGATGATGACCTTTGATCGATATATAATGTGTTTTGAAGGAAAGTATGAGTGTTTGATCATATACATGATTAACATATTATAAATGATATTTTTATTAAAATAAAACTGTGATTAAATTGTTTTTACACTAAAACTCATTTTAGCCACACACTGATGATAATCTAGTCCATACTTACTGAGAGGAGTCTCACCCAATTATTATTATACATTTCAGATATCTTGAAGAGCATAGTCGAAATCAGAGTAGCATAGTGGAAGCGTGGGTGGGATTAGAAAGAGAGGTTTAGATTAAATGTTATTTTTGTTATTTTTAGTTTATCTTGAAATTTCCTAAGGATGTATTAAATTTGATATTGGAGATATTGTTGTAATAGAAGGTTTTTAGTATTCTAGTAAATATATTTGAGGTCTTTCACTGTAAAATTTTTGGGTTATTACAGAACATATGCTTGAGATGGCCAAACCAGTACAAAAGAAGTTTGATATTCCTGTCCCTACTCTATTTATTTAAATTTCTTATTTATTTGTGTGGATTAGATTAAGTTGTCGAATTTGTTTTAAATTTTGGTATTAAGACACTTTCTTTTATTAAAACTGATTCCCTTGCCCCTTCCATTGCCACTTGAGCCATCAAATGACATATTTAGTAGTATGCACATGTGAAGATTTTGAGAAGGATTAAGATTTTAGTTGTTGCAAATACAAAATGCTTTTTTATTTTTTTTAAAATATATTGTGTAGCCTTATGTATTGCATAGTACTTCATCACATCATGGTGTTGCTTACTTTGGCTAATCAGTGATGATATGTACTTTAGTTTGGAGTTTCACCATGTTGGGAAGTTAGTCTTTATGGAAGCTCAAAATTCGTATAATGGTGGTAAAATTGATATTTATGATTGGGCAAGCAAAAATGAACTATCCTTTGTGGATATTCAAGATTTAGTTGAAAAGTGTGCCTTAGTAATTATACAATAAAGATTATTAAGGAATGATGAAGGATTTAAATAGGGTTTGAAATCTTTTAAACCAATTGAGAATGATAGGGATGTACTTGTGAAAATGGGTGTATAGAGTTGTGTCTAGAGCATAATGTTTATATGAGCCAAAAGGCATATGCTGAAAAATGTTAAGGAATAGTTGATGATGAAAAATTACTTTCATGAAAGTGCTTATAACATAAATGATGATGATGACTTGTATGAGGTTTACGTGGACCTAAATAATGGAAATAAATAATTAATAAAAACATGTTGGTCATAAAGGAAGTTCTGCAGGTGTAAATGCCTATGTAGCTGAGGGTGAGTTAGGTTATGCTTCCTCAGATACCCTTCATAGCATATTTGACTTTGACTTTGACTTTGACTTTGACTCTAACTTGGATTTCATATATGATGGCCGCTTTATAAGGTTTCCAATGTTCAATGTTGATGTAGACATAGAAGCACTCAAATTCAAGCTTAGGATGCTATTAAAATCATTTAAGGATTAAAAGAGGCTATCAGATAATATTCTTGTAAGAACAGGTTCTCAATAAGATTTTAAAGAAATGATAAAATAGTATGAAGGCCATTTACAAACAAAAATGTTCATGGAATATATGGGTTTCATATACAAGAGATCAACCCATTACGTAAATCAAGGTGATAAACAATACCCACACATCTAGTAAAGACTTCCACATAAGATTTGCGTTGGCAAAATTTTAGGGCAGACCTAAATGGTATTGGTTGGTTTACAAGAGAAAGTATGAAATTACTATAGCATTGATGTGTTTGCAATCAAGGAAAGGAGAGCTAGAAACATAGCTTTTTATTAAATGATTCAAGGATGTGAGGAGGAGTAGTATGCATTACTTAATGACTAGTATAGAAAGATATAAAGGGCAAACCTAGGAAGCACACTAATTCCAAAGCTAGAGAGTTGCATATTCCATAGGATTTATATATGTTTTGATGCTTCCAAGATGGCTTTCCTAGCTTCGTGTAGGAGAGTGGTTAGTGTAAATGGGTGTTTTCTAAAAGAATTGTTTGGTGATCAGTTACTAGCTACTATTGTGATAGATGCCAGTGATTATATATTTATAATTGCTTATGCAATTGTGGAGACTGAAAGCTGTTGACGTTAGATTCTGCCCGATGTGTCGAAGAGGGGAGGGAAGGACATGAAACATAAAAAAATACAAACAATGGAGTCACCACCTTATTTTTCAAGAAAGGAAAATAAAGAAAAACCAAGTCTATGAAGATCAAAGATTGTGTCTGGGAGTACATTTGTGCACAGGGAAAGTGATTGACAAACCATCTCAATGATGGTTCGCCAACCAGCACCCCTATGGACACATAGAGAGTAGGAGAATACTATAAACAGAGCATATAAGAAAACACACACTCAAAGTTAGTTTATGCAAAAGTGAGGTTTATGAGGTCATTAAGATTGCTTAATGTCTCAAGTCCTTGATTTCCTAGCCAATATAGGGGTTTTCACCACCACCGAGGATAGTCTATTTTGTTTCGAAGAGAATATTACTTCAAGCTATCACGCAATATCGGGATATAATGACCTCAACCTCTTTATTTGGAAACAATAAGGATTCAATATAAGTGAAGCGATTTTCATAAGACCTACATGGAAGGAAATACCCCATGAACGTCTCACTACTTCTCCCCTCTCCTCATCCTAAAAGGTGAAAGTTTGGGTATAGAACTTGTGCAATGCTAGTGTACAATGTGTGTAGGGAGCAAAACAAGAACAGGTAGATGCAAGCAAATAAATAAAGTAAAGCTAAACAAACAATATAAAGCATATAAGTGGGAAGACATGGTGGTTCATGCATGCAAGACAATGAAATCACATAAACAAAGAAACACAAAAAATAGGAAGGCAACACACAAATGGCTAAACTCTCCAAGTTTTTATTAGAGGAGTCACCAAATTGTTGACACCAAATTTTTTCTAACATGTCAATAAGGGGTAATCTTTCATACACACCTGGCGACACTCAAAATTAGAGGCTAAGTTAAGAGGGGGAAGGACACAAACTAACAAAACATAGAAAGATACAAACAACAGAGTTGCCACCTTATCTTTTAGAAAGGGAAAATAAAGAAAAATCATAAGTCTATGAAAATCAAAGACTGGGCTTGGGAATACATTTGTATGTAAGGAAGGTTATTGACTAACCATCTCAATGATGGTTAGCCAACCAGCGCCCTTATCGACACATGTTCGTGGAATGGTCACTACAATTACATATGTGTGTGGCCTTTTAAAAAAGAAAGGTGAATGAAAGAAACAAAATGAAAAGACCCTTTTTGGTCATTTATTAATGATGTTACAGCCTACAAGCACTCCAAAATAACTTTAGAAGTCCAAAGTATTGCTCTAAGAGGTGTTGGCCTCAAAACCTTAATTTTTGAAATGATGATGATGGTGTTGGTGATGATAATGCAATGGGTTGATTTCAAACCATCGAGATTTTATCAATCGAAGACATATGTTTGAAATGAGTATCAAGATGTAGCTAAATTGAAAAGATGTTTGATGTGAATATCAGGATGTAGCCAATTGGAAAATGACTTGAAATGAGAAAATTGTTTGAAAAAAAAAAAAAAAAAGTTTGATGGAAAAGCCTAGGGTTTGATCATTGGCCCCAATTTTTTATTTTTTATTTTTTATTTTTGGTTTAAGTTAATATGATTTTTTTAAAAATAAAAATTTGGTTCATAAACATTTTTTTATAGGTGGAGACTCCAAAATACTAAGCTAAAGGCATACATCTAATTAAGTATTCCTTAGTTTGTTTGACCTAATCCTAGTGGTTAGGACCATAATCCCCCTTGATCAAGTGATCTTCGAGGGTTAAAAATCATTGTTGTGCCTAGGGATAAAGGGAAGAAGACACTATTCTGTAAATTCTTCCCTTTATCCCATCATAAGTTAGGATTAGGTTTCGGGAACCAAAATTAAATAATTAGATGCATATACACACATTAATAAAACAAATTTTCATTCTTAAATCAAAGCACTAATAATTCAAACATTAGTACCTAGCTAGCAAACACTACTACTTTCACTAATCATTACACATACTCACATAACAACATTAACCTACACAAAAAATATGCCACTAAACATATATACACACAATATCATACAATGACACATGTGCTAACACGATCTAGTACCTTGTATATCATCCTACTAGTACATGCATATAAGGTCACATACTTATACTAACAATGGTGGTAAGAACATGACAATAAAAGCATGCACATACCAACAAATATACTTGCGCACTAACTATCACTGTACAAAACACACATCTAAACACATATATATACATATACACATTTATACATGTCCACATGACATACATATACACACATTTATGCTTATGATCATATGCATGCATTTATAGACCCTTAAACATAAACACATATGTTTCTAATGAAACACGCACATGCCTATATGCCTATGAATAACACACATTGTTGTCTCACCCCAAGAACATTTGTTGACTCTATGAGTCCAATCCTATTTTGATAATGACAAATCACTTGGTATTTGACCTGTGCAATTGAGTTTGTGAACAATATTATAATTTAGAATGCACGAATGGTAAACTTGATATGGAAGCCACGAAGAACCTAAAGTACATATCACTTGGCTCAATCCATGGAACTAGAGGACTAAAAGGATGAAGAAGCAAGCTTCAAGTTCAAGATCTTCAATGGGAATGGGTATTTAGAATTGAATGTATTTACATATATCATAGGATATAATTCGAAGCTCAAATATTCCCTAGACTAACCTTAGGACGCATGCATTTCATGAAAGATACATTTACATTAGTTCTAGGTTGAATAAATTTTTAGAGATAAAATTTTGTTACGTTGATCAAAAGGCATTCACGCACATATTTTTGAAATCGTCGTTGGTATTGAGGTTTGAGTAGCTTGAGCATTCAAATCCTATTTTCTTGTTTCCCACATTCATTATATTTAATATTTTCTTGGGAGCAAAAATATTGTTGTGTATTTTATATTCATTAATTGCAAATTCTAAGAGCTTCTAGATACATATTCTTGAGGAATAGTTTTTTTAAAAAATATTGTTTAAATCTTTGCAATATTCAAAGTCATATTTTTTATTCAAGGATTTAATCTTACAAGTTATTTGATAGCAAGAACTTAGATCTACATATTATTCAAGACTATTCTTCTAAATATCTTATTTGGTATTCTTGCATAAAGTGAGTTGAAATCAAACCCTAAGATCTCCAAAGTTTTTATTTTTAAGAAATTATTTTTGGGAGATATTAGTTAAAAATAAATTCGGGAAGCATCACATTACTCATATAACAATCTTATCATTACATACATATTGAGTTTCATGTTTTATCATATTATTATTTATTAGGAATTCTATTGTACTCACTAACTTGGTTAGAAGCATTTTGAGTTTTACAGAAATTGTAATCTTTATATTGTATTCACGGTTCGGGCTGTGAATCGGGGTTGAAAAGGAAGCTACGCCTCTTGTAAGCAGCAGATTGTAAGGGAAGCTCCGTCCCAATCAAAGGAGCGGATTTTTAGTGGAATCCTTGAGTGGATTGCTCAAGGCAAGGACGTAGGTTGGGGTAGGCTGAACCTCGTAAAAATTGAGTTTGCATCTCTCTTACCTTTACCTCTATTTAATTTCTACGTAATCTTATTTGGGTGAATATTGTGAATATTTTATGTAACGACCAGAATTATACTGCCCTTTTTTTTTCCTTAAAAATACTATGAAATTCCACTACTTTGATACCTTTTAATTTAAATCAAACCATCAACCTAAGCAGCGGGAAGCTGTATACATAAAAACATATCCATATATATATTTACAATATCAGAGTGTCAGAGTATTCTCTAAACTGTACATACACAACCATTCCCCAAAAATACTCTCAACTGAAACTAGGGCTATACAAAATAACTTCCCAAAAACTCACCCTTGGATAGGGCAGTACTATAGCCCCTCTACTTGCGAGCCTGATCTGCTCGTGTAGTTGGATCATCTGAAAAATATTAAATCGCCGGAATGAGACAATGCTCAATAAGACAAAATATGTTATTGCTAGTGTGTGGCAAATGAGTTACATTCCTGTAAAAATCTAATTTTAAAAATATCATGAATAATTGAATCTGGGAATACAGGTATAAATAACATATAATTTAGCTTCTACCTGTGATGCTTAACATATCCGCCTTTATAAATTTTCTGTTCATAATACTTCTATTATTCATAGATACATCTACTATTTTTGTAAATCTGTATATACATATAATAACTGAGAAAACTTCCCTAAATGGATAAATGTATATCATGATTTAACCCCTCATGACAGGGTTGTGCAGCCCATGGGCGGGATTCATCACTGATTGGCCTACCAGGATAAATCACCATTCTACAAAAGTCAGATCGGCCTCCTTAACCCTAACTGACGGGGAGCCTGTCCACTTCATAGGCACGATCGACTGTTATAAATCCACATACTATCTGAGTTATGTGGTTGCACTATGTACTATAAATAGCTATGGTACCGTGCTCTGTAAACTGATCTGTAATGGTCCATCAAGGTCTGATACTATATAATACATTTTCTATATACAATCTATCTGTTTTACCATGACTCTATATTAACTATTTTAACCTTGACATTGTAATAAACTATATATGTATCAACTATATTTCTATAATAAACTGTATATTTGTATGTCATGGTTCTATAAAATTGTATAATCATGGTACTATGAAAGCTATAAAAACATTTTCCTATATGTATACACTGTAAAACATGATCCTGGAAATACTGTAAAACATGCTTCTCTAAGTACTGTGTAGCCATTACTTTGTACTAACTTTATAATCTATATATAACATGCTACAGAAACTAGATAATCATAATTCTGTAAAAAGCTGTGTAATATCAGGTACTATATCAATATTTTCATGCCACACAAACTAAAATTCATTAAACATGATTTATAAAACTATCTAAAGTCCTACTCTGAAAAACCCATGAATATATACTATATTATACTAGTAAAATTTCTATTTAAACTAGCATAACATATTTCTCTTACCTGATTACTGGAAAGCCCCTAATATGACTGGTTTTATACTCGCAGGGTTCCTTGTTAAACACCCTGAAAACAACATCTTCCAGAACGAAACTTCTGTATTTCTTCGAGTTTTACAATTTCTACAACTACAGGAAAGCCAAATTCCCAAATAAAACCCTTACCTTGAATTTGGGACGGGATTCAAGTTAATCCTACCAACGATCCACTCCAACCGAATTGAAGAGAACTTCTCCAGGAGTGTCGTTACTGCTTCGGATCATCGATCCGGTGAAGAATGGGCCTAGAATTTTAGAGAGAAGAGGGGAAAACCATAGAGGAGAGAGAGAGAGAGAGAGAGAGAGAGAGAGAGAGAGAGAGAGAGAGAGAGAGAGAGAGAGAGAGAGAATTTTGTAGAATAATTTTGCATAAAAATCCGAGTTTAGGACTATTTATACTCTAGGCTTCGTCAACAAGATACGTCACTTCGTCGAAGAGGCCACGAAGGAAGTTCGTCGACGAATACCTACTCCTCGTCAATGAAGTTCAGAAACTGACATATAGTCTCTCGGTTAGACTTTATTATGTTTTAGTTGTAATAGTAAAATAGGTTTATTTGTGCATGCATTACATTTGATTTACATTGAAGCCCATCAAGACCTAGGCTGACCATAGGAACCCCTTAACTGAACAAAAACCTCCCATACTTAAAGTTAAACATTGTCTCAAAAGGTTCAAAATATTTTTAAGCACAAGACAAAGGCCAAAACTAAAAATTATGAAGGCTCGACCGACCGGCCTTCCACAATATATCTAGTTCGGCTGACCAACACATCTAAAGGGACTGATCTTATAAAGGCTCAGCAGGCTGACCCTCACACAACGTTTTTAGCTTGGTAGACTGAAGGGCATAATACTTGGGCTCAGCAGACCGATCCTTTTATAATGTGTTGAGCTCGGCCAACCGACCTCCTAGCCTGGCTAAACGATTCGTCATGGTCGGCTTGCCGAACTAACAAAGGTTTGTGAAATCGCCTTAAGTCAGCCGACCAAACTTCAGGCCAGCTGACCGAACCTCCCAGGCAGTTCAAATTTTGAGCCAATAATGGATAGAAAATTCAAATTTTAATATTTGTTTATTGCCCAACGGTCACCTAATGGCCATATTTGAAGTTTGGCTATAAATACAAGCCCAAAGCACTTTACAAATGTTAGAGACATATACCAAAAACTCAATTCATTATTCTTTGATTGTTTCTCCCACTTTACACTTCACTTTCAAAGATCAATCTCACTCTTTCCATATTTCTTCCCTTGAAATATATTTTTGAGAAATCTTGGGGTTTATACAAGTAGGCCTTGAGCATATATTCACTCAATATATTTTGTTTGAGAGGTCTCTTGTTCTTAAAGATTTCAAAGATCAAATCATTTTCTCCAAAACGATCCTTGTTTCGAAAAATATACTTTCTTGGAGAAAATTTGTTTTGAGTTCTTGAAAGGGACTTAAGCTAGAATTCAACTTCATATATTTGGCTTGAAAGTTCTTATTGATTTTTGCTGTTAATCTCAAAGATTAAATTCTCCTATACAGCTCATCAATTGAAAATTGTTTGCGGAGAATTTTTGAGTGCATCAAGAGTGCTTTGAGCAATATAGTCATTTATATATCCTTTGCTTGAAAAGCCTCTTGTAATTTGATTTTACACAAGGTCAGTTCTGAAGGAAAAAGTATTTTTCCAAAACTATCAATCTAAATTTGAAATACATTTTTGAGAGAAAATTTCATACTCTATTAAGCTTCATTTGTAAATCATTTGTGAGTGTATTGTGCTTATTGTTGTACATCATCTGCTTATTATAGAAGCATTCTCTTTATACGCAAATCTTTATTATTGTTGTATTCATGGCATGCGGTTGGAAGAGGATTGCATTGGCTTGTAACGTGCACCAAATTGGTTTAGACCTGATTAGGAGAACTAGGAGCACCGTCCTGCAAGGTATAGTTATTGGTTTAGCTCAGCCCAGTAATTGAGTCGGGGTTTTTACTTGTCTCGTAAGGAGAGGTTGTAACGGTGTTGCTCCTTAAGTGAGCATTTAGTGAATCCTCTTGGTGGTAAGCTTAAGGTGGGGAGGTAGGCACTATTGGCCAAACCTCGATAACATATCCTGTGCCACTCTATCCCTACACTTTTTAATTTACAGTATTTGCTTGCTTATCTTTCCTATTGATATTATTGCTTGTGAATTTAAATATTAAATTGTGTTTGATTGGAAAATACTAGAACAATTTTTACTTGTGCAGATTATTCAAATGTTCATATATCTATTACATTCATACTTGTCTAGACAGACCTTAGGTTGTGGTATACTGTTGCTGGTTTAATTGAGCTAGAAATTTTTAAATATCCAATTCATCCCCCCCGCCCCCCCTTTTGGGATTACACCATACTTACCTTCCCCACTTAAGGTCCTCAATGGTTTAGCTCGATCATAAACACAAGAAGTGTCCCATGATTGAGCATTCTCAGCCAAGTAATCAAAGTAAGCAAATGCTTCTTTAGGTTCCTTACTAAAAAATTCACCATTACACATGGGTTTGACAAATTGGTGCATCTTAGATATAAGCTTCCTAAAAAAAAAACTAATAATGTGCAAATCCTCATATAAGGATTTAAAAGATCTTTGAACCTTTCCTAACATTGATAAAAAGTTTCACTTTAATTTTGAGTAAAATTCATGATTTGTTTTTTAAAGCATTGGTTCGATGCATTAGGAAAAACTTTTTCAAAAATTCAGTTTGCATTTCTTGCCATGTTCCAATGGATCTTGGTCTCAATGCATTTAACCATGATTTTGCTTTATTCTTGAGAGAACAATGAAATAACTTCAATCTAATCATCTCCTTGGTACAATTTTGATCCACAAATGTAGAGCATACTTCCTCAAATTCCTTAAGGTGCAAATAGGGATTTGCGGAATCCATCCCATGAAAATGTGGTAGCAATGGTATCATACTAGGTTTGAAATTGAAATTATGAGCATTTAAAGGTGTAATGATGTATGATGGAGTGGTGGTCCTAACAAGATGCAAAAATTCTCTAAGTGTTCTATTCAAATTACCCCCTGCATGTTTTCTTTTCTAGCCATGACGCTACAAGTTTCAAATGAATGTTCAGATGTTGAATCTAGTGATACAGATGATAAATCAGATGATAAATTGCAAGTGTCAAAATCAAAGTCTACAATGTATTGATTTCAAACCAAATGACTATAGCTATTTCGAAACCAACTAGATATAAACAACAGCAAAAATTCTATGGAATGCAAAGAACAACAACTAAAAATAGAAAAGAAAAAAAACAAAGAAAAGGGATTAGATGTCACCAAATCTATGGAGAGGTTCACAATATTAACACTTCGGCTTCTTCATCAAACAAATAATGCCTCATAAAACGCCATTTTTTCTCGACAGCGGCATCAAAAAATTAATCAACTAATGGTTTCAACTTCCAAGCGCAGAAGCTATCAAAGTAATAAAAGGGTAAATCCCAGGATCAAATTCACGGGGACAATGAGAATTATGCAAGCATCAAAGTCTTAGTTATAACACAAGAAATCATATTATCATTTATGGTGACAAGAAATTCCAAAAACAATAAGCTAAAGAGTTGAAATAATGAATCAAAAAGAGAGAAATAAGCTTCAAGCACAAGTAGGACTTGAAGATAATGATGAATCTATGTATTTACCAAAACTACGAACATCAAAGAAAATGTGCAAAACTTGAATTGAACGTGTAAGAGACAATAAATCAAACACTTGAGATGCAAGTTTCTCCCATTTCTGATATAGTAATGAATATACCTCTAATTTTCTCTTCTCTCAACCATTTTATCATTCCAAGAGATTATGATCTAATAATACAACAATCAGCCCACAATTTTTAATATAATCCAAAATAATCAAGAGATTGTATAAAAAATTTTAATAATGAAAGAAAACCATCAACGTCTTGCTACTAGTTCAAGCATCAATTATGCCTTTACGTCTACAATTAATCAAGACCAATAACAAAGAACTTCAATCTTTTCTAAAAATAAAATGAAATACAACCCAATAAGTTAAACATTACAGCTCCATGGAAAAGAGGAAATCCAACTTAAAACAATCATGGGTTACTCCTCGAATCTCAAGCTTAAAATATAGCATATCATGTTTGAAATCTAAATTTTTCAAAACAAATTAATCTCATAAAAATTCATTTTGCAGCAAAAGAGAAAGAAAAAGAAAGATAAATTCTGAGAGGGAGGAGGTCTCGCAACACTCCCTAATGTCTAACACACTGGCCTCCTGTTCCGCACCCTGCTTGGACAACCCAGCACTTGTTTTCACGTTCCCACCCTGCTTGCCCGAGAGCCCATCTATTGCATGTGCGTTCCCCTCTGATTTTTTACACCCCAACTCTATTTTCTTGCGCCCAACACTCCTCTTGGGTCCTAGTTGCCATGCAACACTCCTTTTTTCTTATTTTGCTGAGCACACCCACTATTTTGTTGCCCCAGCCAATGTTTTAAAAGGCAAAGGCATAAGGCACCCATAAGCCTCAAGGCGTAAACATTTTAAGACTGTATTTTTTAAAATAATTAATAAAAAAAATTATATATAGCATAGAAATGAGAAAAATGTTAGAATAATGGAGAAAAAAATAAAAAACATAATTCTTAATTATCATATAGGCCAATTTTAGCTAACAAACTCAAACAAAAGCATGTTAAAAATAAGTCATAAGTTTACAAAGAAGAAGAGAAAAATCCAAATTACAGCATCACAATGTCTCATTATCCAAGATTCTAATTTTAAGAATCTAAATCTTAATCAACAAAGTTCAGAGGGAACTAGCAAGATCTTCATCAAAGTCCTCATCTTCATCAAAATCATCTATAATAGTTGTTCTTCAACTAATAAATTCCTTTCCCACTTCAACATCATTGTCTTCCTCAATTGTGCCCAATGTTGGCCTCTTGCCTTTGTCTTGAGTGCCTACATGTTCAATAAAGCACAAGTTAGAAGTTAGGAGAAATGGAGAATTATAAATTAGTAGATTCAAAAATGACTAGTGATATGTATGTACTCAAGTTCTCATAAAAATCACTAATCTTCCTGTTGCTAGGAAGATTAGAATGCGAGCTACCATAAGCTTGTGCTGCTTAAGCATCATCTCCTTAAAGAGTTGCCACGGGCAAAGCTCTAACATCATCAACATTTAGGCAATTTTCATCATCAAATCAAGAAGTATCTTTTGGGAGGATAGGTTCTTCCTTCTCTATGATTCATTCATCTTCTAAAGCTACTTCCAGCACCAATATTGGATCATAATTTTGTCTTGTTCTTATAGCTCTCTCTGTCACACCCCGAACCCGATAATGGGACCCAGGGGTGAATTAGCAACCTAACATGTTCTTGTATCATACAAATCACTAATGATACAACACCAAATGAATGAGGGTCCGACTCCGTGGGGTTCCCAAGCACCATATACACATTCACAAATACGACAAATAGGCAGCAAAAAATATTCTCTCTATACATATTTCGTACCATACTAGAGTCTATACATAAGGAGTCCAGGCTCCATAAGGCAAAACGAAAACTCGGGTGTTAGCCAAATATCCCAAAAAGACAACCCGATAAAGGTCCTAGTACTTACCTAAGTACTTCTCGCAATACACCGACCACTGCGCTCCCAACACAAGGACGCTAGTTCCAGTTACCTGAAGGACCTGAAAAACATGTACGTACGATAGGGGTGAGACACTTCTCAGAAAGGCAGATCCATGTTATATCGGTGTGTGACATATGAGTGTTATCATGACATAAAACATACACAGTTCAATGCAATTCCAGTATTCTCACAAAACAGTTCCAGTATAGTGCATCACATGCGCACACACATGATCAAGTAACCCGATGTTGTCACACCCTTTGCCCCGAAGCCGGCCTGCATTACATGGCGTCCCCGACACATAGCGTAGCCCTAGGCTCCCATGACATCATACCAGTATAACTGGTGGATCCACCCTTCAGTGATCAACCGGTAAGGCTCATGCCCTCGGATATAGAGCCGCACACTCTTGCCAAACATGGCAGGTGATATTTCACACCCTCGGATATAAAGTCAGACACTCTTTCACAACCTGGAACAATTCGGAACCCAGTTCCTATATGTTTATATAACACATCAATCCACACTCATTTGGTAATCACAACAAACATAGTTTTCAAAATACAATTTTAAACAAGTCAAGGCACAGCCATCCCCATAACATAATATATATCACAATATATTCACGGTTTTCCAACAAAACCAGAGATGCAACCCAATGCCCCCTTTTTCCCAAAACTGTAATATGCAAAACCCATAATTTTACCCTTTTGATCCCCCAAATGAGTAGCCAAAACACACACAGGACCGTGAACCACAGTTCTATCGAGTCTGATTTAAAAAATAACCGACATAAATAGAATCCCCTTACCTTTCCCCGAAAATCCAATCCCGAACTCTACGGCTCCTAAACAGTGAACTGAGTTCTCAAAACCTATAAAACACAATACAGAATATACTCACAATTCCATTCCCTACCAAACTACAGGAACGGAAATGAAAACAAAGTCTTACCTTGATTTTAAGCCAAAACCCAAAAATGCTCGAAATGAAGATCCATTCCATAAATCTCGAAGAGAATCCTCCCCTGATCCTTGTAGTAATGTTGGATTGTCGATTTAGGCAACGATCAACGAAGAAATATATATATATATATATATATATAGAGAGAGAGAGAGAGAGAGAGTGAGTGAGTGATTTTCGAGTTCTTAGAGAGAGAGAGAGAGAGAGAAAGAAAGAGGATATTTTGATTTCTAAGCTTAGATGCAACCATTTGGATATTTATAGCCCTTTGACTTGGCCAACCTCGTCGACAAGATGGTGTCTTCATCGACGAGTCAATGAAGACAGTTCATTGAAAAGACGGTGGCCTCGTCGACAAGCCTGAGATTCCCGGTTCTCCCTTGGCTTCTTCTCGCTGACGAACCTCTGCATTTCGTCGTCGAACATCATAAGGCCTTCGTCGACGAACTCTGGCTTCGTCGACGAAGCCTGCTCAATTTACAATTCTACCCCTCTCTTTATTAATTATTCCAAATATCACAATTCGGGTTCTTACAACCTCCCCTCCTTACAAATATTTCATCCTTAAAATTTGTAATCTCTCATTCATGAACTTATTCACACAACCAAACACACGCTCGACTCTAGAAAGAACCGGTGACTATTTACATCAAAGCCCTATTATAACACATACACACCCTCACTTATGGCATAGGAATACCATGGTTACATACACAAATCGTCTCAGGAGTTCACAATAATACACACTCCCAATGACTAACGACCTATTCCAAAACAAAAGTAGGGTGATACATATATACTCAGAACAACTGTGGATACTTCCGGCTTATTTTCATTTCCAATTCCCAAGAAGCTTCCTCAACCTCGTGATTCCGCCACAATACCTTCACTAACGGTATATCCTTGGTACGTAGCTTCTAAAATCTACGGTCCAGAATCTGAACAGGTACCTCCTCGTACGCTAAAGTATCCCCAATTTCTAAGTTCTTGTAACTAATAACATGTGAAGGATCCGACACGTACTTCCTCAACATAGATACGCGAAACACGTCATGGATCCTCCAAAGTGTTGGGGGTAGTGCAATCATGTAGGCTACCGGACCCACTCGCTCAAGAACCTCAAATGGTCTGATATACCTCGGGCTCAACTTGTCCTTCTTTTTCAATCTCATCACCCCTTTCATCAAAGTAATCCTCAGAAATACCTTACCCCCCACTTTGAATTCCAAGTCACGGCGGTGAACATTTATGTAACTCTTCCGCCAACTTTGAACCAATCTAATCATATCCCGAATCAAACCCACCTTCTCAGACGCATGTTGAACAAGTTTAGGTCCTAACACCTAACGTTCACCAACCTCATCCCAATATAGAGGAGACCGAAACCTCCGACCATACAGAGCCTTAAACGGTGTCATCCCGATACTAGCCTGGAAACAATTGTTATAGGCAAACTCTACTAGTGGCAAAAACTGTACCCAACTACCACTGAAGTCTAACATACAAGCCCATAACATATCCTCTAGGATCTGTATTGTCCTTTCCAACTGTCCATTAGTCTAGGGGTGGAACGTTGTACTGGAAGTAAGCTTCATCCCCAGTGCTTCCTACAAACTCTTCCAGAAACGAGAGGTAAACCTCGGGTCTCAATCTGACACAATGGACACCAGTACTCCGTGCATTCTAACTATCTCATGTACGTATAGGTCTGCTAGCCTACTCAAAGGGTAGCTAACCTTCATCGAAAAAAAGCGAGCAGATTTCATTAACCTTTCCACGATCACCTAGATAGCATTCTGCCCGTGAAGTGCTGGTGGCAATCCGGTCACAAAATCCATGGAAATATGCTCCCATTTCCACTATGGAATAACTAAGGGTTGTAACGGCCCTGCCGGCCTCTGATGTTCAACTTTCACCTGCTGATATGTCAGACATTGCTCCACGAACTAAGCAATCTGCCTTTTCATACCACTCCACCAAAAGGTCTCGCGCAAATCCCAATACATCTTCGTGCTATCAGGATGTATCGTATATAACGAACAATACGCTTCCTCCAAGATCACCCTTTTGATCTCGTCGTAGTTTGGAACACACAACCTAGTTCCAAACCTCAACACACCTCCCTAAGAGATGTTAAATTCCGCAGCCAACCCCTGTTGTACTTTCTCCATAATTTCAACTAACTCTGCATCACTAGCCTACGCGACCTTAATACGCTCAAACAAAGTCGACTGGATCACCAAACTAGCAATGCATGCTTGATGATCACCAGCCACCAACTCTATACCAAGGCTTTCCAGATCTTGTCTGATATGATACTGAGTTACCACTGCTGATACTGCCACATGCTCCAACTTCCAACTCAACGCATCAGCTACCACGTTAGCTTTCCCCAGGTGATAACGATGGTGCAATCATAGTCTTTGATCAACTCAAGCCACTTTCATTGCCTCATATTCAACTCCTTCTGCTTGAAAAAGTACCTAGGCTTTTGTGATCAGTGAAAATCTTGCACTACACACCATACAAGTAGTGTCTCCACATCTTCAGTGCATAGACTACAGCAGCCAATTCCAGATCATGCATAGGATAATTCTTCTCGTATTCCTTGAGTTGTCGAGAAGAATACGCTATTACCTTACCCTACTACATAAGCACACATCCCAGACCCTTCAGAGACATGTCGCTATAAATCACAAAACAGACATCCCCGGAAGGAATGGTCAAAACTGGAGCAATAACTAATCGTTGTTTCAGTTCCTGGAAACACTACTCACAATCCTTGGTCCAATCAAATTTCACCCCCTTCCTAGTCAATCGTGTCAGAGACCCAAATAATTTAGAGAATCCCTCCACAAACC
This sequence comes from Malania oleifera, assembly GCF_029873635.1. Classification (NCBI taxonomy): domain Eukaryota; kingdom Viridiplantae; phylum Streptophyta; class Magnoliopsida; order Santalales; family Ximeniaceae; genus Malania; species Malania oleifera. Next base: position 54,415,762 of record NC_080421.1, on the reverse strand, counting down.
GATGATAGTAACCTGCCAGTCCTAAAAAACTCTGAACCTCCTGCACACTCTTTAATCTCACCCAGTCGACCACAGCTTCGATCTTGCTAGGATCAACTGAGATACCGCCTTCAGACACCACATAGCCTAAAAACATGACTTGATTCAACCAGAACTCACACTTCTTCAACTTGGCATACAATTGCTTCTCCCGCGGAATCTGAAGCACCATCCTCAGAAGGTTTTCATGCTCTTCCAAACTCCTTGAGTATACCAAAATGTCATCGATGAACACCACTACGAACTGGTCCAAGTACTCATGGAAAACCCTATTCACCAAATCCATGAACACTAACGGGGCATTCGTCAATCCAAAAGGTATGACTAAAAACTCATAGTGGTCGTATTTGGTTCAAAAGGCAGTCTTCGCAACATCCTCAGATTGAACCCTCACCTGATGATACCCTGACCGTAGGTCGATCTTCGAAAAGACGTGCGTCCCCTGTAGCTGGTCAAAGAGATCATCAATACGAGGCAACGGGTAACGATTCTTCACAGTCACCTTATTGATCTCATGGTAATCAATACACATACGCATCGACCCGTCCTTCTTCTTTAAAAACAAAACTAGAGCTCCCTAGGGCGAAACACTAGGTCAAATGAAGCCCTTGTCCAGTAATTCCTGTAACTGCTCCTTCAATTCCTGAAGTTCTGCTAGAGCCATCCAGTACAGAGCTTTAGAGATCGGTACCTTGCTAGGCAATAACTCTATCACAAACTCAATTTCATGATCCGGAGGTAAACCAAGTAAGTCTTCAGGAAACACAACTGGGAACTCGTTAACCACTCGAATATCCTCAAGTTTCAACTTATCCTATGGCATTTTCCTCACGCAAGCTAGGTACCCCTGACATCCGTCCAAGAGTAACCTCCTCGCTTATAATGCCGATAGAACCTGCGGTTTCGAACGCACGCACAATCCTACAAACTCGTATTCCTGCTCCCCAAGAGGTCTGAACACTACCACCTTTCCACGATAGTCGATAGCAACATAACTTGAAGATAACCAATCCATCCCCAGTAAGACATCGAACTCAGACATGTCATATACCACAAAATTCTCCGGTAGTAGTCTTCCCTGAATTACCAATAGGCAGTCTGCTAACATCCTCCTACAGAACGATACTCCCAGATAGTGTAGCTACGGACAATTCTTCATTCATAACTTGGGTCTCAACCCCACACAGTTTTACAAAATTAACATATATAAAGGAGTGGGTCTCACCCAAATTAAATAAAACCACAGCTTTATTTAAAAGCAACATCATAGTACCTGTCACCACATTCCCCGCATGCTCAGCATCCGCTGGAGTAAGCGAGTAAACCCTTGCCAGAGCTGTGTTCGCCTGATAAGTCCCCCAGGATACCTAATTACTTCCCTGATTCTGACTCGAAGCGGGTGTATCCCTCTTTGGTGCATGACAATCCCGAGCCATGTGACCTGACTGGCCACAGTTATAGTAGTTACCCCCAAACAGCTAGCATTCACCGCTATGCCATCTGTGGCACCTGATACAACGATCACCTGACTGACTCGCCTGAGAATTCTGAAGCTCAGTATTCTGATGGTAACCCGAGCCCTTGTTCCTCTTCTTCCATGATCCATGGCGAGATCCAAACTAGGAACCAAAAGGTACTGGCCTCTTCTTTGGTTCCTAATCCACCTCATCCTCTCGGATGCCGGTCTCGATCACTGTGGCCTTATCCACCAAGACTGAGAACTCACGGATCTGAAGCATACCCACTAATTTATGGATGTCCTTCCTCAGGCCCTTCTCGAACCTCTGAGTCTTATCATACTCGTGCGAAATCAAACATGAAGTGAAACGAAATAGCTCTATATACCGAGCAGCATACCCCTACACCGTCATATCTCTCTGTGTCAGAGCAGAGAACTCATCCACCTTTGCATCACGTATGAAGACCAGGAAGTATCTCTCAAAGAACACTTCCTTGAAATGGCTTCATGTCATCTCTGTAGGACCGACCCTTTGCTTCTTCAGTAGACTCACTGCAGTCCACCACCGCCCTGCCTCCCCAGACAACTAGAAGATAGCATATAAGACCCCTTTGCTTATCTGTGCAGTGAAGGACTTCCAAAATTCTCTCAGTCTTCTCGACCCAGTCCTCAGCTATCATCGGATTGGGTCCTCCTGAAAATGTTGGAGGGTGCATACGTGTGAACCTCTCAATGGTACAACTCGTAGCAATAAGAGAGCGTTCACGTCTCCTAACACTCCGCCTGATCTCCCGCATCACCTACCTCGTCAACCCTCGAGGCACAGAAGAAGACTCATCACTCGCAGTCTCTTTGGAGCCACTTTCCAAATTATGATCCTTGGGCTCCATTCTGAAAATACAATAGGAATCTCTTAGCACTCCTACATCATGTACAGTTAACACAATCATTTACCACTAATCATGTTAACTACCACTTAACGAGTCCAGGTCTGCCCTATCACACCGACACGAAAATCATCAATGGTTTTCTATGATTTTACTGAAATCGTCATTCCAGGAAAAACACAAAACACCGCCAACGAGTCCCTTTCTAGCAACAAAACAACCCTCGACCTACTCTACCCATTTCCTACTTCCTATACTCTCATATGTACACACAGCTATGCCTAACCAAGTCTACAAGACCTAACAACCTAGTTAGCTCTGATACCAAGCTATCACACCTCAAACTCAGTAATAGGACCTAGGGGTGAATTAGTAACCTAACATATCCCTGTATCATACAAATCACCAATGATACAATACCAAATGAATGAGGGTCCAACCCTTTGGGGTTCCCAAGCACCGTATACACATTCACAAATACGAAAAATAGGAAGCGAAAAATATTCTTTCTGTACATATTTCGTACCATACCAGAGTCTATACACAAGGAGTGTAAGGACGCGAACCCGAGTGGGTTCCTACATATAAATTTTTCAACGGACGCAAATAAATCTAAATTATTTTTATTACCAGAGCACTAATTAGCTTTATTACAAATATATGTCTCAACTATTAAAATGCAAATTTCTAAAATTCTAAAATACACAAACATATTCTAAATTGTATTATACTAATTTTTTTATTCTACTCTGCTCTTTTTATTCCCACCCATGAACTTGCTACTCCAAATTTCTGGTACGCTTCTCAAAATGATCTGAAATGTAAAATAATGATTGGGGTGAGACGATGCTCAGTAAGTAAATAAGATTATTATTAGTGTGTGGCCAAAATGAGCTTTTATAATTTCGTAAAATAATATTTAATACTATAACTTTAAAAATGCTTTTAAAATAAATGTAAATTTAAAAATTTATGCATAAAAACTTTTGCCATCAACTACAATAGTAAAATTTTATAATCATATACTATATCTGTTAAACTGAACTTTTTAACTTTTAAAACTATAACTATAATACTCAATCATGTATATATATATATATATATATATATAGACATATACTTTTCGTATTAAATCATTAATTTGGCACAAAATGCCCCTATTTACATAAACATATACTTTTCCTTCAATTTATCAATAGCTCTGTATACGTAATTAAATATCTATTTACACGTACTGTAAAAACCACCCTTAGGCCTGTTAATCATAAATCATGTTTATCCCCATGACTAGGTTGTACGGTTCGAAGACAGGACTTAGCTGATTGTCCGGCCAAACTAAATCAATGTACATCATCATTAAGTGAGATTTTCTCTATTAAACCCTGGTCCGACCCAAGTGTGCACTCAGGAGAAATCCACTCCCATATAAAGTCACTCTGTAAACAGTGTGGGTGCACTCTGATCCGTTTAAACTTTAAACTGTAGTACCGAGCATCTGTAACTTTGAACTTTCTTTGCCATAAAGGGTTGTAAAAATATTTTTATTATATAATTTGTACAATTAAAATAATATCATGAAAATCTCATTTTTATTCATATTTTCGTGAAATACGCAACGTAAAAAAAATCAACTCATGTAATCTTTACTTATATTTTCGTGAAATATGCAACGTATAAATAAACTCATGCCACACAATTTTCGTGTTAAAAATATTTTGTTAAATAGAAATTAATGATGTAAAACACCTGAGGGGTTTAGAACATTTCTTAACTCAAAAATAAATGCAAGTATATTAAAGATAAAATTAGTATAATTAAATATGCGTAAAAATAAATTCAAGAAAATTTTATGAAACTAACTAACATAATCAAAATTTACTTACAAATAAACTCAAGTATGAATTTTAAATAAAAATCTAACATAATCAAATTTACTTACCTCTTCTTTAACCTTGTGCTATGAACACAATGAATATCTCTAAGAAATGAGATCAAAAAGAGTGGGTGAGTGAGAACTTACTCAAAAATTCTCTCTTCACTACTAATTCTTTCACTCACTAATTATTCTCTTCCTTTGAAATTTTTTGTGGAAAATGAAGGTTGAGAGATTCCTATTTATAGGAAAATTTTGGGGAAGAAAAGGAATTTGTAAAGTGTGGGGAAAGAGGTGAAATTATAATTTTTTTAAAATTAAAGATGGGCTAGGTATGAGTTAAGTATGGGATGGGGATGGAGGCCATGTGGGAGTGCTTGCCACCACTCCCCTTTAATTAATTTTTAATTAATTACTTAATTAATTAATTTATTTATTTATTTTAATTTTTTTAAAATCATCATCATCATCATCATTATTATTATTATTATTATTATTATTATTATTATTATTATTATTATTTTTAAGCCATGTTTTAGTATTATATATTTTTTTTAAAGAATTAAATTTGAATTTTGAAAACTCATATGGCCCACATGGTCTTGTGGGCCCCACACAACTTCAAGACCCAAGTGGGTCCTACGTAACTCTAATAGTCCTCACACGATTTTATGAGCCCTACATAGTTTTGGGACTTATATAGACCCCACATGACTTCGGAACTTATGTGGACCTTACATGATTTTGTGGGCCCTACACAACTTCGAGACCCAATCGGGTCTTACATAATTCCAATAGTTCTCATACAATTTTACGAGTCCTATACAATTTTGGGACTCATGTGGACCCCACACGACTTCGGGACTCATGTTGGCCCCACACAGTCTTGTGGGCCCATCATAGGATACCCGTATTATTATTATTATTATTTTATCATGTATTTCTACAAATTATGTCTATCAAAACATTGTATATGAACTTATTTACGTGTACAAACAATGTTTATCCTATTTATCTTATGAAATTCCCTTTTGACCAGGCCAACCTCCAAGGAGCGACTGAGCCGCAATGGTTTCTGAGCACTCGTTAAGACAAGGTCATTCTTAGGCATTAAATATGGAATCAAGGATCCTATAGAAAAACACTTCTGTATTGATATTAACTTAATGACCATTTTTATTATTCTATTATTATTATGCTTTAAATCGCATATATATATTGGGTCATCACAAGGAGTCCAGGCTCCATAAGACAAAATGTAAACCTAGGTGTCAGCCAAATATCCTAAAAAGACAACTCGATAAAGGTCCTAGTACTTACCCAAGTACTTCCCACAGTACACCGACCACTACGCTCCCAACACAAGAACACTAGTTCTAGTTACTTGAAGACCTGAAAAACATGTACGTACGATAGGGGTGAGACACTTCTCAGTAAGGCAAATCTAGGTTATATCGATGTGTGGCATATGAGTGTTATCATGACATAAAACATACACAGTTCAATGCAATTCCAGTATTCTCACAAAACAGTTCCAGTATAGTGCAACACACTCACACACACATGATCAAGTAACCCGGTGTCATCACACCCTTCGGTTCGAAGCTGGCCTGCATTACACAGCGTCCTGTGCCACATGGCGTAGCCCCAGGCTCCCATGACATCGTATCGGTACAACTGGTGGATCCACACCCTTCGGTGATCAGCCGATAAGGCTCACGCCCTCGGATATAGAGCCGGACACTCTTACCAAACGTGGCAGGTGATATTTCACACCCTCGGATATAAAATCGGACACTCTTTCACAACCTGGAACAATTTAGAACCCAGTTCCTATATACTCACATAACACATCAATCAACACTCATTTGGTAATTACAACAAATATGGTTTTTAGAATATAGTTTAAAACAAGTCAAGGCCCGACCATCCCCATAACATAATATATATCACAATATATTCACAATTTTCCAACAAAACCAGAGATGCAACTCAATGCCCCCCCCCCCCTTTTCCCAAAACTGTAATATGCAAAACCCATAATTTTACCCACTAGACCCCCCCCCCAAATGAGTAGCCAAAACACACACAGGACCGTGAACCACAATTCTACCAAGTCCTATTTTGAAAAATAATCGACATAAATAGAATCCCCAAAAATCCAATCCCGAACTCTACGGCTCCTAAATAGTAAATTGAGTTCTCAAAACCTATAAAGCACAGTACAGAATATACTCACAATTCCATTCCCTACCAAACTACCCAAATGGAAATGAAAATCGAGTCTTACCTCTATTTTAAGTCAAAACCCAAAAATGCTTGAAACGAAGATCCGTTCCGTAAATCTCGAAAAGATTCCTCCCCTAATACTCATAGTAACATCGAAACGTCGATTCAGGCAACGATCGACGAAGAAATCTAGAGAGAGAGAGAGAGAGAGAGGATATTTTGATTTCTTAGCTTAGAAGCAACCATTTGGATATTTATAGCCCTTTGACTCAGCCAACCTCGTCGACGAGATGGCGTCTTATTGACGAGTCAATGAAGACAGTTCGTCAACGAGACGGTGGCCTCTTCGACGAGCCTGAACGAGCCTCCGAAACCTCTCAGCTTCTTCTCATCAACGAGCCTCTGCATTTCGTCATCGAACATCATAAGGCCTTTTTCAATGAACTCTGGCTTCGTCGACATCAACGAAGCCTACTCAATTTACAATTCTACTCCTCTCTTTATTAATTATTCCAAATATCATAGTTCGGGTTCTTACACTCTCCCTCAATTTAGTGTTGTATTTGATGTAAACTAGAGCATTCAATCTCTTGTGCTTTAATCCATTCCTCTTTTTTGTATGAATCTACAATTGAGGTTAAGCCGTTTAAATTTTTAGATATTAGAAGATATTTTCATATTTGAGTGAAACCATAATAACATGGAATTTGTAAGATGTAAGAACTAAGAACCTGCTTAAATATGCTCCAATTCCTCTCACAACCACTAGCACTACATGTCAAGCCAAGAACAAAAATAGCAAACTTCATCAATTCTGGGGTCTTTGTCCCAAAATGCTTCCACCAATTAGCTAAAAAAGAAAAAAGAACATATTTAAGTTTCAAGTTATAAGAAGAAACAAGGATAGAGTACTACTAATTAACTAATTTTGACTGAAATATTATTTTTACTTAGGCTTCTCAACATTTTGGAGTCAACAGCCACTCGAGTCCCAAAATCCCCTTGTGCATTATCAAAAAAATCCAATTGGATGTCTGCAGCTAGCCTCTCCTCATATGTCAACATTCTATCCATGCATTCAAATAGTTCTCTCTTCACTTCTTCACAATTAGAGAAGTTCTCCTTATAATGCAATTAGGAATTTAAATAATGTCCTATAGCATGTAAAGGGTGATGAAGTTGTAGAGTCCATCTATCATCTATTTTTCTCCAAATGGGTCCATAATTCTTCTCATTTCTAGAAAAAATTTCCACAATTTTTTCCTTCGCTGAATCCATCATCTCATAGAGCAACCCTATGGCTCATCTTTCCTCAGAATCAACTTCCTTTAGAACACACACAAGAGGGACAACACTCTTGATAACATATGGCACGTGAGGCCAAAAATATTGGTCAAATAAAACTATTGAGCGAGTCTTTATACCTTCATGCATTTTTGCATATGTAGAAGTGCACCACATCTTCGATGAGAACATAGATTGAAGACCTCACTTTTGTTTGTAAATGCTCTGAAGTTTCAAAAATGTAGTAGCAAAGCGCGTCACTGCCAGGCAGATGAGTTATTTATTGTTGGTGAAATGCTTCCTCATCATTGCAAGTACATAGGAATGATTATAAATAAATTTTGCAACTTGCTTAGCCTTTAGGATTGTGCTTGCATGGATTTTCAATTTTGCAATATCCTCCAACATGAGATCCAAACAATGTGCAGCACATGGAGTCCAATAGAGCTTCTCCCTATTTTCCATAAGCTTTTTTCCACCATTTATCGTGTTCTTCGCATTTTCAGTTATCACTGGCACAACATTCTCCTCACCAACTTCCCCGACCACCTCATCCATATACTTAAACATAAAATCACAATTTTTTATAGAATCATAAGCATAAATGGACTTTAAAAATCATGTATCAGCAGAACTATTCACAAGGAAAATAATCAAGACCCTTAAACACCCATCAGTCCATCCATTAACCATGATAGAACATCCATATTCCAAGTTTTTTTGTGGTCTTTCAACATGCCATCGATGTCTTTCATTTCATCTTTAAGGATCCACATCCTCATCTTTTGCATAGATAGAGGTTTGAAACCTGACTCGTAATTAGCAATACCATCCACCATAACACGCCAATACACACCATCCATCAAATTAATGGTAGAACATTATTGGACACACAACGACCAACTTTCCTACACACTTCATTTCTTTCTTCCTTCTTCCATTTTGTGTTTAGAGTGGATTGTTTGGTAAATTTGGTCAGTGACAATGAAAACTTATCCATTGGACCTCTAGTCCTATAATTAAGGCCAGTCCCACTATTTTGCTGCTCAATATCTCCAATTGATGGAGACATAGAACTCTGAGTCCCTCCTCGTGGACCCATCCCAATATCTTCAAGAAGTTCATTTCTTTTATCTTTTTCTTCTTGGAATTTTTCAAGAGCAATTTTGCACTCATCTCTCACATTTTGAGGGAATTTATCTCATGGCCAATGTTTTTTTTTTTTTTTCATTCCCATCACTGGTTTCCAAGGGCCCCTCTACTGCATGTGTGTGCGAGAATCCCTCCTGCGTGTAATTGCTTGTGAATCTCTCATTTAGTTGCTCAATTTTTTATCTTCCAAAAATACCCTACACCTGTAACGAGCCCAAAATTATTACCATTATCTACATATGTATATATATATATATATATATATATATATATATATATCCTGCAACAATATAATATTACTCTGATACCTATAACAATATCCACTATAACGTCTCGAACCTCAAGTGGTACCAAGGATACCTATTCACAGAACATGCCACCTATGCAGCGAAAAAAACATAAAAACACTTTAACCTTATTAAAAATACCAGAGTTTCAGTATTTCTCAAAGTATACACATACTACTCCCAAAAGTAACCCAATGTCTTAGGGCATGCCCAAAAATACAACTCCCAACTCAAAAACTTATCCTGTAGTTAGGGCAATACTAAGGTCCCCTCTATCACAGAGCTCGCTCCGCACGTCTATCTGGATCACCTGAAATGTTTGGAATTCTAGGGTGAAATACTTCTCATTAAGACGGAATAAATTACAACCAGTGTGTGACAATGAGTTTTACTTGAATAACATATTATTAAATCAACTATAACTATGATAACATTTCAATGTAAGACATATCATAACTCACACCTATGCCTTTTAAAATAAGCTTTCTATTTGAACATACTTTAAATTGTAATAGATAGTTCATGTTCTTTGTAAAACTATATACATTTATCTATATAACTGTGAAAGCTTCCGTGGATGGATAATTGTACGCATGAATTAACCCCGCATGCTCGGGTTGTGCGGCCTATGGGCGGGACTTAACTCTGGCTAGCCTTCTAGGCTAAGTCAAACTATAACCTCTGTAGTACGATTAGCCTCCTCAACTTGGACCTAACTTCCAGGGAGCCTTTGTCTCTCCTCTAGGCACAATCGACTAAACATTCCACACTCTATTTGAGATGTGTGGTTGCACTATCTATATTGTATAGCTATGGTACCGTGCTCTGTGATCTGCTCTGGTCCATCAGGGTTCTGATACTATATAATACTATGTTAGTATACTACTGTTTTGCTATTATTTTGTATAAACTATAATACCATGATTATGTAATAACTGTAAATCATAGCACTGTAATAATTGTATATCATAGCTCTGTAAAAGTTGTATATAATCATGGTTCTGTAGAAACTGTATATAATCATGGTTCTACAAAATCTGTATAAAACTTTGTATTAAATTTGTGATGACCTCAAAATTTACATCATTTTTTTATATATATATATTACCTATTCTGATACCCCCTGCTATGGAACTCGAGCCTTAGAAGGCACCGGGGTAAATCTGAATATCAAATCATACCTATGCAGCGGAAACATAATCCATACATCTACACACATCATACAATACCAGGTATCTGTGTTTCTAAACCATAACTATATATAAAATACATCTCTCTCCAGAAATATCTATCCTAAAACACAAAATCCTACACAAACTTACCCTCTAACTAGGGTAATCAAATAAACTTTTTATCTGTGAGCCTGATTTGCTCACCCAGCTGGCTCACCTGAAAAATGTTAAAGTCATGGGGTGAGTCGACGCTCAGTAAGTGGAAATATGTTATTACTAGTGTGTGACAACTAAGTTAGGAATACTGTTTAAATAACCACTCAACTATAATGCAATAGTAAATCTGTAAAGCATATCTTCCTTTTCAATATTTAAAATATAACTGTATCATCTATATTTACTACTTTTCATACTGCTAATATCATACTATATTCATCAGATACTATAAAACTGTATACATATACATAGCTGTGCTTTATCCTTGGAACTCTGTATGTCATCATTTGACCTCTCATGACAGGGTTGTCTGGCTCGTAGGCGGGACTTGATTTGGTTGGCCCTCCAGATAAGTCAATATACTCTACACTACCTCAGCCCTGCCAAACTGCATACTCTCCTAGGCATGGGACTGGATGCTACCTCGTCAAACCGGCCCCCTCAACCCAGTGAACTAGGGAGCTGCATACTCTTCGAGCACGGTTGACGATACCCACACACTATCTGAAATATATGGTTGCACTCTATCTATATCTAGCAATGGTACCGTGCTCTATATTCTTTATCTGTATATGTCTATAATCATTCCTTAGGGATCTGATATTATATATATACATATATACTCTTTTATTGTTTTCATCATGTTTTCAAAATTACCATAACGCTATCTTTCTGTATTGTAAACTCTGTAATCTCTATATTTTGTATCAATAGCATCTTGATGCTATCTCTATATATCTGTCTATATACTCTGTCTATATACTCTGTCTGTATACTCTGTATGTTATGGTAATAGGAAACAAAGCAAACTATAAATACTGTATATATACTGTTCTGAATAAAGTTATGCTATAATGATCTAAGTAAAACTGTAATATACTGTTGTGGATAAACATCTGTGATATACTAATCTGTATAAAACTATATCATACTGATCTGAGTAAAACTGTAATAAACTATTCTGGATAAATATCTGTGATATACTGATATGTATAAAACTATATCATACTGATTTGAGTAAAACTGTAATATACTATTCTGGATAAATATCTCTGATATACTGATATGTATAAAATTATATCATACTGATCTGACTAAAACTGTAATATACTATTCTAGATAAATATCTATAATATATTGTCTATATCTATGTAATCTGTATAGTATGATATACTGTAAAAACTATATAAGTTCTTCATCACATAAATATCTACTCAGGCACAAGCATTTAAAACTCATATTCTGTAAAATTGGGTAATAAGGGGGTATGTGTGTGTGTGTGTGTGTGTGTGTGTGTGTAAAATCTGTGTTAACATTATAAAAATTCTTAACATAGCATATTTCCCTTACCTTATCTCTGAAAAATCCCTACTGTACTCTAGCCCTATACCTGTAAGGTTCTCCACTCAACACCCTGAAAATCAAATCTTCCAGAACAAAACATCAGTATTTCTTCATGTATTGTATTTCTTATAACTGAGAGAAAGACAAATACTGAACAAAATGCTTTACCCTGAGATTGGGATGAAATCCAAACCAACGCCACCAATGATCAGCTCTAGTAGACTTGCAGAGAATTTCGCCAGGAGCGTCGTGGTGGCTTCAGATCATCGATCCGGTGTGAAACGGGGCCGAAATTGAAGAGAGAAGGAGAGAGGGCATAGAGAGAGAAAAAGGGGGTTTCTTGCGCCAAATTTACATAAAAAAATCCAGGTTTTCACTATTAATAGAGCTGGATTCGTCGACAAGACACATCACCTCATCGACGAGTCCTTTAATAATTTCATCAACGAACTTACTCCCTCGTCGATGAATTTTATACTATCTAAAAACCCTTCTCGGTATCTTCTCGTTGACGAGGCATGGCTTTGTCGACGAGGTCCCCTTATGTGCTCGTTGACAAACTCCCTGTGTTCGTCAACGAGGCTCTGTGTGTTACTTCCGGGTTATTCCATCCAAAGTGCAATGTCGTCGAAGCCTACTGTCTTCTTCTGTTTCCATTTCCCTCCCTCTTCATTATTTAAAAACCATTATTTTTCGGGTTGTTACATTCTTCCCTCCTTACAAAATTTCATCCTCGAAATGTACTATCTGTATCTCCATCTATTATCCCATAAAGGTAAAATGTCTACTTATTTTATTACCTACCCTCACTTATGGCGGAGGAATACCGTGGTTACATTTTATGTTCTAGGAGATTACATATATAAAATTGAAACTATTTACTCCCTAAATCCATACATATACCTGCAAAAGAAACTTATCTAACTATTATACTTTACCTGATTACCTTTATACCGCTTGAAACATCTGCAGGTATCTTTTTCTGATATGTCCTCGAGTTCCCAAGAAGCTTCCTCTATAGCATGATTTTTCCAAAAAACTTTCACTAACTGAATTTCTTTAGTGCGTAGAGTATGAATCTTTCTGTCCAAAATCTGTACTAGTACTTCTTTATATGCCAATGAATCCTTAAGCTCTATCTCTGCATAGCTAATGATGTGGGATGGGTCTGGGATGTATTTCCTTAACATAGCAACATGAAACACGTCATGAATTCGAGTTAAAGCTGGTGGCAAAGCTAGCCTATAGGCAACTGACCCTATTCTCTCCAGTATCTCAAAAGGGCCATTATACCTAGGGCTCAACTTGCCCCTCTTTCCAAACCTCATAACTCTTTTCAAAGGAGCTATCTTAAAAAATACTTGATCTCCCACATCAAACTTTAACTCTCGATGGCAAGTATCTGCGTAGCTTTTCTGCCGACTCTGTGCTGTACCGATTCTTTCTTTAATTAGTCGGACCTTGTCACAAGCCTGCTATACTATCTCTGGACCCAAAACTGTCCTTTTGCCTACCTTATCCCAAAATAGAGGAGAACAACATCTCCTACCATACAATGCCTCATATGGAGCCACGCCGATTCTAGTCTGGTAGCTGTTATTGTAGGCAAACTCGACTAATGGCATAAACTGAATCCAACTGCCTCCAAAATCAAACACACAAGCACGAAGCATATCCTCTAGTGTCTGAATCGTCCTCTTAGTCTAACCATCTGTCTAGGGATGGAAAGTAGTGCTGAATGCTAACTGTGTACCCATAGCTTCTTGAAAACTTTTCCAGAATCATGAAGTAAACCGAGGATCTTGGTTTGAGACTATAGATATCGGCACACCATGGACACCAACTATCTCCTGAACATAAATTTCTACCAACCTATCCATGAAATAACTAACTTTAATAGGGATGAAATGGGTGGTCTTCGTCAAACGATCAACAACCACCCAAATTGCATTCAACCCCTATTGCACTGGTGGTAACCCCGTAACAAAATCCATAGAAACGTGGTCCCACTTCCACTTTGGAATAAAAAATGGCTGCAACTACCCTACTGGCCTCTAGTGCTCAGTTTTAACCTGCCGACACGTCAAGTATTGCTGAACAAACTCAACTATCTCCCTCTTTATTCCACTCCACCAGAAATACTCTCACAGATCCCGATACATTTTAGTGCTACCTGGATGTACAGTGTATAGGGATCTGTGAGTCTCCTCTAATATAGTTCTCTTGATCTTGATATCTGCAGGAACACAGAGCCTACCACAGAATCGTAGGGCTCCATCATTTGATATGCTCCCTGACCATCCCACACTCTAGCCATCACCTTTACCAACTCCGCATCATCACCCTGAGCTGCTTTAATCCTCTCGTATAGCGTAGGCTAAACCACTAGACTGGTAATAACTACTTGAGGACTCTTCTCTACCAATTCTATGCTGAGCCTCTCCAAATCCATCAGAATTGAGTGTTGTATCTCCATAACTGCCAGTACGGGTCCCCCTAATTTCCTGCTCAGAGCATCTACCACTACATTTGCTTTTCTTGGGTGGTAACAAATCGTGCAATCATAGTCTTTAATAAGCTCTAGCCACCTTCTTTGCCTTATATTCAACTTTTTCTGGGTGAAAAAATATTTCAAGCTCTTGTGATCCGTGAAAATCTCGCACTTTCCACCATATAGATAATGCCTCCAAATCTTAAGAGCATACACCACTGCAGCAAGCTCTAAATCATGAACATGATAATTCTTCTCATATTCTTTAAGCTGTCTAGATGCATATGCAATAACCCTGCTGTGTTGCATCAACATGCATCTAAGACCCTTCAAAGAGGCATCATTGTATATTACGAACCCATCCTCCCCTAAAGGAATAGCCAATACTGGAGCTGAAACTAACCGTCGCTTTAACTCCTGAAAACTCTGCTCACAGTCGTTGGTCCAGTCAAACTTTACATTTTTCCTCGTAAGTCGTGTTAATGGACCTGATAACCTGGAGAAACCATCCACAAAGCGCCAGTAATAACCTTCTAATCCCAGAAAACTCCTGACTTCCTAAACATTTCCCGGCCTTTCCCAACTCACCACTACCTCTATTTTACTTGGATTAACTGATACACCTACTTCGGAGATCACATGGCCGAGAAAAGTAACCTGTTTTAACCAAAACTCACACTTCTTAAATTTTGCATATAATTTTCTTTCTCTCAATATCTGCAACACCAGCCTCAAATGATGCTCGTGCTCCTCAAAACTCCTCGAATAGGCTAGCATATCATCAATGAACACAACCACAAACTAGCCCAAATACTGATGGAACACCCAATCATTAGATCCATAAGTACTGCTGGTGCATTAGTCAACCCAAATGGCATCACTGAAAACTCGTAATGCCTATACCTGGTACGAAATGTGGTCTTCGAAATATCTTTTGCTCTAACTTTCACCTAATGATAGCATAACCGCAGATCAATTTTAGAATAAACCTGGGTCCCTTGAAGCTGGTCAAACAAGTCATCGATCCTAGGGTGAGGGTATTTATTTTTGACTATCAATTTATTTATCTCCCTATAATCGATGCACAACCTCATGGTTCCATCTTTCTTTTTCACGAATAAAACTGGCGCTCCCCAGGGCAACACAATGGGCCTAATAAAACCCTTATCCAGCAATTCTTATAGCTGATCTTTCAATTCTTTCAACTCGACTGGAGCCATACGGTACGGTGCTTTAGATACTGGTGCATATCCCGACAATAGGTCTATAATGAACTCAATCTCATAATCAGGTGGCAAACCATAAAATTCTTCTGAAAATACATTTGGAAACTCTCTCACTACTGGTATGTTAGCTTGTCTCAATTCTTCTTTTGGAAATTCTTTTAGGTATGCGACATACCCCTGGCAACCATCCTACAGCAGCCTCCTCACCTGAATAGCCGACACTAGCTGTGGTGAGGCACGTACACGTGAACCTACGAATTTATATTCCTACTCGCTTGGGGGTTTGAAAATAACTTCTTTCTAATGGCAATTTATATTTGCATGATGAGTAGCTAGCCAATCCATACCCAATATTACATCAAACCCCTGCATATCTAGAACCACCAGATCAGCTGATAATACCCTCTCCTGAATACTTACTGAAAAATTCTGAAGTATCCTCCTACATCTCACCACAGACCCCATCAGCATACCCACAGACAGTTCTATATCTAATGGTTGTGTCTCTATTCCATCTATTTTCACATATCCCGCTAATATAAAGGAATGGGTGGCACCTGTATCAAACAAAACAACAATTGTATATGGTAAAACAATAATGATACCTATGACCACATCTTCAGCTGTCTTAGCGTCTCCCGGCTTCAATGCATAGACTCTCGCAGGTGTAGTATTTCTCTGCTGACCTCCACGAGGTGCCTGATATCCACCTCGAAACGGCCTAGGAGCCAGTGCATAATTCGATGGCATCTGACACGATCGAGCCATATGACCCGGCCTCCCACAGAGATAACAAACATTCTCCTCTAATCGACACTCACCAGGATGTCTCCATCCGCATCTAGGACAAATGGCAGGAAGCTATCCACCCTAAAATCCCTTGTGCTCTACCATCTGCCTCTGCCCTCCGCTAGATCTACCTCCTCTCCAAGGGCCTTGGCTGGGACCCGCCTAAAAACTCGAGGGCGCAGTCCTCTTCCTGTGACTCTGTGTCTCTGTCTCTCTAGATAGACTCTCCTCTACTATAATCGCCCTGTCAACCAACTCTGCAAAATCCTGGATCCTTAGTACCGCCACCTGCCTGTAAATGTCTCGCCTCAGGTTCCTCTCGAACATTCTGACCTTCTTCACTTCATCGGGGACAATACATGGGCAGAAATGTGAGAGTTCGATAAATCTTGCCCTATACTGCTGGACGGTCAATGATCCCTGGGACAAGCTCAGAAACTCCTATACACGAGCCTCTCTGACTAAGGCAGGATAATATCTATCAAAGAACACGTCCCTGAATCAAGCCTAGGTCATCGGCACTAGTATAGCCCTCTGCTCCTCCAACAATCTAGTGGTTGACCACCATCTCTCAGCCTCCCCCGCCAGCCTATACGTAGTATATAAAACTCTCTGCTCGTCAGTGCAATGAAGTACTGTCAGAATCTTCTCTACCTCCTGCACCCAGTTCTCAACAACTGCAGGGTCAGTTGCTCCAGAAAAAACTAGCGGATTCATCTTCATGAATTTCTCTATGGTACATCTCTGAGCCAAAGATGGACCTTCCTGCTCTCTAGAGGTCTATGCAATCTCAACCATAACTTGCTGAGCCACACTACGTAGCACAGCATCTGAGTCCCCACCTGCTGCGCCAGAAGGACCGGCACCATCATCCCCACTAGCGTGAGCGCTACTGCCTCCTGGTTCCATCCTGTAAACACATAGAACACTGTTTCAGAATTCTATTTCCCTACAAACCCAACTTATTCAACTAAACTCCAAATTCTCTATTAATTATCCCTCCTGATCCTAACCCCAAAATCTAATCCTGCAACCCAAACACATGACTCATTGATAGTTTACTATGGTTTTCCTGAAATCGTCACTCCAGGAAAAACACAAAAACCACCACGAAAATCTGGTATCTAGACCATAGAACAAAACCTCAAATATTTTTCCTATATTCTGGTATTGTTTTCCACTACACTCTAGAGTCAATAGAACAGAGCAACCTAGGCTCTGATACCAAATTGTGACGACCTCAAAATTTACGTCATTTTTTTAATATATATATTACCCTGCTATGGAAGTCGAGCCTCGAAAGGCACCGGGGTAAATTTGAATATCAAATCATACCTATGCAGCGGAAACATAATCCATACATCTATACACATCATACAATACCAGGTATCTGTGTTTCTAAACCATAACTATATATAAAATACATCTCTCTCCAGAAATATCTGTCCCAAGACACAAAACCCTGCACAAACTTCCCTCTAACCAGGGTAATCAAATAAACTTTTTTATCTGCGAGCCTGATCTACTCGTCCAACTGGCTCACCTGAAAAATGTTAAAGTCATGGGGTGAGCCGACGCTCAGTAAGTGGAAATATGTTATTACAAGTGTGTGGTAACTAAGTTAGGAATACCATTTAAATAACCACTGAACTATAATACAATAGTAAATCTGTAAAGCATATCTTTTTTTCATAATTTAAAATATAATTGTATCATCTGTACTTACTACTTTTCACACTGCTAATATCATACTATATTCATCAGATACTGTAAAACTGTATACATATACATAACTGTGTTTTATCCCTGGAACTCTGTATGTCATGATTTGACCCCTCATGATAGAGTTGTGCGGCTCGTAGGCAGGACTTAATCTGGTCGGCCCTCCAGATAAGTTAATATACTCTACATTACCTTAGCCTAGCCAAACTGCATACTCTCTTAGGCGCGGGACTGGCTACTATCTCGTCAAACCAGCCCCCTCAACCCAGCGAACTGGGGAATTGCATACTCTCCGAGCACGGTTGACGGTACCCACATAATATCTGAGATATATGGTTGCACTCTATCTATATCTAGTAACGGTACCGTGCTCTATATTCTTTATCTGTATATGTCTATAATCATTCCTCAGGGATATGATATTATATATATATACTTTTTTACTGTTTTCATCATGTTTCCAAAATTACCATAACGCTATCTTCCTGTACTGTAAACTCTGTAATCTCTATATTCTGTATCAGTAGCATCTTGATGCTATCTTTGTATATCTGTCTGTATACTCTGTCTAAATACTCTATCTGTATACTCTATATATTATGGTAATAAGAAACATGGCAAACTATAAATACTATATATATACTGTTCTGAATAAAGCTGTGCTATAATGATCTGAGTAAAACTGTAATATACTGTTCTAGATAAACATTTGTGATATACTGATTTGTATAAAACTATATCATACTGATCTGAGTAAAACTGTAATATACTATTCTGGATAAATATCTGTGATATACTGATATGTATAAAACTAAATCACACTGATCTAAGTAAAACTGTAATATATTATTCTGGATAAATACCTATGATATACTGATATGTATAAAACTATATCATACTAATCTGAGTAAAATTGTAATATACTATTCTAGATAAATATCTATAATATATTGTCTATATTCATGTAATCAGTATAGTATGATATACTATAAAAACTATATAAGTTCTTCATCACATAAATATCTACTCAGGCCACACAAGCATTTAAAACTCATATTCTGTAAAACTAGGTAATAAGCTGGTGTATATATGTGTAAAATCTCTGTTAACATTATAAAAATTCCTAGCATAGCATATTTCCCTTACCTTATCTCTGAGAAGTCCTTACTGTTCTCTAGCCCCATACCCACAGGGTTCTCCACTCAACATCCTGAAAATCAAATCCCCCAGAACAAAACATTAGTAGTTCTTCGTGTATTGTATTTCTTATAACTGAGGGAAAGACAAATACTGAATAAAATTCCTTACCCTAAGATTGGGACGAAATTCAAACCAACTCCACCAATGATCAGCTCCAGCAGACTTGTAGAGAACTTCACTAGGAGCGTCGTGGTGGTTTCAGATCGTCAATCTGGCGTGAAACGGGGCCGAAATCGAAGAGAGAAGGAGAGAGGAGCGTAGAGAGAGAAAAAGGGGGTTTCTTGAGCCAATTTTACATAAAAAATCCGGATTTTCACTATTTATAGAGTTTGATTCGTCGAGAAGTCCTTTAATAATTTCGTCGATGAACTTACTCCCTTGTCGACGAATTTCAGACTATCCAAAAACCCTTCTCAATATCTTCTCGTCGACGAGGCATGACTTCGTCGACGAGGTCCCCTTATGCGCTCGTCGACGAACTCCTTGTGTTCGTCGACGAGGCCCTGTGTGTTACTTCCGAGTTATTCCATCTAAAGTGCAATGTTGTCGAAGCCTACTGCCTTCTTCTGTTTCCATTCCCCCCCCCTCTTCATTATTTAAAAACCATTATTTTTTAGGTCGTTACAAAATCTCTGTACTATATCTGATATTTCTCATGCCACACAATTTTAAATGAAACTCTTATACTATAATCTATACAGGAAAAATCTTTATTTTCCTACTATATAAAAATAATATATATCATTTGTAAAACTTTCTTGTAACCCAAATTTTCTGAATTTTCACAAGCATATAATAGATGTAAAATTCAAATCCCATAAACACATGTTATACTTTAATTGATAAAATTCCCGAAAATTAATTGGCTTAACTTATTCCCCTTACCTGATTATCGAGAAGCTCGCTAAAATTTTATAATCACGCCCGCGGCGTTCATAACTCAAAAACCCTGAAATCATGTAATCCCATAATAATATCACATTCACATTTTCCCCAAACCCACATACTCCATTTAATCAATGAAACATAAAATAATTAACTATTTATTACTCTTACCTCATTTCCTAAGGAAACACCTGCAGGGACCCTAAACCCATGCCTGCAGCATTCGCACCAAAACCCTGAAATTTACATTTTTTTTTAGCTCAATCAACTTTAACGCCACAATTATAATCATTTAAATATCTCTAAACTCATATTCTTTATTTAATAAATCAAATACCAACATTTAACACCTGTACCTCAACTTTGGAGTGGTGTCTGGGATCCTCAAAACATAATTTTGCTCCGGTCAAATTGACGAGGATCGCCGCTAGGCCATAAATAAGGAATCTGATTGTCAATGGGGCAAGTTTAGAGTGAGAAAATGAGGGGGGAGAGAGAGAGAGAGAGAGCTTGCAGCTTCTAGAGGAGAGAGAGTTTTTCAAATTTTTAATAAGAAAATGACATAGGCCCTTATATACCATTCTGTCCTAGGCAAAAACCATTGACGATTTTTTTAAGATCCTAGAAAATCATCGCCGATTTTGTCTTTAACCATACCTGTTTCATTGTTTACCATTTTACCCGACTACGGTAACTATATAACCGTCGATGGTTTTCTTAGCACTCTAGAAAACCATTGTCGGTTTTCTCCTCACCAAACCATTTTTCCCTTTTCTTCTATTTTTATTATCATTTATATTTTTTGGGTCTCTAATACACCAATTAATCATCAACTCATAAACTTAAGGGGAAAAAAAGACTAATGGTTCTAGAGGTGAGAGTCACATGTGTTTTTTTTTTTTTAATAAATTTCAATAGCTGCAATTAAAATATTCCTAAAGGCTAAATATCAGTTCTTATCAATTAAGCTCAATTACTAAAATCATATGCATAATTAGACTCTAAGTTCATTTTGCAATAACCAATTAACACACTTAAACACTTAATTATCTAATTTTGACACTTAATCATACATGTGACATTTGGAAAGAATAAAGTTTGGATTTGTAAGTTTGGATAGATAAGTTATATGGTTTTGCTTATATTACATATATGTTTAAAATATTTATAAAATTGAACATTATGCATTAATTTTGAGTTTAATGGATGATGAATGTGACATGTGGTGTGTCTCTTGGGAGTTAGCTGAAATTCTTGAGTCTTGGATATAAATAGACTTATTTGTTTGGGTTAAATATATATATATATATATATATATATATATATATATTCAAAATATTTAAAAATTTTGACATGATTTGAAAAAAACAAGGAGATGCTAAGGAAAAGTAAAAATGAGAAATATGTTGTAAAATGTGTATATTATACATGTATAAAAATTTGTATAATGGTTCATTATATAATTGACCTTTGGGATGCCAATATAATCTTTGCGTATATAAGGACATGTTTTACAACAAAAATTGTGATAAAAAAGATGATTAGCAACATCTAGTTCCTGAAGAACTAGACCGCTGAATTTCTATAGTTTCAAATTTCTTTACTTTAATTTTTCTATAATTCTCTCTTTATTTCATTTACAACACGTTATCAGCACGTTAACATTAGCTGAAATTAATGTTAATACAACATCTAGCTCTTCAGGAACTGTTAATACAACATCTGGTTTCATTTACAACATGTTATCAGCACGTTAATGGAGGGCTTTTGAAGAGTTCATATTATGTTTTCAAATGGGACAAAATTGTATATTAATGATGCATTGTATTCTAGTAGATCCCGAAGAAATCTACTAAGTTTTAAAGATATACGTCACAATGGATATCATGTTGAAACCAAAAATGAAGGAGATATGGAATATCTTTTAATTACATCTACAGTTTCAAACCAAAAGATCATATTGGAAAAAATTCAAGTTTTTCATCTGGCCTATATTTCACAAAAATAAGGATGGTTGAATCAAATTTTATGCATCGGAAGTGCTCTGAACCTAGAAGTTTTATACTTTGGCATGATCGTCTTGGCCATCTTGGTTCAACTATGATGTAACGAATCATTGAAAATACATATGGACATCCATTAAAGGATCAGAAAGTTCTTTTACCTGGTGATTATTTTTGTATTTCTTGAAAACTATTTGTTAGACCTTCTCCATCTAAATTACCTTTAGAGTCTCCATCTTTTTTGTAAAGAATACAAGGAGATATTTGTGGCCTAATCCATCCATTTTGCAAACCATTTCAATATTTCATGATTTTAATAGATGCTTCCACTTGATGGTCATTTGTTTGTCTACTTTCAACTCATAATGTTGCTTTTGCTAAATTTCTTGCTCAAATAACAAAGTTAAGATCAAGTTTTCCTAATCATCCCATTCAGACTATCCGTTTAGATAATGCAGTTGAATTTTCTTTAAAAGCATTTTATGACTATTGCATGTCAATAGGATTAAGTGTTGAACATTCTATTCCACATGTTCATACACAAAATGGTTTAGCAGAATCCTTCATTAAGCATTTACAATGTATTGCTAGACCTATGCTTATGTGATCAAAACTTCCTACATCTACTTGGGGTCATGCTATAGGGCATGCTGCGTCTTTGATTAGAATTAGACCAACTGCATTTCACAAGTTTTCACCTTCACGGCTTGTGTTTAACCATCATCCTAATATATCTCATCTTATAATTTTTGGTTGCGCAGTATATGTTCCTATTGCACCTGCACAACGAAGTAAGATGGGACCACAACATCGACTTGGTATTTTTGTTGGTTTTGATTCTCCTTCTATCATTAGATAACTTGAACCACTAACAGGGGGTCTTTTTATAGCAAAATTTCTATATTATCAATCTGATGAATCAGTTTTCCTGTCATTAGGAGAAGGAAAAGGTAAAAGATTAAAAACATAAGAAATTTGTTGGAACACACCAACTTTGTCTAATCTTGATACACACACAAATCAATGTGAACTTAAAGTTCAAAGAATAATTCATTTGCAGAATGCTGCAAATCAATTGCCAAATGTTTTTATAGACACCAAAAGGGTCACTCAATCACATGTTCTGACCACAAATATTCCTGCTAGATTGATTGTTCCTAAAGAATACCCACTGGGAATAGCATCTAATGAATCTAAAATGCGCTAGAAGCGTGGTAGACCAAATGGTGCAAAGGATGTTGTTCCTCGAAAGAAAAAGGAAATGAACAAAAGTGACATTCCAAAAGAGGTCATTAACACTCAAGAAGAGGTTAAAAGAAATATAGATCAACAATCCCACATTTCCACAGAAGCAACACCAGAAGTGTTTCCTGGTACCGAAAAATTATGAGATCTCATTAAAATTTGGAAATATGTAGAGAAGAAATGAAGTTGTTGTTGTAAATGTGTTTGCATATGCGATTGCTTCAGAAATTATTAATGATAATGAGCCTGAACCTCAAACTGTAGAAGAATGTTGATATCGAAATGATTAGCCAAAATGGAAAGAAGCAATACAGGTTGAACTATGCTCATTAGCCAAACGTAAGGTATTTGGACCAGTAGTCCAAACACTTGAGAATGTCAAACCTGTTGGGTATAAATGAGTTTTTGTACGTTAAAGAAATGAAATAAATGAAATTGTGAGATACAAGGTGCATCTTGTAGCACAAGGTTTCTCACAAAGGCGTGGTATAGATTATAATGAGACCTATTCTCCTGATATGGATGTAGTAATTTTCAGATTTCAGATTAGTTTAACGGTTTCTGAAGGACTTGACATTTGCCTCATGGACGTACTAACAACTTACTTGTATGACTCATTGGATAATGACATATATATAAAATCCCTAAAGGATTTAAAATGCCTGAAACATATAATCCAAAATAATGACAAATGTATTCTGTTAAATTACAAAGATCCTTATATGGACTGAAACAATCTTGACGAATGTGGTACAATTGTCTAAGTGAATATTTATTGAAAATTAGATATGAAAATAATCTTATCTGTCCTTATGTTTTTATCAAGAAGATAAATTCTATATTTGCTATAGTCGCAGTTTATGTTGATGACATAAACATAGTAGGAACTCTAGAAGAGATTTCAATGACTGTTGACTATTTAATGAAAGAATTTGAAATAAAGGATATTGGGAAGACAAAATTTTGTCTTAGTTTTCAAGTTGAACATTTAACAAGTGGAATTCTTATTCATCAATCATCTTATGTAGAAACAATCTTGAAACAATTTTATATGGATAAATCTTATCCATTAAGCTCCCTGATGGTTGTTCGTTCACTTGATGTGAAAAAAGATCTTTTTCATCCTCAAGAAGATGATGAAGAAATCCTTGGTCCTGAAGTATATTATCTTAGTGCAATTAGAACACTCTTGTATCTTGCAAATTGCACTCAACCAGATATAACTTTTGCAGTAAATTTGCTGGTAAGGTTTAGTTCTACACCAACTCAGAGACGTTGAAATGAAGTAAAACATGTTCTTCGTTATCTCCGCGGTACATTTGATATGAGTTTATTTTACCTAAAGGGAGTAAAGTCTATGTTGAAAGGATATGCTGATGTTGGATATCTTTTTGATCCTCACAAAGCTTAATCACAAACATGCTATATTTTTACATGTGGTGATACTCCTATCTCATGACGATCTGTAAAACAAATAATCACTGCTACCTCTTCAAACCATTCAGAAATATTGCCAGTTCACGAAACAAGTGGTGAATGTGTATGGTTAAAAATTATAATCCAACACATTAAAGGGACAAATGGATTATCACTGAAGAATAACAAGCCAACAATATTGTACGAGGACAATGCAGCATGTATTGCACAAATCAAAAGTGGGTACATAAAAGATGATAGAACTAAACATATTTCACCAAAGTTCTTTTACACTCATGAACTTTTGAAGAAAGGAGATGTTGACATTTGTAAAATTCGCTCAAGTGACAACTCAGCAGATCTATTCATAAAAGCATAGTCAACTTCAATTTTCAAAAAGCATGGACATAACATTGGAATACGAAACTTAAGGACATTTCTTAATTGATTGTATTTTTTAAGGGAAGTATGAATACTGTACTCTTTTTCCTTCGTTAAGGTTTTGTCACATAGGGTTTTTCTTAACGAATGTTTTAACGAGACGTATTCATAGCGTATAGTAATCAAAGGGAAGTATTGTAAAACGTGTACATTATACATGTGGACGACTATCTTGAGAATATGTTATAACTTTTGATATGCCCACATAATGGTTCTTTATGTAATTGATATTTGGGGTGCTAATATAATTTTTGCCTATACAAGAACATGTTTTACAATCAAAATTAAGATAAAAAAGATAACTAGCAATATCTAATTCTTGAAAAATTAAACTGTTGAATTTCTATAGTTACTTTAGTTTTTCTATAATTATCTCTTTATTTCATTTACAACAAAATAAACAGTTAGAAAAAAAATCATTACAAAATTCGTACTAATAAAATTTTTTAAAAAATAAAAGTAAAATTCTAACGTTTAAAAATCCAAAATTGTTTTACCAATTATCCATCAAACATGAATGAATTAACAAAAATTATCTGATTTTATCTCGCTTTATTTATCTTCCTAGGAAAACTAACATTGCTCAAATTACCGAGGTAACCCTCACGTATTTCCAATCATCCTCCAAAAAATTCAAATAAAATTGTAACAAAAGATGAGAGAAAAAATTGTTTCTGTATTTTGATGCTTCAATTGTTTCATCTTCCCCGACCCCGATGATAGGAAGAATTAGAAAGCACTTTTAATAACAAAGCCCAAATGGACCAAATTCCCCAAGCCCTCTTGGTGTTCGTCGTCTGCATGTCCAGCCCACTACTCGCAGAGGACGCTTAGACACTTCTTCGAACCTTTTGAAAGAAATATACGTAAGGCCAAGACGAAGAAGAAGAAGAAGAAGAATAAGAAGAAGAAGAGAAGCAGAACGAAGAGAGAAGAAAATACACGTATAGTTATAGAGGGAGGGAGGAGTTTCAGAGGGGTTCGAGGCTCGCATGGCGCTCATTTGCATAGAGAGGGTCTCTCCTAGGGCAAATTCGCGTGCATATAATTGAGAACGGTTTGGCGCCCAAAACCCTAGGGGAGAGAAGGAGGGGGGACGGGGGGAGGCCGGGGCTGCGACAGGGTTGCCCTAGCTGCCAATTTTGTGAGTCTTGTTCCAATTCAGGTGAACCTTTAACTCTATGTTCGGTACTTGGAAACCCTAGAATTGGAGTAGTGTCGAAATTGTGCCAATTTGTGGGCTAAGGTGTTCTCTAGGGTTGATTGTGAGCAAATGAAGGTGAATTTGTTTACTATGTCATTATGAAATGCATTTTGAATGAATGCTTCTTGATTTACTTTGGTGATTGCTATTGTTTGTGGGCTTAATGAGTTAGCATGCAATAGAATGTCAGAGCACGGTGTGTTTATGTTGGCAAATTAGGTAAGGCATGCTTAATTCAATGCTAGTGCTTTTGGGGTTGCAGTTGATCCGTTGAAGTTGTTTATGTAAGAGAATGTGAAGGGTATTGAGGCACCAAGTACCTTGCCTGGAAAATATATGAGTACCCTTGGCAAAACTTTGGTACAGGTTAATATCATCATTGTTATTGTACACAGTCTTGGGTACTCTATAGGCTGACAAATGAGGCATATATCAGTATTAACTCAAACTATCCTCTTTACTGGCAACAATTAGTTTGGTTAAAAAAATTGCTGCTTTCTGTGAATTTTTCCTTCTCATTTTGAATATTAGCAATGCCTATCGCAATTGGTTGCATTGTAATTTCTGACATATGCAATGTTGTGTGCATGCCTGCATTCATGTGTATTTATTTTATGATTTGCCTTTAGTCAATCATTTGGAAGTGCATTGCTACTCTTCAATTAAATGATGCTTGCAATATGCTTATTGAATATTTGACATTTTTTTTTTTATAATTGTTATACACATATTTTAATGGTTTTGTGTGTGTTTTTTTTTTATTCTTGTTTTGTTATTACTTTAGGAAGATGCCTTATCCTCCATTATTCTTATTTTCCCCTTCTCTTAATAAGCCTTCTTTATTTCCCGCCTATCCCCCCCCCCCCCAACCTTTTACAAAAAAAAAAAAGAAAAGAAAGTACGGTACCTCCTCTATATGTGGGTTAAAAAATTGTATAAAAAAAATTTTGGTCCACTTAGACCCTAGGTAAAATAGTTCTTATTGAACCTTATATATATACACACACACACATCTTGTTGAACCTTAATTACTTCGTATTGGATAAGATTTTCGTTTTATATTTTGCTCATTTTTTCCTTCTTTCATTTGTTTTTTGCCTGCCCCCACCTGTCCTTTGAGTTTGTTGATGAGAGAATTCTAAGTACTTTTTCTTTTAATAGTGAAGTCTTCTTCCAGATTTAGGGTGTTAGTGCAATTGATATTATGAAAATTTCTTCTTGACATAGTTGAACCATTGATTGAGCAACTATTAAGGCACCTAGGATTTGCGTCTGGTATTGGATAATATAGTGATACTTATTGACACATTCCTTATTTATAGTTGATGCTATAGACACTTTTTCCTGTTTTTTTATTTTTGGAAGTCACAGCACAGGCAAGCCTTGTGTATCTCATATCATGTTGTTACCTATAGACATTTCATAGATCCTGCTACTCAAATGACTACCAAATTCTTTCTTGTTTTAGGTCACAACTTCACATTCCTTTGCTTTACAGCATGTGCACTTACATAAGCCACTTACATAAGCTTGATTTTTCTATAGGTTAAGGATTTGGTCCAGTATGCTTATGAAGAGGCTACATCAATATATAAAGTCAATTTTCGTATTTTGGAGTGCATGTGCATTATTATGTCATTACAATTCATTTGCTTCAATTGATTTTATTTCTATAGATTTCTCATTCTTATTTTACTATTCCTATTTTATTGCTTTTAGGAATTTGGTAGATTTTTAAACAGATGGGAGGGATGAACTTCTAGGAAAAATTTAGGAATGCATGGATGCTGTTCTGGTCCTGCTGTCTTAGTCAATGCTGAGGTTGATTCCATGGGAGGAGTTGTTGACGGTGGAGTTGGTATTGGTACGAAAACCTCTCCACGTAGAGTGGCTATCGAGAAGGCTCAAGAAGAGCTTAGGTAGTAAGTTGTGCCCTTTGTGTGCACCATTGCTCTGTTATATTTTTTTGCATAGATAGATTTTTTGTTTATCAGTGTAACTAAATGAATTACAATTTTCTGATAACAGGCAGGAGTATGATGTTCGTGAAGAAAGGAGAAGAGAGCTGGAATTTCTTGAGAAAGTATGGCAATTAATATTTCTCTTGCTTTATGAATTCCTTGTGTGGAGTTGATAGACTGATTAAATGCTTCTTACTTGCAGGGAGGCAATCCTTTGGACTTTAAATTTGGGCATGCTGCTTCTGTTAGTGTCCAATCTACTTCACTCCCAGAACATCCTGAACTTGTGACCAGGTTAACTCTTGCCTCTGTTTTTTAGTCATGTGTAATCTGCAGAGTATTTTTAGTAAACATATTAATGTATTTATTCTGGTACATCAGTGAAGCGAAAGGTAGTTTTGCATTGACAGCCTCTCCTCATGGAGACTCTGTCGAAAGTAGCGGTAGACCAGGGGCTCCTGCAGTTAATGAACCCAATACTGCTGACAATCTCTTGCTTTTAGATGGTGACAATGAATCGCTTGAAGGTGAAAGGAACTCTCTACATCCTAGTAGGAGTAATGTTGCTCCTTCTGAGCAGTCTTCCCAAATGGAAGGGAGCCAAAATGCCAAGGAATCAGAAGACTCTGGCATAATTCGCCTGGTGAAAAATCAAGCATATGCTCGAAGGAACAGGTCCAAGTCCAATCGTGACGGTGCTAGATCAAGTTCGGGTGGTCATGGTTCTTCATTATCTGTTCGTCATGGTTCAAGGGATCCTAAAGGGTTGAGATCTGAAATAAACAACCAGAAGGACCAGAATATAGCTTCCACTTGTAACACAAAGTCCACAAGCCCAAACGGTGATATAGTTTTTAAAACTGTGACATCTGATAACCAGTTGGATGTTGAGTTGGATACTAGCCTAACGAAAGGTGAATTGTTTGAAGGAAAGTTAAATGTTGCAGCTTCCAATAATTTGCAGGATAACCATCATAATCTACAATCAAAAGTTGAAGCTCAGCAGACTCCAATTGATTCTGCTTCTGCAGGACATGATCTGGGTGGAGGAAGGGAGCAGCCAGTTTCAGTTGGTCTCGAATGCCAGCCTTCTGCAGCTACAGTGAGCACTGGGAATGAGACCTGTTCTGGTCAACTAAATTGGTTTAACAATTTAAAAAGGGATAGAAGAAGCATACGGGATGAAGGCAAACATAGCAGTGCAGCATTAAGCACAAAAGGGTTAGACTCAGAGTCCTCTTGTACCCAAACTTGTGTTAGCTTAGATGGTAATAATGATAGTGATCTACGTACTAATCCGAAGAATGTTGATTCTAATGGAAATCCTAAGGAACAAACTTTGGCATTTGAAGGGGCACCAGATTTAGAAGGCAATGAAGCAGTAAAACAAAAGAATGAGGCCAAGACCATTGTTGATGTTGACCATAGTTCTGTTCATCAGAATCACATTGGCAATGGATGTATGGTCAAAGTTGAGGATGAGGTAAATGGCAGTAGACCTGACTCTGAAAATGATGCGAGGTATCCAACCAATATCGAGGGAATGAAAGTGAGTGATCATAATGCATCCAAAAATGATACAATATCGGGGAATTTGTTGCATGATAGTGATCATTCCAATTTGAAGAATGAAAATTCTTCCACTGATAGGCCTCAGCCTGAGGGCTTTTCAATGGCTGTGTCTTGCAAGTTGCCTCTATCTGCGTCTGCCTCTGAGGTTCAAACATCATCTGATAATTGTTCAAAGATGGCAAACAAGGCACACGAAGATTCTATTTTGGAAGAGGCCCGAATCATACAGGTTTTTTCACATCTTCTTTTGTAACTTATGCTTTTAAGTTGTTAAACTTGGGTGCACATTTTTTTTTGCCTTATTTTGCCTTAATGTTTGATGCAATGGTAAACAGGCCAAGCGCAAGAGAATTGCTGAATTATCTGTTGGTGCCTTACCCTTGGAGATTCGTCGAAAATCTCACTGGGATTTTGTCCTTGAAGAAATGGCATGGCTGGCAAATGATTTTGCACAGGTCTGATTTTGCAGATAAATTTGAAAGTTAATTTTTCCTATTCCTCATGTCTCATCTTTTTTTCGTTGCAATTTTTTGTGGTTTTATCGTAATATAGATTTATATAGCATTTATTGTATGCAGTTATTTTTTATTTTTTTTCAAATATTGTTGTAACTTCTGATTTTAAGGTTCTCCTGCCTTTTGTACATACTTTCCTTCTGCAACAATCACTTCTTGCTTGCAGGAGCGTACCTGGAAGATGACTGTTGCTGCTCAAATGTGTCATTCTGCCGCTTTTGCTTCACAGTTAAGATTTGAGAAACAAGGTTTATACTCGAAGCAAAGAAAGGTTGCTTACACCTTGGCAAAGGCTGTCATGCAGTTCTGGCATTCAGCAGAGTTGCTTCTTAATAGTGATGATCCAAGTGATAGTCCAGAAGATGGCAAGTTTGATGTGGTTGGATTCGGGACTCTTGATGGGAATGAAGTTGCTAAGGATGGCGTTGGTGTTCCAAATAAGGTGCTTATTATTTACTTTGAATTTTATTCTGGCCACTGCTTTTGGCTAATATAATCATGTGTTTTCAATGCTATGCTATGCTTTTTCTTGTTTGCTTCTCTATATACAAGTGTACAGCAGTAAGTTATCTGTGAGTGGTAATGGTTCTATTTTTCTTGCTTTTGTTTGGTTTATAGAATTTATCTCAATGTATAGTTGGCTCATTGTGATTTAAGCTTTCTTAATTTCTTGTGTGAATTTCTTTGTGTTTCAACTTTCAAAGAGGTAAATAATATGTATTCATCAATGGAACTATGTTGATGGTCTGTTCTAATGTAGATATCACTTTGCTATATATATATATATATATATATATATATATGTATGTATATATATATTTCTGTGGGACTGTGTCTTTATTAGACACATTGATCTATGGCCTATGCATTAAGAAACAAAGGTACATTGTTTATGCCACTACGTTCTTTTGCAATATTAATACATACATTTTGGTTGTTAACTAGAATAACTGTACTGGCTATTTTCTTGTACTTTATGTTAATGTTGTGATTGTCCCACCAAATAATGTCTTTTTTGTGCTTTTCAAAAAGCACTACTTATAAGATATTACAGGCCAAAAAATATTTTATTGTCGAGATATGCTTTGGTTGTTAACTTGTAAAGTGTGGCTACTATCTTGGTTTTTATGTTAATACTGTCTTAGATCTTATCTTTTGTGCTTTTCAAAAGCAGTACTTATATATTATAGGTTGAGAAAAATTCATTGTAAGGATACTGATGCTTAAAGCTTTTAGTCATTGAGAATTCAACCTTTGCTCGAACTTAAGCATCTATATTATATAAATTTACAATAATTGTCTTTTATTTGTTCATTTTTAGGATGCCCTTTTGACAATTTAG
Organism: Malania oleifera; assembly: GCF_029873635.1. Taxonomy (NCBI): domain Eukaryota; kingdom Viridiplantae; phylum Streptophyta; class Magnoliopsida; order Santalales; family Ximeniaceae; genus Malania; species Malania oleifera. The sequence goes on along the minus strand of NC_080421.1, from coordinate 54,383,808 downwards.
GGCTTGAGTTTCTGTTTTTTTTTTTTTCCTTCATGCACGCCTTGTGTTGGCTTCATATCTCGTTTACCTCTTAATAAAATTTTTATTTTTATTAATTGAAAATGCAAAAAAGTGGTACTGCAAACTGGTTAGTGTGTGCCCTAAAACTATTATGGGGGAATAGGTTACAGATTTAAGAGGTGGGTGCATAATGGTATGTTGCGTCATCTCTCATGATCTCATTTGAAAGGGACACAAACGTAGAAAGATGAAATCAAAATCTTAGTATTTCAATGGTTAAATAAGGTGCGAACTCTGGATGTTTAAGTTGAATCTGCTGGCTTTAAACTATTGTTCTGTATCTGGAGCAGTTGCCTTCTTTTCTTTGCTTTTTTTATTCTTTTTTTTTTTAAATTTTATTTTTATGATGTTTGCTGCTTCAAATATAGGTATTGGGCTGGGCCTTTATGGGAATTGGTAGCATCTCTGCTCTTTTGGTGAAAATTCTAATTTCAAGGCTTCATTACCTTTTTGATTGGACTAAATTCGTGACCTTTTTAGAATATTGTACTTCTTTATCTTATCTCTATGTGCTATATAATACAGTATGTGGTGCTGATGGGCAGGAAATGAACAAAGATTTGGAGGGACAATATACTGGGAAAAACCTTGCACTTGCTGTTCAGAGATACGCACTGAGATTTTTGAAAGATAACAGCTCCTCTGTCCCTACTGTTCGAGCAGAAGCACCAGTGACTCCTGATAGAGTAACTGATTTGGGTACTCTGGAAATGTCATGGGAGGATCACTTTATGGAAGTATGGGGTTAATCACTTTAACTTGCACATATAATTTGGATGTTGAGAATGGAATGGCCCTCCCTGGTTGTTAATAGTAGATTTTATGTAATATACTGAAAGACCTTTTGATGCACCTGTTAAAACATGCTGGGTGTTGTCATGCACTGAAGAGTCGTTCTCGTATAGGGAGGGTGTCATACTTTGAAAAGACAGATTATATATTAATACATTTTGCTAAAAAATATGAGTATATTTACTTGGCATATACCAAATAATGAACCGGTGAGAAGGGGTGAGTGTAGGAAGGGCATGGTAGAGCTAGAATAACTTGAACTGAAATACCAAGGATTTGACATCATTTCACCTTTTTGAGGATTGTTAAAGGTATCATACATTGTTGGTCTACAGCTTAATAGCTTAAGATTTTAGGTAAAGTGGTAATCTATCATGGTAACAGGGCTGGTTACCAGGAGGTGGGTTCTAGTCTTGTTGCTCACGTTTATTGTGTGGTGTTTAAAAATTATTGTATTCCCTGTAATGGGAGTTATTTAATGGTTTCTTATCTCAATGCATGCTATCGGGCTGCATGTTTGCGGGAGTATTAAAGCTAGATATACATTGTTGGCCAACAACCTAATATCTTAAGCTTTTAGGTGAAGTGGTAAGAACAAGGATATTGCCTTGGATGGAATGGTGGAAGAGGATTCATGTCAGAAACCCCACTCAGTGGGACTTAGGACTCAGGACTTTGTTGTTGTTGGTGTTATGAACATATTTTCTTGATTTTCACTGTGCAAAGAGAATTCATTATGTATTTTTTTCCTTGTGGCAGGAAAGCCTCTTTTATAAAGTGCCCCTTGGTGCAATGGAAGCCTACCGAAAATCTATTGAGTCTTATGTGGTACAATGTGAGGTAAATTCATGCTTGCCAACTCCAATATTTGGATTATGCATGTCCAGGACCTTGTTATTTATATGTGGAATGTGGCAGAGCAGCAGAGGATCAACAGTTCCTTTTAAAATTATTATTGATAGATTTTTGCTCTGTTTCTGTTACGAGAAAAAAATATTTTGGAAGAAATGTAAGAAAGAGGCTGGAGAATAACATTCACCATGTGGAAGAGGAAGAGGGTTTGGACAGGCAATTTAATTCTTTTATTCTAGGGAACAACAATCGTTTGTTTTTTTTTTTTCTTTTTCTAAAAATAAATTTGAAAGTAGGAATTAACATTATTCTTTGTATAAATTCTTGTCTCTTGCTATTATAAGGTTGCCATTGTGGATGATATGTATTTATTGGCTTATCTGGATATTTAGATAACATATTTTAATTAATTATATTTTCAGAAAACTGGCAGTAGCGTGCAAGAGGAAGTTGAGACGTCTATGTATGATGCTGGGGCAGGTATTGATGATGCCTATTGTGATTTGTATTTTCCTTGTTGACATATCATGTGTTCATGACAAGTTTACTTATGCAGAGTTTGGAACTCAAGAGCTTGCATATGAAGAGGATGGGGAAACAAGCACTTACTATTTGCCTGGAACTGTTGAAAGCAGCAGGCTGTCAAAATTTGCACAGAAGAAACGGAAAAACTTAACAAAGTCATACACAGCTAGGTCGTATGAGTTAGGAGCTGATACACCTTATGGACAGTGTATGGAAAATAAAATTGGGAATCAACCATCCATTTTATTAGCAAAAAGGCCTGCCAGTAGCCTTAATGTTGGTTCTATACCTACAAAACGAATGCGCACTGCTTCCCGTCAAAGGGTTTTGAGTCCTTTTAGCACTGGAGTTCCTGGGGGTGTCCTGGCCCCAAGTAAGACAGATGCTTCAAGTGGAGACACTAATTCTCTGCAGGATGACCAGAGTACCCTGCATGGTGGATCCCAGATTCAGAAAAGTTTGGAGGTTGAATCTGCCGTGGACTTTGAAAAGCAAGTACCATTTGACTGTACCGAAATATCAAAACCTAAAAAGAAGAAGAAGGCCAAGCATCTGGTAAATAGAAAATTAAAATTTCTGAAGTCCTTTAGGCTCAGCCCTATCTTGTTTTTTTGGTGTTTTTCCTCTCTTTTTGTTTTTTGATATTTTTTTTGTTGTTGTTGCCTTTTTTTTTTCTCTCTCCAGTGAGGCCTTTGTTTTTTGCTAGGCTTTGTTAAGTGAGGCCTTGCTTACTCTAGAACCACTTAGTGTACTTTCTCACTATCAATGAGTTTTTGATTTGTGGCTGCAGTGTCCCACATATGAACAGAGATGGCAGCTTGATTCCAGTATTCAACATGACCAGGTAGTTTTGACTTGGTTGTTGAATAAAATTGCTTCATTTGTTACATATCTACCCTGTTGTTGGTCCTGTATGTTCTTTGAAAAAGAAAATATGCTTGCCATAATGTTTAAATGTTTACTTTTGAGTATGAGAGTACTAAATTTATAAACACAAATTGTTAGGTTTAATGAGTTTGTGTCAAATGCTAAAATTTTGCAAGTACATGAGTTTTGATATGCATACATTCTTTAATTTTTTTTTTAAATAACATGAACATTTTATTTCTTATTTGCGTTTGCTGCTTTTTAATGTGTTGTTTATTAGGCAGAATTGTCTTTGATTTTTGTTTTGGTTTTAAAGTTGATTGATTTTGGATTTTTAGTTAGGGCATGGTTATTTGTATATTTGGATGAATGTTTTTATAGTTGTTTTATTCTTTATTTTCTATTTTAATGTAGCACTGTATTCTTGTGAATATTCATTCATCCTGTTAATTTCATGTTTGATCATTTCCCCCCAATGCTTCTCCCTTTTTTTGACTGGTTTCATCATTAAATAATTTGGATTATTTCCCCCCAATGCTTCTCCATTTTTTTGACTGGTTTGATCATCAAATAATTTGGATTTGGCATGCTTCTTATAGTGTAGTTATCAACTTTTTTAATGGCATAAATATGCAGAGGGATAATTCAAGAAAGAGATTGGAGAGTCATCATTTTGAATCTAATGGAAGCAGTGGTAATGCTCTTTTTAATCTCAGAACTGTTATGGTAGTTAGTTTTGCAGAGGCGTTTAATATTTGTCCTCCTGATCTCCTCACATATTTACATGTCCTCCCAAAAGGTCTGTTTGCGCAACATTCTGTGAAGAAACCAAGGATAATAAAGCAGTCACTGGACAATTCCTTTGACACTCCAATGACAGGGTCTATTCCGTCTCCTGTAGCTTCCCAAATGAGTAACATGTCCAATCCAACTAAATTTATCAAAATGATTGGTGGCCGTGATAGGGGCAAGAAAGCTAAATTGCTGAAGGTATTGAGCAGAGAAGGTCTAACTAATTGTGTTTTTAACCTGTTCCTGGTGTGGTTGTCTTTCGTTTTTTTTTGTTTTTTGTTTATTTTGTCGTTTTTTGTAACGAAGAATTTTAGAGTCTATTCTTTTTTGCAGATTCCTGCAGGGCAGTCAGGGATAGGAAGCCCATGGACAGCGTTTGAAGACCAGGTTTTTGCTTATTTTGTTCTGTAATTGTATTGTAATTTTGATTGTTGTTGGAGAAATGAATGGGTGCCTGAAATAGATTAATTTTAATGCCTTAGGCACTTGTTGTCCTTGTGCATGATATGGGTCCTAATTGGGAGCTTGTTAGTGATTGTATCAACAATACTCTGCAGATTAAGGTACATATATGTTGAAATTTTTTCTCGCATCTCTTTTCATTTAGGTTTATCTGCATCTTGCATGTTAGGTCTTTAAAAATCAAGTTTGCATTGTATGTTCTTATGGCTGAAAAAGTACTAAGTTCAATTTTTTTCCTTTCTTGGGGCATCATGGCACATTGTTTTTCTCATTATTATTAAAATGTTTTGTTGTTGAGCATTGAAATTCTAATATTTATCGGCTGTCTAATATGTCCAGTGCGTCTTCCGCATGCCTAAAGAATGCAAGGAACGTCACAAAATCTTAATGGATAGGTCTGCTGATGGGGTTGATAGTGCCGAAGATTCAGGGTCTTCTCAACCTTACCCGTCTACATTACCGGGAATTCCAAAGGCAATAATTTCGCACCCCCCTTTTCACAAGTTGAATTTGACAATTCAGTATGTTAATCATGTATCAGTGTGAGATATCGTATTACCGTACTGTTGAGTTTTAGGTGTGCATTGATCGGATGCTGATTTTAGCTTTGCATTGATTGGATAGTGTTTCTGCATTTCTCACAGGGCAGTGCCAGACAGTTGTTTCAACGTTTGCAGGGGCCAATGGAAGAGGATACCCTTAAGGCTCATTTTGAGAAAATCATTTCAATTGTACAGCAGCAGCATTATCAGAAGAGTCAGGTTTGTATTAAACAGCTCTTTTGGTTGTATATTCAGATTAAAAAACTGTTATACTACCTGTGGAGCCTTCCTGTTCTCAGCACTTCTATTTTGGGTTCAAATTGTCTTTCTTTGTCAAACACAGGCTTGTAGCATTTTTCACATTTTATTTCTCTAATGAATGTCAGATTCTGATTGCAATTTAGCCATTTTTAAGTTTCATACTTGATATCTTCATCACCTTTATTTGGCATGGGGCGAGTCTAGCAAAGATAGTTGTTCAGCTGTTTCTTAATGGGCAAGTGACATTATCTGTGTCAACTGGTTCCTATGCTTTTGAATTGGTATTCAATTTACCTTTTTTTGATAGCATATTCAATTTTGACCTATTATTTACACACACACAGAGACACCCATACATTGATACGAACATGCATTTATCGTGTGCCTTAAAATTTTGTTATCAATTGAATTAAAGCTCAGCTTGTCACTTTGCCCCTTATATATTTTCTCACCTAGTCATGGTTGGGGATAAGCATTTTGAGCCAGCTGTGTGGACTTCTTTTTTCTCCCTTGGTCTGTAAAATTTAAGCAGCATATGGCAACCTTGAGTAGCATAGCAGCAAAAAATGTAATAGAATAAAATACAATGTAGAAAGACCCCTCTGTGAATATCTTGGAGTGTGGATGCCAATCACTGAAAACAACCTAATAAATTCCATTATTTTGATGTTTTCTTTTGTGACTTTGAGCTTACTTGTATTATTCCTCATTTTTTTTTTTTTTCAAAGAATGATAAACAGGAATCAAAACAAATAGCAACAGGAATCCACAATTCTCATATCGTTGCTCTTTCCCAAGTCTGCCCCAATAACCTGAATGGTGTTACTTTAACGTAAGTTGTAATGTTTCTTTGGATTTTATTTTTTTAACGACATAGTGCATAAAAGCCATAGTGATTCATTCATTGGTGTTTAATTATATTTTGTTTAACACTTTTCTGGAATGTAACATTTTGTCTTATGAAATTCAGAAATTTTGTTATTAACTATATTTCTTTTTTTTTTTTCACTATTGTTATTGTTATTTATTTTTTAATGAAGGCCTCTTGATCTCATTGATGCGGCCACATCAAATCCTGATGTTCTCTCCCTTGGGTACCAAGGCTCGCACACTAGTGGTTTACCAATTTCAAATCAAGGTTCTGTAGCATCAATACTTCCTGCTTCTGGTGCAAATTCCTCGCTACAGGGATCTTCTGGTATGATCCTTGGCAGTAACTTGTCATCTCCATCTGCTCCACTGAATGGCTCTGTTAGGTAATTTGCTCTTATATTGACATTAACTGTGCATTTTGTGATAATTCAATTTTATGGCCTGTCACATTGTTCATCCTATTTGTCAGGGATGGTAGATATGGTGTCCCAAGAGCATCATCATTGCCAGTTGAAGAGCAGCAAAGAATGCAACAGTATAACCATATGTTATCTGGTCGAAACATTCAACAAGCCAGCTTGTCTGTTCCTGGGACTGACCGTGGTGTTCGCATGCTGCCTGGTGGAAATAGTATGGGCATGATGTGCGGGCCAAACAGAAGCATGCCAATGCCAAGACCAGGGTTACCAGGAATTGCCTCCTCATCTATGCTGAATTCTGGAAGTATGCTCTCCTCCAGCATGATGGGGATGCCAAGCCCTGTGAATATTCACTCTGGAGCTAGTTCTGCTCAAGGGAATTCATTATTGAGACCTCGTGAGGCTCTACATATGATGCGGGTTAGCTCTCTCTTTCTCACTGCTTTTAACAATTGCATCGTGTTATTTCGTCTTTAGGATAATATAAAGTGGGATTAATTTCAAGATCGACGCTCCAATGTTAGTTGGACCTCAGATGGAGATGGTTTCAACTTGACTAGTTTCATATGTACTAAAACTGCATACGTATACGTTGCAAATTTACCTACTTCAATTTTTTTTTTAAATGCGATGGGGTGGAGGTAATTTGATTTGGGGATTATCTATAATCAGTATTATTAGTTGAGAAAATAATTTAGAGTGGTTAATTTTACACTTTAAAAGTTGATGTTTGTTATTGAATATAAGGTAAAAATACATTGACTAGAGGTTTGATAAAAAGACGTGGACTTCTCTTAATGTTCAAAAAATGACATCAACTTGACATTTACATAGGATGACAGTATATACCCCATTGTTAGTTGACCTCCAATGAAGGCTTGATATACTTGTCAAATTGAACCCGCTAAATGTTAAGTGGAGAAGCCCTAAATACCCCCAAAAGCTCTTACACTATTACTCTCCTTGGATGAGTTTCAGTAAAAACAGTGGTTGAAAATGCACTTTGGAAGAAGATGCATATCAGTAAAAGGATGTAATAAGTATTTGCTATCTGTGTCATAAATCTTCCCATAATTTAGAAAGGGCAGCATGGACTCTTAATTATATATATAAAAGATGAGTCAACCGATGGAGTGGGTGTTAGTACTGTTGCGTTTAAATGTCAAGGTCAGTGCCATTTTTTGAATGTTCGTTTCAATAAATCTATGGGGATGCTAGTATATTTTGTCCTAAATATAAAGATGTACCAAAAATGCATTCTAGTGGCATGTGTGAGCAGTCAGACCCATGTGTTACAATCAAAAGGAAGTGAAACAACAGCAAGAAATCCTCAATTCCTGTCGGTCAATTTATCTGCCAGTGACTGGCAATGGTTGGGATGGCTGGGTTGCGCGTAATCTAAGTTGAGGTTTCAGTTTCTGCCCTCTTTCAGTCAGTCAGTCTGCTTATGTATGAATCTGGTTGAAAATAGTGTGAAAAAATGCATTCCCGATAACCTCAAGTTGCCCCCTTATGTTTGTTTTAGAAATTAGCAAGAATGTTCTCGAAATGTAAAAATGAAAATAAATGCGGCCAATCAACTTTTTAAAGAAAATTGATGGTGTAGGTTCTCACATTATGTGTGTTGTGATGGCAATCTAGTCCTCTGGATCTAATGCACATACATATCACTGTGGCATTACCTTTTTCATTTAATTTAGTAATTACATGGTTTGTGACTGTCAGTAGATATTACTAAATTATGTGAGTTTTGCTAACATAACCGATTAATTTTTTGTTTACATGTTGAGCCATATTATATGAACGACAACAACAATGTTTAGGGAAGTAAAATATTCAATGGTTGGGAAGGATCATGCTTGAGATCCGATGGTTGGGCATCAAGATTTATGAGATTGAAACTTGAAAATCAAGGGAAGCCTTAACTTGAAAAATATAACTGGATTAAACAAAAGGTATACCCACAATTACATTTAAAACTGCAGATCTTGTATTGTTTGGCCATTAAGATTGGTTCTTCTTTTCAGCTTCTTGGTGTCAGTGGTGCATAGTTTTCATACGTTAATCAACATGAGAAAAAGGAAGTATTGGCATGAATATGTGTAGTGAAACCCTAGCAGTGTTCATTAAGTTTCTATAATTGATGTCTGCATAAGAAGTTCAAAGGAGTTGGAAAATTGAGGTCTGTATCCATTTTTCCACATCCTTGAAAAAGCCTATTGAGGAAATACTTTAATGCAAGAACTTCTGAAATTATCTGAAACCTTTAACATTGTTATTATATCAAACCGTAAGTTGATGTTTAGGCTTTATTATTTGGGATGAGTTTTGAAAGAGTGATGGGAAGTAACCTCTTTCCTCTGTTGTCACATTTTCCTAGCATTTGAATGCCTTGAAAGTTGACACTTGTCCATGACTTGCAGGTGCATCAAGATTCAAGATGCCTTTTCTCGATCTGCTATTAAATTATGTTCTGCAGACTTTTTCTGAACTTCATCTATTACTGGGGGTGGATTTTTAAGTTAAACTGAGGTTGTGTTCGGAGCATTAATTTTAGGCCTTGAATTTGGATTTGGATGAAATTTAATATAATTTTGTATTGCACTTTATCCAAATCCATAAAAATCCAAATCTATAGTCCAAGTTCCAAGCTTCTAAATGAGGGGTGAAGGTTTGTGCTTTCTTTGATTTTCAACATCTGACAAATAAGGAGAATCTTGAGCAACACTTATTGGAACATGGCCTAGGAGAATTTAAGCCTTAAAAAATGAAAAGAGGGCTCTGATGCTGCTCTTAGATAAAAATATAGAAAACAGAAGAAAAGAAAAAAAAAGAGGTAAACAAAGAAAAAAAAAATGTTATTAGATTTAAGTAATATTTTTTCATTGGGGGGTGGGGGTTTGGAACTGATGATGGGTAGAAGACATACAATCTAGGAAATAGAATTGTGCCATTTGGTGGTTATATCGATCAACTATGCTTTTGTAAGTGAACACAACTTTTGTAAGGTGATTGATAAGGATATTTATATCCATGCTGAAGTGTGCTCAACTAATATTTTTTCCGTTACTTTGTGCAATATTGTTCTGGCTGCATAAGCCATAAGGTAGTTTATGGCTAGTTTTTGATGTCCACATTAACAACATCTTTCTGTTGTACACTTTGCATTGAATTACAACTTCCATTCTCTAATTGGTTATGATAAAGGATTTTTTTTTTCTTTTTTTGGTGTGATAGCCTGGTCAGAATACGGAGCATCAAAGGCAAATGATGGTGCCAGAGATTCAGATGCAGGTCACTCAAGGGAACAACCAAGGAGTTCCTCCTTTCAGCGGGTTGAGTTCTGCTTTCTCAAATCAGACAATCCCCTCACCTGTTCAAACTTATGCAGTCCATCCCCCTCAGCAACATCAAATGTCCCCACAGCAGTCCCATGTGCTTGGCAACCCTCATCACCCCCACCTTCAAGGCCCTAATCATACTGCAAGCACACAGCAGCAAGCCTATGCAATTCGCCTCGCTAAAGAAAGGCAGCTGCAGCAGAGGATATTTCAGCAGCAGCAGCAACAACAACAACAACAGTTCGCTGCATCTAACACTTTGATGCCACATGTCCAATCACAGGCCCAGATTGCCCCCATATCATCTTCTTTGCAGAATAGTTCCCCAATTCAACCACAGACTTCTCAGTCAGTATCCCTGCCGCCTCTGACATCTTCTTCTCCAATGACCCCAATATCTTCCCAACATCAACAGAAACACCATCTTCCTCCGCATGGCATTGGTCGGAGTTCTCAAACTGGTGCTGGTGTGTTGGCCAGCCAGATGGGGAAGCAACGACAACGACAGCTACAACAGCAGCAGCAATTTCCACAGGCTGGTAGGCACCACCCTCAACAACGCCCTTCGTCGCAGTCTCAACAGCAGGCTAAACTTCTGAAGGGAATAGGAAGAGGGAACATGTTAATGCATCAGAATCTCCCCATGGATTCCTCTCATTTGAATGGCCTTACTCCACCCACAAGCAGCCAAGCTGCAGACAAAGGTGAGCAGGTCATGCAATTGATGCAAGGTCAAGGCTTGTATTCTGGATCAGGTCTCAACGCTGCCCAAGCAGCTAAACCATTAGTTGCTCCAAAGCCCCAACCACCACAACAACCACAAAAGCTTTTTCTGGTGGTGACTCTTTGTCAAACATCCCGAACCACAACACCACCATACTTTCTGATAATAGCAGTCAAGGCCAGGTTCCACCAGTTCCTCCTAGTCTGCCAATTGTCCGACTCCCATCATGCTGCTCCCCTCATCATGCTTCCTCACGCAGCACACTGCAGCTAAACGGCACCGCCCACCACGCAGGTTAGTCAAAGTCAACCAACTTCTCAGAGAATGGTTCCGCAGAATCGTCAAGTGAATTCTGACCTGCCGAGCAAGTCTCAAACTGACCAAGCTCATGCTGATCTGTCTCCAATAGGCAGCACTATGATGCCCCAGGCTTGTGTTGATTCAACTAGTGTTGTTCCTGTTTCTTCTGCCGGTGCTCATTGGAAAACAACAGAACCTTTATTAGAGGCTAGTTTGGCAAATTCAGCTACACAATTGGGTTCCATCAGCAGCCCACCTCTAACAAATTCCTCTGGGAGTGAGCCAATTACACAGGTCACCCATGTTTGGGCCAAGGCAGTCATAGCATTTGATCTCCTCATGGACATGTCGTGGAATCAACAGTGGCACAAGCCTCAGCCCGCCGCACGCACCACAACATCCTTCACCGCCCCCACCTCCACAGCAGCAACAGCAACAAGAACAACTGAAACAGCAGAAATCACCTCAACAGTTGGCACCACAACAGCACTCTCAGCAGCAGACGCATCTGCAAGGAGGTCAAAGCAGCATGTATATCAGATCCACAAACTCCAGACTGGAATGAAGCACCCCAATGGTTGAGCAGTTCCAGGAGGGTGTTGGTCCTGCCACAGCTGGGTCCGCATGCCCTTGTAACAGCACTGTACAGGTAAATCTAATGTTTCCTTAACAAAAGTTACACAACTACTTGTGTTAATGTCGTTTATATTATATTAGTATTATTATGTGATTGCTTCTTTCCAGACTTACAATTGCTGATTTGTGGGGAAATAGTTTTTACACAGGTAAATTGACGGAAGCTAATATTGGGTGGCATGTTGTTGTGTGCAGATGAAGCTGGCCATTCCATGAGGGAATCACACGAGGGATGGGAGGGTGGCGGTTACTGTTGTTATTTTGAGGTAGGGCTGATGTTGTCAGGGCATATATTTTTTGTTTTTGTTTTTCTTGTTCTAGGATATTGTAATGTACATTACCACTGGTCTAGTAGGGCTTCAGCGGAGGAAGATGGGGACAATTATAGAGGCGTTTGTACAGGGGGGTCTCTCGTCTTTCTTTCCTTCATTTACTTTTATTTTTTTTAATTTTTTTTTTTTGAATTTCATTTTTAATTTTGCCTGCTTCCCCAGCACGTTTTTGGAGGGAGGAGGGGGAGGGGGAGGGGGAGGGGGAGGGGGCCTTCATTCCCTTTTTAGATTAGTGCATGTACTATTATTGTTATGACCCTTTGGAATGAAGGGATGTAGCTGTCAATTGTTAATGGGCGAAAAAGCCTCATGGGGAATTTTTGTGAATATAGGCAGTGCCAGAGAAGTTCGGCGGGGGGGAATTCCTCTGTATACACACCAAAATAACAATTAACAACCCCCCATCTATTGTTAATGCTTCCCTCTCTTTTGGCCTGCCATTGTCGCGCCTGCCCTGTAAATTGAATTTTATTTTTTTTTTTTTTTGTAACCACTTCATCTTCTCTGTTTCCATCAGTGCAACAAGCTTTTCTTATTTCATATTTATCTGCTGCTGCTGCCGCAACTGCTCTACTATTACTACTGCTCATAGCTACAGGCCCTCTCTTTTTCTCTACTTTTATTATCAGCATTAAATGCGGCAAACTCCTGGACAATTAAAATCAGTAAGTTATATTTTTAGCTATTTTTTTTTTTTTTATGAGCCATTTTACTAATCACGTAGTTGACTGAAATGCCATATAGAATTCTCCCTGGTCCCTGCCAGATCCCTTAACCAGTGAGGAAAGAACTCCCTACTGCCTGTACACTTGTCGCAATGAAGCATTTCTGCATTCTGATTTGCAGAAGTATTTTCTGCAAGCACATTTAACCATGGCAACTCTGCCTCTGATCTTTTCATACATTCTACACTCAAAAGTAATGGAGGATGATTTGCGTTAGGTTGCTAATAATCAACATCAGCATAAAATTTGTCCGATATTCGCTAAGGCGTCTCCTATGAGCAGTGTATTGTATTTATATTACTCGGGTGGAGTGATAAGTGGGCGGGAGTGGGCAAGCCATCGCCTTGAAGTGATGTGCGAAGTCGGCACCCGAGTGTGGTGTCAAATATGTAAGGGTGTTTGCATCATTCTGGACATGTGCAGGTAAAAAAGTTATTTCAGGATATTAGGATTAAATGAGCTACTTGGAATATAGAGATAGGTAAAAGTGTGGAAATAATGGACATAATGATTAGAAGAAAAATTAATATAATTTGCCTCAGAAATTAAATGGTTTGGGACGACAGTTATAAGAAAAATTGGTAAACTCACGATTTACAGATTTAACCTTTAGTACACCCTGGAAAAGCAACCTATAGACTGGGGTAGAACTTATTATACAGCACCAAGTGTTGTAATGTGAATCAAGTTAACTATAGAATTATAACCATTCGAAGATTTTAGGTTAAGAGATCTATATAGTAGTAACTATGCTCATTAAGTAGGTTTAGTAACAAATTTGGGAAGATATGGATAGTACTTATACAAGACATATTAGGGATTATGAAAATATTTATGGGAACAGATCTAAATAAACGTGTGGGAAGAGATAATAAAGTCAATGAGAGGAATCCTGGGAGGTATGGATAATGGAGACAAAAATGAGCCTGGGAGATTGTTCCTTAAGGAGACTTGTCATGTTGCTACATTATTTTATTACAATGAATACTTACTTTAAGAAGAGAGTAGAACACTTAATAACATTTTAAAAGTAGACAAAATGAAAGTCAAATAATTTTTTTTCTTAACTAGAAGGGTAAATTGTTTATCATGTAAGGATTATAAAGTCCTCTCAAGTGAAAGCTTAACCACACAATATGGAGTTTTAGTGTTAGATATATGTATTAAAAAATGGAAGAGAAATAATAAAATAAACTAATATAAGAGAATTAGGTGGTAGAACCTAAAAGCAGTGCCGGCCTGACCATAAGGCCATTGAGCAGTTTTGGGGCCCCTAAAATTTTTTTTAATATTAATATTATTTATGATGTCATCTCTTCCCATACATTGATTTTCCCACTATCTCAAAAGTTGCTGTCTCCAAAATTTGTTTTTTTTTATAATGTTAACATTATTTATGATGTTATCTCTTCTCATATCTGACCCGCTTTCTCACTAGCGCAGAAAGTAAATTGAATTGTATTTTTGACAAAGTAAAGTAAATATAATTTAATTCTTTCTTTTTTAAGTCTAATGTAATCTTCAAACACTTTATTAGTGATTTGCATCTCAAAGTAGAAAACTTACGTTAAAATAAAAATAAAATTAACAAAATATTCAGAGCCCCTAAGTAACAAAATCATCACTTAAGGCCCCTAGTGTGAAGAACGCTTGTCTAAAGGAGACATATCATAAACTTTTAATCAAAAGGAAGATTCTCAATAAAAGAACTTTGGTTTGAGTTTGATCAGCAAGATGATCGAAAAACCGTAAAGACAAAAAATTTTGTATAAACATTGTAAAATGTAGGAAACCTGGACAACTTGAAAATATACGAAAGCGAAAAAAAATGGTCAGAGAATGTCATTAGTGAAGTTAACATCCGAATACATTACTAATTTTGTAATGATAGATTAATACAAAGAAGGAAAAGCGATATTTTTTAAACTTGGTTAGAGCTACAGAAAGAAACGAGTAATGACTTTCAGGTACTGTCCCTGTCTCCGGCGGAGGTATTGTCTGGTTAAAGAACGCAGCTCTACAACCACGCCTCCTGCAGTTTGTAGTAACCTCGTTTCTGCAACCAATAGCCATTAACCCTTCGACCTGCCCACTGGAAAAAAACGAACATGATGCGATTGTATCGCACACAGATTAGATTTATGAGGTAGTTTGCACCTAAAAAAGAGATGACAATGGAAACTATAGGATTGGATAACTCTTCGTTGAAATTTGGAATAGTTCGGTGATAATGATTATATGGTTCTTCTTTCTTTTACACAATTATAAATAACAAAGACAATGTTAGATGAATGAAGGTAACGACACTTTTAACCATATATCAAAATAAAGAGAATATTCAATTTGTAATCACTATTGTGGAATTAAACTTTGATCATATTTTAAACATTAGGTGGTGAAAAGGGTATTAAACAAAGATCAGTAAAAAATTGAGTCTCAGAAAATCAAAGTAGTTTTATACTTGGGAAAATCTATTACAGAGACTATCTTTTAAGAAGATTAATGGAAGAGTTTAGAGAAAAGAAGAGAGTCTTGCATATAATATTTATTGATTTACAGAAAGTGTATGATAGGGAACCTAGGGAAGTTTTATGGTGGGTTTAAAAAAAAAAAAGTTTATGCAGTAAGTATATTGATGTCACTAAGATATATATGATAGAGTAATGACTAGTGTAAGGACTATAGGTGGAGAATTAAAACTTTTCAACACATAGGTTTTACATCAAAGAATCTCTTAAGCTCTTATCCTTTTTGCTTTATTGAGGGATCAAAACTGACTAGGAGTAGAATATCACGATCTATAAATGTAAATTTCATAATATTAGTAGGAATGTCAGAGATAAAGTTTAACTTGATGATAAGAAATAACACACTATGTAGATTTCGATATCTGACTCTATTATGCCAATTAAATAAATTGAAGAGAATTGAATGTATACCGTTAGAGCAGTTTTTGGGTAATGGAAAGAAGTGCTTCCTTCCAGTGTGCTTTGTGATTATATAATACCCTTAAAGTTAAAAAAAAAAGGGTTTTATAAGATAAGACTAGCTATGCTATATGGATTAAATTGTTGGGTGACTAAGAAACAACATATCCAAAAAGTAAAAGTTTATGAGATGAGAATGCTTAGATGAATGAGTGGTATAATATTGATAGATAAATTAAAAAAATGAACATATTCATGGTAAGTTAGGGGTGACTCCTATATAAGATACGGAAGGTAGAGATGACCAGCTGGTTTTTGGACACTGCGCAGCATAGGCACATCGTGTCTATGAGGAAGAGTGAGCATTAATTAATGAAGGCAATGAACGGGTAGGAGTTTTAATAACCAAAAAAAAAAATGGTAGAATCTAATAATGGTCCATTTAGTAAGTAAGTCAAATGAAAGTGTTTTCTCTGTTCGGATCCCTTGCTTCCATTTTTGATGCCTAAGAAAGATCTTATCTAAGCGACGTGGCTCAAACCATTGCGGCTCAATCACTCCGTGTGAGGTCGACCTTGTTAAAATGGAATTTTCAAAGGATAATGGTCGCACACTGTTTGTTATGTAAATAGTACATCATGATTTTACTGCACAATAATTTTAGCATATTGCTAACCTAATCTCCCATAATAATACTAATATAATAATATATAAGAATAAGCAATCTTAGCGGGCCCTAAGATCCGTGTGGAGTCCCGAAGTCATGTGGGGGTCCACAGAATCTCGCAAACGTATATGCTCCATACAATCGTATGAGAACTATATAATTATGTAGGACCCACGTAGGTCTCAAAGTGTGTGGGGCCGGCCTTGAGTTTTTCAAATGCGAACTTAATTTTTTTTCAAAAAAAAACAAAATAAACCATAGCTAATAAAACTAATAACAACTGATAATAATAATGGATTTAAAAAAAATTAATAAATCAGTAAATTCATATAAAAAAATTAATTAAACATGGGAAGTGTCGGCAAACACTCCCATGGCCCCACAGATCCCTATCCTTAGCCCAGATTACCCATACCTTAACCTCTCCTACCCATTCTTTAAGTTGGAAAAAAAGTAATAATTTCACCCATCTCCCCACACTTTTATAAATTCTATTTTCTTCCCCAAAATTTTCCTATAAATAGGAAGTTCTCAACCTTCATTTTTCACAAAAAAATTTCGAAGGAAGAGAAATATTAGTGAGTGAAAGAATTAATGGTGGAGAGAATTTTTGTTATAAGTAAATTCTCACTCACCCACTCTTTCCAATCTCATTTTTTAGAGATATTCATTGTGTTCGTAGTATTAGGTAAAGGAAGAGGTAAGTAAATTTGATTATGTTAGATTTTTATTTAAAATTTATACCCGAATTTATTTGTAAGTAAAATTTGATTATGTTAGTTAGTTTCATGAAATTCCCCTAAGTTTATTTTTACGCATATTTAATTATACCAGTTTTATCTTTAATATACTTGCATTTATTTTTGGGTTAAGAAATGTTCTAATCCACTAGGGTAATATTCAGCATTTTTTTCCTATTAAAAAATATATATATAGCACAAAAATTGTGTGACATGAGTTTATTTTTACGTTGCATGTTTCATGTAGATATGAGTAAATATAAGATTTTCACGATGTTATTTTAAATTGCATAAATTATAATAAGATGGTTTTAAAACCCCTTATGGCAAAGGAAGTTCAAAATTATAGATGCTCAGTACTGTAATTTAAAGTTTAAACGGATCAGAGTGCACTTACACTGTTTACAGAGTGGTTATATATGTTAGTAAATTTCTTCTGAGTGCACACCTGGTTCCGAACTAAGACTTAATAAGGAAAATCTCACTTAATGATTATGTACGTTGATTTAGTTTGATCGGCCAGCCAACTAAGTCCAGTTTTCGGATCACACAACCCAGTCATGGGGGGTAAACATGACTTACGGCTAACAGACCTAAGGGTGGTTTTTTTACAATATATGTTTATATGTAATTAATTACATGTACAGGGTTATTGATGATTTGAAGGAAAAATATATGTTTGTATGAAAAGTGCCATTCTTGTGCCTAAATGATGATCTAAAGGAAACGTATAAGGAAAAGTATATATATGTATATAATTAAATATTTGTACAATTTTAAAGTTAAAAGTTTAATTTAACAGTCACAGTATATGACTATTAAATTTTATTGTTATAGTTTATGGTAAAAGTTTTATGTAGAAATTTTTAAATTTACATTTATTTTAGAAGCACCTTTGAAGTTATAGTAATAGATATTGTTTTACGAACTTTTAAAAGCTCATTTTGGCCACACATTAATAATAATCTTATTTACTTACTGAGCGTCGTCTCACCCCAATCATATTTTACATTTCAGATAACTCTGAAGGACATATCAAAAATCAGGCATAGTAAGCATGCGCGTGGGGATAGAAAAATAAAGATTTATTAGAAATATTAAAAATATTAGTATGATGCCAGATTATTTAATGATTGTAATACAGTTAATTAGTGCTCTGGTTTAATAATAATTGAGTTTATTTACTTCCGTTGTAAATCAATGGTAAAAAGTAAATATCCCAAATCTTTCGGGGTTGGGGTATTACATTTGGTATCAGAGCAATAGGTTATAAGTTCTGTAGACTTTAAGAAATAATTTTACCTGAACATAGACATAAACCATGATGTGGGTAAGATCGGGTAAACTAGGATGTTTTTCTTTTGCCTATAACTTTGATTAAACTTTAAAGATAAGGTTATGATTTGAAAATAACTCTAGTCCTTTCACTTAGAATGGACCTGAAAAACGTGAGTGTTGAAGGAAACGAGAATAATATGGGAACTTGCAATGGAGAAGACATCAATGCTACTACGGTATTGTGTGATATGACACAAGTCATGGCGAAATTTCTACGGAACTCCAAGGAACGGAATGGTCCACCAACCCATGAAGGTTGTATGGTTGAAAAATTCAATTGAATGCACCCTCAGATTTTTGAGGGAAAAGCAAATCCAATTGCTGCAGAAGATTAGATGTAAGCAATGGAAGAAATACTACGAGTCCTTCATTACGTGGACAAAAAAAAGGTGCTATATTCTGCCTATAAAATGACTGGTGAGGTCAAATGCTAGTGGAACTTGAAAAAGTTACTCCTAGAGGAAGGACCAAATCCAACAATCCTTACGTGGGACCATTTTAAGGAACTCTTTTTTGAACGATTTTCCCCCAAAACCACCAAAGATGGTAAGACCAAGGAGTTTTTGGAGTTAAAACAGGGAAATATGAACGTACAATAATATGCAGTAAAATTCATTGAATTATCTCGGTTTGCATCATTTTTGGTTCCAGACGAATCAAAGAAAGCCCGAAAATTTGAAGAAGGCTTGAACTCAAGGATTAAGAAATGGTAACAGTTTTCGAGCTTGAAGACTTCTCCAAATTGTTAAACAAAGCAACGAAGGCAGAAGAAAGTCTATAAAGGAGTGCAGAAATATTTGACCAGAGAAAGAGGCCCATGCCACAAGGGTTTCACTCTGGTAGAAATCAAGGACCTTGGAAAAGGAGCAACAACAACAACAACAACAACAATATTGTGGGGCAAGGGCAAACAACGAGAAATCCAAATAATGCACAAAGCACCCCTTGTCCAAAATGCAGCAAAATACATAGGGGTGAGTGTCGGGCCGGATTAGGGGTCTGTTATTGGTGCTGTAAACCTAGTCACATGCAACGAGAATGCCGACAAAACAACTCCTACAACCCAAATTAACAAAGATGAAGCAACCAAGCACCTCGAAACAATAATGAATAGAACACCACTCAGGCGCGTGTCTATGCCCTCACTCCAGGAGATGCAGAAAATACTAATGATATAGTGACAGGTATTATTCCCATATTCTCCAAGAAAGCAATAGTATTATTTAATTTTGGAGCCACACACTTTTTATATCTACAGCTTATGCTAAAATATGTGGGGTAGAGATTTAGCCATTATAAACTGAGTTATCTGTGGTTACACCAATGGAAACCTCGATAGTATGTAGAAAAATACTTAAAGGTTACTCAATTTGTGTTGAGAAAAGAATACTACTGGCTAACTTGGTAGTGTTTAGTATGCACGGGTTTGACGTAATTCTTGGGATGGACTGGCTAGCTTCTAACTATGCTAGTATAAATTGCTATAATAAGGAGGTGGTGTTTAGACTTCTTGGTGAACAAGAATACAAGTTCAATGGAACTCGTGTATGCCTTTCACCACAAATATTGTCAGCTATCCAAGCAAAGAGATTACTCTTGAATGGATGTCAGGGGTACCTAGCATCCGTGGTGGAGGCACCAAGGGAAGAATTAAAGCTTGAGGATATCTCAATAGTAAGGGAATTCTCGAATGTATTCCATGAGGATTTACCTGGGATACCTCCTGACCGCGAAATCGAGTTTGTTATCGACCTACTACCAGGGACAACATCGATATCCAAAGCTCCATACAGAATGGCATTGGTAGAATTGAAAGAACTGAAGGAACAATTACAAGAGTTGCTGGACAAAGGATTCATTAGACCCAGCGTGTCACCATGGGGAGCACCGGGTACTATTCGTTAAAAAGAAAGATGGATTGATGAGAATTTGTATTGATTATTGGGAAATAAATAAAGTAACAATTAAGAACAAGTACCCAATACCTCACATAGATGACTTGTTTGATCAACTCCAAGGAACACAGGTCTTCTCTAAAATTGATCTTCGATCAGGGTACCATCAAGTGAAAATCAAATCATAAGATGTTCCAAATACTAGATTCCGAATGAGATATGGTCACTATGATTTCTTAGTCATGCCATTTGGACTGATCAATGCTTCTGCTGCATTTATGGACTTTATGAACAAGGTCTTTCGTGAATATCTAGATCAATTTGTGGTGGTCTTCCTTGATGATATTTTGATTTATTCAAAAAGCCCCTAGGAACATAAGAACCATTTGAGGCTAGTACTCAAAGTACTAACAGAAAAAAAAAAACTCTATGCCAAACTTAAGAAATGTGAGTTTTGGCTAGAAAGAGTTGCATTTTTAGGGCACTTGATATCTAAGGATGGTATTTCTGTGGACCCAAGTAAAATAGAGGCAGTAGTGGATTAGGCGAGATCGAAGAATATTCATGAGATCAGGAGTTTCTTAGGTCTGGCAGGATATTATCGTTGATTTGTGGAAGGATTTTCTAAAATATCTGGTCCTTTGACAAGATTGACAAGAAAGAATGTGAAGTATAAGTAGACTGATGAATGTGAGCAAAGCTTTCAAGAACTAAAGCAATGACTCATCATTGCCCCAGTGCTGACAATTCCATCAGGAGAAGATGGTTTTGTGATTTACAGTGATGCATCTCGGAAAGGGCTCGGGTGTGTATTAATGCAACAGGGGAAGGTCATTGCATATGCTTCTCGACAACTCAAGGAGTACGAGAAGAATTATCCAACACATGATTTGGAACTGGCAGTTGTGGTATTCGCACTAAAGATCTGGAGACACTATATGTATGGTGAAAGGTGTGAGATTTTTATAGATCATAAAAGTCTCAAATACTTTTTCACGCAAAAGGAATTAAACATGAGATAGAGAAGATGGTTAGAATTAATCAAAGATCATGATTGCACCATAAAATATCACCCGGGAAAAGCCAACGTGGTAGTAGATGCGTTAAGTCGAAAGTCATTGAATGCATCAGTCTCAGCAATGGTGACCCAACATCAAATTATGATGGACCTAGAAAGATTTGGTGTGGAAATAGTGGAGGGAAATCATCAAGCTCTCATTGCTAATCTGGTAATCCAACAAACCTTACTAGAAAATATTAAGTTTGCACAGATGGAAGATGTAGAGCTAGTGACGATTATGGGTAAGGTTCAAAGTGTACTGAAGGGAGACTTTAACATCTCTGGCGATGGAGTTTTGAAATTCCAAACTAGATTGTGTGTGCCCAATGACAAATATATCAAAAGAATAATCTTGGAAGAAGCTCATCGATCTCTTTATACAGTGCATTTGGAAAGCACGAAGATGTATCGGGTCTTGAGAGAGTCTTTTTGGTGCAATAACATGAAAAGGGAGATTGCATAATTAGTGGAATAGTGTCTTACTTGTCAGCAAGTAAAGGCTGAACATCAGAGACCAGCAGGACCACTGTAATCATTCCACATTCCTAAGTGGAAATGGGAGCACATCTCCGTGGATTTTGTAATTGGGCTACCTCCAGCACTCCATGGACAAAACACCATCTGGGTGGTTGTTGATCATCTAACGAAGACCGCTCACTTTGTTCTGATCAAAGTTAACTGCTCTATGACCAAGCTTGCAGAGTTGTATGTTCAAGAGATAGTTATACTACATGGCGTGCCCGTGTCTATCGTATCAGATCGAGATCCACAATTCACATCACAATTCTGGAAGAGTTTGCAAAGAGTCTTGGGATCACGACTTACTTTCAGCGTGACATTTCATCCTCAAACTGATGGACAATCGCAGAGAACCATTCAGATATTGGACGATATGTTGAGAGCTTGTGTACTGAATTTCAAAGGAAGTTGGATTCAGTATTTTCCATTAGTTGAGTTCGCCTATAACAACAATTATTAGTCTAGCATAGAGATGGCACCATATAAAGCGTTGTATGGTCAAAAGTGTCGATCCCCATTATATTGGGATGAGATTGGCAAATGACGACTTTTAGGTCCTGAGATTATACAAAGGACCTATTAGCTTTACCGTGATCCCAAGAGGGGGGGGGGGTGAATTGGTATTTTTTAAGATTTAAGCTCTAGGTCAATCTCCTAACACCATTATATTCACAACCCTATGGTCAATCTAGTGCAAGGAATTTAAATATACTATAAATTAAATAAATTAATTTAATTAACAGCACATGCATTGGAAAGTAGTAAAGTAAGAGTGACACATAGAAATGTTATCGAGGTTTGGTCAATTGCCTGGGGCCTTGGCTAACAAGCACAAGGATTACCACTATAATTGCTCACTTAAATGGGTGGAGCGACACCTATAACAAACTAGGTCAATTAGCACAGGGCTAACCTCAACCTGTATAGATAATCCTTACCGGACTGAATTACCGCCCCTTCAGGCCACGCCTGGAAATACAACAGTATTCTCTCAAACATATGGTACAAAAATGGTGCTTTCACGTAAAGCAGAAATGTACCCAAATACACACATTTACATATACATCAATGGCATGAATATAATGTAAGCTCAGTGATGCAAATTTTGTTCAATCAATACTCAACATAGTATAATCAGTATGATGCTAAACAAGGCATTTCAATAACAAATCAATATTCCAAGTATACAAATCAAATAATCAAACTAGCTTAAGAAAGTTTTCTTCAATGTAATGTGCACAATGCTAGTTTGAAAATGTTTTCTTGTTTAAAAAATCTTTGCACACCAAAAACAAAGCTATTTGACACTTGCAACAAGATGCAAATATCCTAAGCATCCTTGGTTTAATCCCATACAAGATTTATAATAGAAAAATCCGTGGGATAAACCTAAGCTACGCTCCCAAAGAAATTATCTCAAACACACAAACAAGTGGGAGTATTAGGACAAAATAGAAATCACACTTACACAAAAAGAACTCTTACAATCTCAAATTTTATCAAAAGGATGCAAGTTTGAGAGTATTTGGGCAAAGGGTGAATTTTCAAGAGAGGAATTTTTGGCTAATCACTTTACTAATCTGTCTCTAATCTTGCAAATGAACTCATGTTTATAGCTAGGGGTAAAAATATAAGCGTTTGGGATACGATGGGAATAATTAAAAAGTCCCAAATGATTAAAATGCATTTAGCCCGAATTAACCCTGTTTTACCGTGGTTAAAATAATTTTAACCAGTTGAGGTTTGGGTAGTTGAACCTAGATTCGGTCGCCCGACCAGACACAGATTGAAAAGGCCTTTAAGTAAGTTCGGTTGCCCGTGTAGAGCTTCGGCAGCCCGAGTCAAAGTTAGTAGCCTTTGTTCGTGACTTTAGGTGCCCAGTCCAATATTCAGTGGCCTGAACTCATGTCTTCGGTCGCCCAGTGTCCTTTTTGAACTAAAACTATCGGTCGCTCGAGTTGGTGAACTATCCCTTTCGAGGGATTCGGGCGACTGGGGAAGATATGTGTATTTATGGATCGGTCACCCGAGGAGTTTTGAACTGTAAGGGTTCAGTCGCCCGAACTCTATCAAGTTGATTGGGAATGTTCAATTTATGCAAAATTTCAACACACCTATATATTATATGCTATGTGTGTGAGTGTTGGGACCTAGGGTCTTACTATGGCCTTATTGAACTTACCATATATCCAGTATGCTTGATGTGCTGGTAAGGGAAATAAAGACCACATCCTAAATTACTATTACAGACCCACATTACAAATATTGAATTTACAATTACAAATATGAGAGGTCTTCAGGGTCTTCTAATTGCTTCAAGTGTCTGTCCTTGGGATGTTCATTTAAACCTACACAAACACTTGACAATTATCAAATACCCGAGTATTTGTCATTATCAAAACTAGGTGCGACCTATAAGGTCAACATTCTCCCCCGTTTTGATGATGACAAATACACTATGCAAAAAAAATGGGTATAGCCTTAAGATCCTATATAAATAGTATCCTGTTTGAGTTTATAATTTCCTAGCAGTTTATCCACAACTACTCAAACAGTTCCAGTATGCTCAAGCAGTAAAGCATAAAGCTTAATATTATCATGCAATAAAGTATAAAGTCCAATGTCATCATGTAATAGTCATAAGAATTATGCACACAAGTCAAATACTTAATAAGTCTTAGGCATATCAACAATAACATCAGGTGCTAAGACTTGTAAATTTTATTAGAGAGCTCCCCCTAAATTTATGCAACCTATGATATATCTACGAAGTCTCTCTACTATGCAATAGACCTAACTCACGTCTTATTTGTATGAACCTATCTTCAGGAAGTGGTTTAGTGAAAATGTCTGCCGACTGTTCATTAGTGCATACAAACTCAAGAGCCATATCTCCTTTTTGCACATGATCACGAAGAAAATGATGTCTAATCTCAATGTGTTTAGTTCGTGAATGTGAGATAGGATTTTTAGAGATGTTGATTGCACTAGTATTATCACATTTAATCGGTATTGTATCATAGTGCAATACAAAATCCATAAGTTGTTGTTTCATTAAAGAGTTTGAGCACAACAACTTCCAGCCGCAATATATTCAGTTTCAGCTGTGGATAAGGCAACTGAGTTTTGTTTCTTGGAGAACCAAGAAACAAGAGATTGTTCTAAATATTGACAAGTGCCGTTGGTACTTTTTCTATCAATCTTATTATTGGCAAAGT
This sequence comes from Malania oleifera, assembly GCF_029873635.1. Classification (NCBI taxonomy): domain Eukaryota; kingdom Viridiplantae; phylum Streptophyta; class Magnoliopsida; order Santalales; family Ximeniaceae; genus Malania; species Malania oleifera. The sequence continues at coordinate 54,358,941 of NC_080421.1, read as the reverse complement.
CAGCATCAATATAACTAACAATCTCAAAAGTAGTATGCTTAGGGTACCACAAGCCTAACTCTATAATCCCAACTAGATACCTAAGGATTCATCTAACAGCTTTTAGATGAGACTCCTTAGGGGCATCTTGAAACCTAGCACACATACACACACTAAACATAATGTCAAGCCTACTAGCAGTGAGATATAAGAGACTCCCAATCATGTCACGATACAATTTTACGTCAACAGGAATTCCTTGCTCATCTTTATCAAGCTTAATGGAAGAGTTCATAGGTGTACCAAGAATTTTACAATCTTCCATATTAAATTTCTTTAGCAAGTCCCTGATATATTTAGATTGGCATATGAAAGTTCCATGATAAGGAAAAATTCTCTGAAATTCTCAAACTCTATTCTTCCAAAAACAAAGCCTATACACTCCCCATTATTATTCCTTTGCTAAATCTTGCTTAGTGAGAGTGCCTTGAGTGATTATATATAGATTCATACCTACTTAAACTCTCATTGATTTATTGCTTGATTGATTTTGTATTGAGAGTTTTAGCCAAAGTTTTCCCCCTGGTTTATTTAATAACTTCATTTTGTGGGAAAAACTTTGAAGCCTGTGAGTCTTGGCATTTGTATTGCAAGACTCCAAAGCTTGTATTTTGATTGTGCTAAAATTATTTTTGACAAGATTATGTTTGAAATATCTCTTGAGCTAATTTTTTTGAGATAATCATTTTTGAGATATTTTGAATACTCTTGTTGGAACTCTTTGTAACCCTAGTTGTGATTGATTAGTATTGATACATAGTTTCAAAGATAGATTGATTACATACTCTTGGGCTTGATTGCGTATTGATATTAGATTGAGTTACATCACACATATTACACTGAGCTTATAGTTCTTATCTTGCTGATGTGCATTGATTGATATTAGTACAAATCTGCTTGTTGGAGAAGCACTCATTTTGTACACACTTTGTATTTTGAATTGGTTGTATTCTAGGCGTGGCCTAAGGGGGTGTTAATCCAGCCCGAAAGGATTGGTTGTAAAGGTTGAGATCATCCCTGCTTTAATTGACCTCGTTATAATCAGTGTTGCTTCACCCATTAAGTGAGCCGTAGTGGAATCCTTGTACTTGTGAGCCAAGGCGGGGACGTGCACGTTTGCCGAACCTTGATAACATATCGGGCGTCTTCTTTACTTTACCTGCTTTGCTATCTTGTGCAATTTAATTACAACTACATTTATTGGTTTATTTTATATTTGCTTTAGATTGATCCTAGGGTTGTGAAATATTATTGCTGGATAATTGACCTAGGAGAGAAAAATTTTAAATCTCCAATTCACCCCCTCTCTTGGGATTGCACCAAAGTCAACAATATTTAAAATCATGTTGCCACACACTGATGGTAACCTTTTCTGTCTTACTAAGAGGTGTCTCACTCCATGAATATTCTAACATTTTTTAGATTCATGTGGAGGATAGCAGTAGTTAGAGTAGCGCAACAGAAGCGTGGGTGGGATAGAAGGTCTTACTTAGAATTGTATTATTTTATTATGTTTTAATGATTTATGAGCGGTAAGGATGTAATTCGTAGTGTAGTAGATGATATTTTTATATTGGGATGATTTAGTACTCTGGTAATTGATTATTAAGGTCTTCCATTATATGAAATATTTAGGTCATTACAGGTGGTATTAGAGAAATTGAACGAAAATTTTCGGGTCGCTACACAGAGTTTAGGAGGAAAATCATATACCTTTGTAATTGTAGATGATTATTCTAGATTCACATGATCTTATTCTTTGCACACAAAGATGAAGCATGTGAAAAATTTTATAGACTATGTCAAAAAATTCAAAACGAAAAGGCTATACGATCACACACATTCGAAGTGATAGGAATAGAGAATTTAAAAATAAGGATATGAAGGACTTTTGTGATTCACATGGTATATCTCACAATTTCTCTGCACCCAGGACTCCACAACCAAATGGTGTAGTTTAGAGAAAGAATAGATCTTTACAGGAAATGGGTAGAACAATGCTTAATGAACTTACCCAAATATTTCTGGGCTGAAGCAGTTAGTACTGCTTGCTATGTAATGAACAGAGTTTTAATTAGGCCAACTCTCAACAAAACCTCTTATGAATTATGGAATGGACATAGACCTAATATCTCATACTTGCACGTCTTTGGGTGTAAATGCTTTGTTCTTAGAGATAAAGATCACCTAGGGAAATTTGATGCAAAATCTGATGAGGGAACATTTCTAGGTTATTCCTTAGATAGTAAAGCCTATAGGGTATTTAATAAAAGAACGTTGACTGTTATAGAGTCCATCCATGTAGTTTTTGATGAGTCAAATCCCTTCACCAAAAATTCTGATGAGGATGATCTTGATATAAGGAAGATATTAGAAAAATTATCCATTGAATATAATGAGGGTAAAAACACAAAAATCAAAGAAACATGTGTTGAGGATAATCAAGTAGAAAGTGAGATACATAAACTACCTATAGAATGAAAATTTGTGAAGAGTCACCCTAAATAATCATAGGTGAACCATCTCGAGGTGTAGCCATCCGATCATCCCTTAGAAACTTGTGTAGCCACTTTGCATTCTTGTCTCAGGAGGAGCCTAAGAATGTCAATGAGTCCATTGAGGATGAATCATGGGTAATGTCTATGCAAGAAGAACTTAATCAATTCGAGAGAAACAAAGTTTAGAACTTGGTTTCTAGATTTGATGATCATACTGTTGTTGGAACAAATTGGGTCTATAAGAACAAGAAAAATGAAAATGGGATAGTAATTAGGAACAAAGTCAGACTAGTAGCCCAAGGGTATAAGCAGGAGGAAGGGATAGATTTTGAGTAGACCTATGCTCTTGTGGCTAGGATGGAAGCCATTTGTATATTATTAGCATATGCTGCTTTCAAGAACTTCAAATTATTTCAAATGGATGTTAAAAGCGCATTTCTAATTGGCTACATCAATAAGGAAATATATACGGAGCAACCCTATGGATTCGAAAGCATAAATTCCCTACTCATGTTTATCGATTGACGAAAGCCTTGTATGGATTGAAGCAAGCTCCTAGAGCTTGGTATGAGAGGTTTAGTGGTTTTCTATTAGATAATGAGTTTACTAGAGGGAAGATAGACACAACACTCTTTATAAAAGCTAAAAATGATCATATGCTCCTAGTACAAATATATGTAGATGACATCATATTCGGGGCTACAAATGATGAGTTGTGTAATGAGTTTTCCAAATGCATGCACAATGAATTTGAAATGAGCATGATAGGCGAACTTAATTTCTTCCTTGGACTTCAAATAAAATAGGCCAAACATGGAACATTTATATGCCAATCAAAATATGTTAGATACTTGCTTAAGAAATTTAATATGGAAGATAGTAAAATCTTAGGAACACCTATGAGCTCTTCCACGAAATTAGACAAAGATGAGTAAGGTATACCAGTAGATGTTAAGCTCTACCATGACATAATTGGTAGCTTGTTATACCTGACTGCGAGCAGACCTGATATTACGTTTAGTGTTTGTATGTGTGGGAGTTTTTAGGTTGCACCTAAAGAGTCTCATTTATGGTATCCTAAGCATACCTCTTTTGAGATTGTCAATTATTCTGATGCTACCTTTCCCAGTAGTAAAGTAGATTGAAATAGCACGAGCAACACTTGTAATTATTTAGGACAATCTCTGGTTTCTTGATTCTCCAAGAAATAGAACTCAGTTGCACTGTCGACAACCGAGGCTGAATACATAGTAGTTGAGAGTTGTTGTGCTCAAACGCTTTATATAAAGCAATAACTCATAGACTATGGATTGCACTATGACATAGTTCCTATAAAATGTGATAGCACTAGTGCATTTAACATCTTAAAGAACCCCATATCACATTCACAAACTAAGCATATAGAAATAATACATAATTTTACTCGTGACCATGTGCAAAAGGGAGATGTGGCACTTGAGTTTTTGTGCACCGATGAGCAATGGACTGATATATTCATGAAACCTCTACAAAAAGGATAGATTCATACATATTAGATGTGAATTAGGCTTGATGCACACTCGAGAAGTTGCATAGAGATATAATAAAGTGCATAATTGAGGGGGAGCAACTTAATTTAAAATCACTACAACTCTGAATATTAAGCTTTCTCGCAATCTTATCTTGTCTCACACTTGTATATTTTATGACTTGTGAGAAATACAATTGCTATCCATTATGTATTGATTGCTTGATTTTATTTAATGGATGTTTATTATCTGGTATTTGGAACCATTTTTGACTATATTGATTGAGATATTGGATTGCATGCTTGTAAGGAATGCCATCTGCAAGGTTGTTTCAAAATTTGTGTATGCATGCTGATAGTGGACTAGGTTATTGCATGATCGAATTGAATGATCATACTTAGAATTTCATGCTATCTTGTTGTTTGAATTAGGGAGTTTCTCTAAGCTAAGGATGCATTTAAATGCTTAAATTTTTACCTTAGCCCTTTTTGCTAATGCCAAAAGGGGGAGAAAACCTCTCCAAGCAACAACCTATGCTTGGTCTAACAATTCAACAATACCTTGAACCATCAAAGATCTAGTAGAAAGAAATGGATATCTGCGTACAAAAACACTCAAATATAGAGTAAGTTGTACAAGTTAAATCTCAAATCGTACTTCAAAACCAAAACTAAATAGAAAATGTGAAGCTCAATGTTTAGAAGTCACCAAAGTTTCTTTCTTATTGATATAAGAATTTTAGATGCAACTCAGAATCAGAATTCCTTTTTAATCTAGCAATTTCGTAGAGTTTTCCCCCAGTAAAGGTGTGATCAAGAATGAGCTTTAGGAGAGTTTTAGCATATAAATTATGTATTGCTTGAATGTATTATTCATTTAACAAGGAAGGTATTTATAGACATTTTTAAAGGAAAAGTTTTCTCATTAATCATGAAGCATTTAAGTAATTTTTCAAAAAATATTAAATTATAAAATTAATTTTGAAAATCTTCCATTTAAGTAACTTTTTTTAAAAAATATTAAATTATAGAATTAATTTTGAAATTTTCCCACAAGTTTGTAATTCAAAAATTCTTTGCAGAGTTAGTGGGCTGACTCACTTGATTGGGTCACTGACTTACTCAACTAGGTCACTTAAAAATATTAAATTATAAAATTAATTTTGAAAATTTTCCTACAAGTTTGAAATTAAAAAATCTCCGTAGAGTTAGTTGGTTGAGCAGTCTTTTCTTTTCAAATATTTTCTATTTCTGATTTCTTTAAAATCTAGTTTACTTGAAAAACTTAATTATAACTTTTCAAAAACATTTTCAAGAGTTTTTTTTTTTTTTTTTTCTTTTAAGTGCTATTCTCTAAGTTTCTTGTATCTTAAGGAACTTCACATATCTAAATAGTGATGACTTGAAGTACTTACAAATATCCTTCTAAGCTTGATCTCCTTAATCACTAAGTCTTGCACCCTCTTGAGATTTAGTCTTTACTTTAAGGTTTGCTTGGCCTTTAAGTTCTTCATGTATCTTTTATTTCTTCAATGTTCTGAGAAGCTTTCATTTGATTGACTTTGATCTCCAGCTTATTTCCATGATTAATTGTGAGTGTCCTTTTACTTAGACCTGAATTAAAACCACTCAACAACGCATGTTAAAACATCCTTCATTTTGTTATCATAAAAACAAGATTGAAAAGCCCAGTTAGGCCAACATTTCTTATACTCTTATATACACAAGCATATTTGATTCTCTTTCTTACATTTTGTTGTTAAATCATCTTAGTAAGAGAAGCATAGATTCACCTTCTTCACTTGCAAACCTATTGCATTTGAAGATTGTTGAATATATATATATATATATATATATATATATATATATATATATATTCTTGTGAGCATTATACATTTCATCTAAAAACTTACACTCTCACTCATTCATTTACTTTTGATAATCATCCTTTTTGAGAGTAAGCTTTGAGTTTTTCCCATATTATTTTGTTGATAAATATTTTTGGGAAAACTCCTCATAGCTTGTGAATCTTTGTGCATATCCATTGCAAGATTCAAAAGTTTACATTGTATTTATTGCAAAATTATTTTTGTAAGCCAATCTCCAACATCTCTTACACTTCATGTTCGAAAAATACTTTTGGAAATATTATTTGGGCTTTTGATCTTTGAAATACACTTAGTGAATATTTAATATTTGAATCAAAGATCATTTTCATTATCATCTCTCAAATTATTTCATAAATATATCTTTGAGAGATAAACTACAAATACTCTATTGAGCATAAGCTCTCATCATACACGAGTGCATTAGTTTTAATATTGTACAAATTTCCTTATTATAGAAGCATTTTATTTGTACACAATATTTTCATATCTGTGAATTGGTTTGGATCCATTTAGTAAGTGAGCTAGGGAGATTCTGCCCTGAAAGGTGTACCAATTTGGCTCTGTTTGGTTAAGTGAGTTAGGAAGACACCATCCTGTAAGATGTAAAGGTTTGGCTTTGCTCGGTAAGTGAGCGAGGGAGACTCCACCCTGTTAGGAGAATTTGTAAACGACATCACTCAATCTGGTTAAGTGAGCATATAGTGAATCCTCAAGTGGGTTGGCTTGAGGCGAGGACGTAGGCAGGATTTGATGAACCTCGTAAAAATCAAGTGTTATTCTTTTCCTATACTATTTCCATTTCTATTTCTGCATGTTTATACTGGTTGATATCATTGCATTTTCTCTTAAATACTAATTTGTGAATGTTTGGGAAATACTAGAACTGTCATACTTGAAAGTCAAGGTGTTATCCCAAGAGGGAGGGGGTGAATTGGGTTTATAAAAATTCTTTTAAGTGTTTTTCTGGTTTTTCAATGTTCATGTAAAATTAAGAAAACACACAAGAATGACTTAATGTTAAATCAATTACAATCCAAACACAAGCCAAATACCAATCACAAAACAAACAATAATCAATCAACCAATCATACAATGCTTAACCAATATGCGAGAGTTGCAACACTTTGTTTTTCAGCGTTTGCAAGATTTCAGTTTATAGCCCTGTATGAATGTATTTTTAAGCGCTTCTTTTAATCAAGATTTTTGCAAGCAGTTAATCAACGTACTACCTTAAGGTTTTTGTAAAAGATTAACCAAAACATACTTTCTTAAATCAAAAGGTCTTCTCAATCTCAGTTTTCAGCAATCCTGCACTTTTGAAAACACAATTTGTATATGCTGAAATTTAAATAGAAAAAGGTAGAGAGAGTGAGATCGAAATTTTTTACGAGGTCTGGCTTATCCCCAGCCTACGTCCTCGCCTTAGGAAAGACCACCTAAGGATTCCACTAACTTGTTCCTTTGCGGGAGGGACAAACCAATTACAACCCTCCTTCAGGGTGGAGCCCCCTCTTCAAGCGATACCCCACGCTCGGTTACAACGATCCAATCACCTGAACCATCAAGAAACAAGAAATAAGAAACAAATTTATTTTGTACAAAGAATGCTCTTAGATAGAGTTGGTTAGTACAATTGAAAGCACTCTAGACTTCAATAACAAATATCAAAATAAACAGAGTTGAAGCTTAAAAAATTTCACCAAAATACTTCTCTAGATGGAAATTAGTAAGTCAGATTGTATAGCTCAGAGAAAAATGATCAGAAGCTCAGAATTTTAGTAATTCTCACATTGCAAGAGTGAGCAAGAGAGAGCTTTAAGAGAACAAAAGAGCTTTCAGTTTGAGAGCAGATTTTCAATTGCTTGGTCTGTGTTTGATTTGTGAAAACATGTATTTATAGGCACATAAAGGCTAATTCATGTTGCCCAATTTTACTTGGAGTGTTTCCTAAGTTTTTATGAAATTTGGGGCACAAGAAACTTAATTTTGAATTTTAAAACTTTTAAAAAATATAGCCGTTAATAGTGTTCAGGCGCTTGAAGTCTCGGGGTTAGTCACTTGAAAGTCTTTAAAATAGTGATTTTTCAATTGAAAACAGGGTCAAGCGCCTGAGGTGACAAGGGTCAGTCGCCTGAGGTTATACTATCTCTTAAAAAATTCATCAGAAAAATCTTCAGGCACCTGAACCTATTCTTTAGTTGCCTGAGGAAAATCTTCTAGTGCCTAAGCTTACACTTTAGTTGCCTGAACAAACAAATTTTCTGTTTTTCAGTCTAGTTTTCAAAAACACTTGGCTCTTTTTCTTTGTTACTTTATAAAAACATTTTTCAGGCTTTTGAAAACAAGGTCTCTAAGTCCATGACAAACCCTAATGAGCTTTAAACCATTTGTACATGATATTCAATATGAAGTACTTACATTGATTCATCGTAAAGCCTTAAGAACTCTAATCTTGATGTCTTCATAGTGTCTTTGCTTTGAATCCTCTTAGACTTTGAGCATGAGTCAACTTTAGGTTTCCAAATTCTTTGATCATTTTTGGTTCACTTGAGCTTCCTTTGGATCACTTTAAAGATGAGTATGACATAGTGGTCCTTGGTGATCTTGAACTTGCATTTCCTTTGATCTTTTGAACTTTGTCATTTAAGCATTTTTGAAATATCATCACTTAACAACATATGTTAAATGAACCTTCATTTGTTATCATCAAAACGAGATTCAAAAGCCATGTTAGGCCAACAATCTCCCCCATTTTTGATGATGACAAATAAGCTGCAAGGATGAGAGACCCTTTTGAAAAGGCCCCCCCTTACAATAAGCATGCCTTTTTAACAAATATGAAAAATGATGAATTCAAATATAAGTAAGTTAAAAAATAAGTCACAATCAAAAAGTAAATTGCATTGTTGCTCATGTCATCATATAATACATTCTAGCTTATGTCATCATATAATCTTTTATTAAGTTTTCATGTTCATTTTAGCTCTTACTCCCCCTCGCTATATGCCAAGATTTTGTATGCTTTATATATTTGCCATATTCTTATTTTTATTACTTTCTCATGTTTTCTCATGTTTGCTCAAAATTTCTCCCCCTCTGAGATCATTCAAAAAGAATTGAGGGGCATAGACACAAAGTGGTTTAGCATAGTCACATTTCACAAGGACATAAGTAATAGAGATTACAAGCCCAACCAAAACAAGAACAAACAAAGCAACATAAAACAAAGCTAACATATAAAGAGTGCTTAACACAACACAAAGTGATAAACAAATTAGTTATCAATATCATCATCATCTTCCTCTTCAACTTCCTCTTCATCACCTTCTTCTTCATCACCTTCTTCACTGCCTTCCTCAGATTCTTCATCATCACTCTAAGGAGCGGAACTAGTGTCCATAGGATCAACACCACGAGAGGAGCTAGCCTGATACTTCTCAATACAAGTGAGGTGTTGATCAAGTGTCGAATAGGTAGTGTGAAGTGAAGATACATCCTCCCATAGGGATTGAAGTATTGATCTCATGTCTCTGCTAATGGTGGAGAATTCATGATGAAAAGGAATGAACCAAGAAGGCGTATCAACAGGAGGTCCTTGGTCTTGAGTTGGAGGAGGAGGAGGAGGTACAACTTCTGCTCTTTGAGGTCTTCCTCCTTTCAAGAACCAACCCTGATCATGCTTTTCATAGCCTATTTGCTTGAGGGTTGTGGAGGTGAAGAGGTTATATCGAGTACGTTTGATGAACAACTTAGAAGGTGTGGTGATATCAAGTTGAGCAAAAATAAGGTTTAACACACCTCTATAAGGAAGAGTGACACAAGTGGCTTCTAACATGGCCTATATCCATTTCAAAATGAGGCTAAAGAGATCAAGCTTCTTTCTTTTTAGTAAACACCATAAAATAAAGCAGTCGACATAGGAAAGATGATCGTAGGAGCCAGCCTTAGGTAGGATGTTGTTTGAGATGATTTTGTGAAGTATTTGAGCCAGAAGGTTCAATTGTTTGTACATAGATGGATGACCAAAGTATACAGGTTCATTTACCATAATTAGAGGCAGAAACTCTTCGGGTGCGAAGCCTTGCTCTAGAATCCAAGATTGAGCAAAGGCGGGACATTTGAATTCTCCAAGGGTGATATGCAAAATGGGAGCTAGGATTTGAGAATTTGAAATGATTTTCTTGCCTCTAACCTCAGTGGTTAGAAAATTTTTTCCATGAATCATGTTGGCATAAAAGATTTTGACTAAGTTGGGATACATGCCTTTGGCTTGAGAAACAAAAGAATTTTTCCAACCTATATTCCTAAACATAGGCAATATTTCAAGAAATTCGGAATCAACGAAGGTGGTTTCAATCACCTTAGCAAATATTGGATCCGTGGAATGGAGAGTAGAACGATAATGAAGCTTAGATTGGGGAGTGATTAACCACTGCTCGATGTTGTTATCGTCCATTCTAGAAGAAGATCCTCAGTTCGCCGTGGTCTTAGTACAAAGCATTGTTGTGTTTTTGGAGAATGGAACCCTAGAATCTGAGGAAAAGAGTGTAGGAGAAGGAGTTTGGGGCTGTGATTCAAGAGATTTTGAGTGAGGAGTAAGGGAGACCAAAGGTTGGAACTTTGAGTGAGTGATGAAGCAAAAGTCAGTAGCCTGATGTTAAGGTTTTCGCGCTTTAAATATATAGATCCCGCGACTTCAGGCACCTGAAGATTAAGTTCAGTCTCCTGAAGATTTACAGAATTGAAATCTCAACAGGCAGTAGAACCTCAGTCGCTTAAGGTCTATTGGCTCAGGCGCCTGAACTCCCAAGTGAAAATATATTTGGAATTCTTTGGAGTCTACTAGGGTTCTCAATTCACTTTGTAAAGATGCTCAAGTATATTTGAAGTGAGCTATTTAACAAAAATTTGACTTGAATCCAACTCAATCAAAAATCACAAAGTTTTCCTTCAAGTTCCAATATTTTAATCAAAGTAGGTTTTTCAATAAGAAGCCCAATGAACAATATATATGAATATGTGTTTATGTACTTCTTGAATTTCAAATCAATCAACCAAGCTAACAAGTTTTTCTCAAAACATGATCTTCCCAAAAATTAGTTTTTGTATGTGAATACACACTCAAGATCAAAATCTCTTTCTAATGATAAACACGTAAAGAGATGAGAGATTCTTGAAAAGTAGTAACTTGACAGATCAAACCTTAATACTGGATCAAAGTTTAGTTGTATGAATGAATGCCCTTTTTGATTTTAGTAGAGATTTTCCCAAACGAAGATGGAAGAAGATTGAAGTGCAGAAAACCGGTTCTAGGGTTCAAATCTTGCAATGAGAAGTATATCTTTCTTGTTGTGTCCCTTAGCTATGTTCTAGGGTTTACATATTCATAATATATATTATATTACCCTTAGAATTTATCTCAACCATTGAATCAATAAGATACTTCGCGTGTCTTTTTAATAAAGAGCTGATTTTTAGGCTTTCCTGCGAGTTCAGGCAACCGAACTCGACTTCAGGCTCCTGAAGTATCAACTTCAGGCGCCTGAGGTTCCAAGGTCAGGCGACCGAAGAGCCTTGGCCAGGTTTTGTCTTCTCCATTTAATTCTTTAGGCGACTGAACTTGATCTTCAGGCAACCGAAGAAATTCTTCAGGCTACCGAGATTTGACTTCAGGCGACCGAACTACCCATTCTCTCAAATTTTTATTTCTAACTAAAAAATCTGCTTGGTTTCTTTTCTTGGGTCTTTCATAAAATATATTTTTCATGATTTTGAAAACATTTCAAAGTCCATGAGAGTTTTCTAATGATGTACATAAAATGCATGAATCCTAAAACCATTCTAAGTTATAATGAGTCTCAAATTAAATCATATGAAAATGTTAATACATGAGTTCTAAATACCCTTTCCCAAGATATTCTTGAACTTTGCCGCTTGCATCTTGATTCTCGTACTCTTTGAGTTCCATGGATCTTGCCAAGATTTGTTAACTTTCCGTGCATGCTTAGTGTAAGTCCTATTCACAAACTCAATGCACAGATCAAATATCAAGATATTTGTCATTATCAAAATAAGATTGGACTCATAGAGTCAACAATCTCTCCCTTTTTGATGATGACAAATACACAAGCAAAAATATATATAATGGGTTACGGCGAACAAGGCTCCCCCTTAATGAATGACAATATGCTCATGTTCATACACAAAGTGTTTATCCTGAATCCAAATGAAATATGAAGTATGCTCATAATGAATGTAATATGCTAGATTTCTCCCTTTGAATATCTCACCCTTTGCAAGTTAGCTTTACCAAGACTCTTTGCTTCCATTTTATTATTTTTGCTTTTCCAGATTTTCTCCCCCCTTTGACATCAACCAAAAGGTGTAAACAAATAAAGCATGAGTAGATGCAACCTTATGTTCTTTTCCCTTTAGAGATCTTAAGGTTTTGATTGTATCCAAATGTTGACTAAATGTTGATACCAAATATTAATAATATTAATAATATGCACGTTCAAGTGATTAAGTCGTAAGAGATGTTGCTCCCCCGAAATTATATCATTTAATCATGATTCGAAGCAACCTCTCGACTATGCATGAGACCTAATTCACGTCTAATTTGTATAAATCTATCCTCTGCAAGTGGTTTTGCGAATATATCGGCCCATTGTTCATTTGTGCATACAAACTCAAGTCTTACATCCTTCTTTTGTACATGGTCATGAACAAAGTGATGTCGTATTTCTATGTGCTTAGTTCGTGAATGTAATATGAGATTCTTTGAGATATTTATTGCACTCGTATTATCGCATCTTATGGGAATTGTTTCATAGCTTAATCCAAAATCCTTCAGTTGTTGCTTCATGTAAAGCATTTGAGCACAACAACTACCTGCCGCTATGTATTCAGCTTCAGCTGTGGAAAGAGCGACTGAATTTTGTTTCTTGGAAACCCAAGAGACTAAGGAGTGTCCTAAGAAGTGACAATCACCACTAGTGCTCTTCCTATCCACTTTACTACCCACATAATCAGCATCTGAATAACTAAGAATCTTAAATGATGTGTGCTTAGGATACCATAACCCATTGTCCACGGTTCCTATCAAATATCTAAGTATACGTTTAACAGCTAGCAAGTGAGACTCTTTTAGAGCAAACTGAAATCTTGAACACAAACATACGCTAAACATTATATCTGGTCTATTGGAAGTCAGGTATAACAAGCTACCTATCATTCCACGATATAGTTTGACATCTACTGGTATACCTCGTTCATATTTATCTAATTTCAATGAAGTGCTCATAGGTGTACCTAGTATTTTTCCGTCTTCCATGTGAAATTTTTTGAGTAGGTCTCTAATATACTTTGATTGATTTATGAAAATTCCATGATTTGCTTGTTTAATCTGAATTCCTAGGAAGAAATTTAGTTCACCTATCATGCTCATCTCAAATTCATTTTGCATTGTATTGGCAAATTCATTACACAATTCTTTATCGGTAGTGCCAAAGATGATGTCATCTACATATACTTGCACTAGGAGAATATCATCCTCCTTAGTCTTTATGAATAGGGTTGTATCTATCTTTCCTCTTATAAATCCATTTTCTAATAGAAATCCGCTTAGCCTTTCATACCAAGCTCTAGGAGCTTGCTTTAAACAGTACAAGGCCTTTGTTAATTTATAAACATGATCTGAGTTCTTGTGGTTTTCAAACCCAGGGGGTTGTTCTACATACACTTCCTCATTTATGTAGCCATTTAAAAATGAGCTTTTCACATCCATTTGATATAGCTTGAAATCCTTAAATGCTGCGTATGCTAATAACATTCGTATGGCTTCCATCCTAGCGGCAGGGGCAAATGTTTCTTCAAAATCTATATCTTCTTCTTGGTTATATCCCTGAGCTACTAATCTAGCCTTATTTCTCACAACTATTCCATTTTCATCTTTTTTATTCTTATATATCCATTTGGTCCCTATGATTGACTTATCCTCTGGTCTGGGAACTAAAGTCCATACACTATTTCTTTCAAATTGATTTAATTCCTCTTGCATGGATAGCACCCAAGATTCATCCTCTATAACTTCACTGACATTCTTAGGTTCTTCTTGTGATAAAAATGCACAATGACTCATCATGTTCCTAAGAGAGGAGCGAGTGGATACTCCTCGTAGTGGTTCACCTATTATTTGATCTATAGGATGATTCTTTATGTATTTCCATTCTATGGGTGGTGCATTTACCTCAGTTGTAGTTTCTTCAATTTCAATGGATGGTTCTCTAAGTTCAATTTTCTTTTTTGAATCATTCTCAATTGATAGTTCTTTTAGTTCCTTGTTTAATTCAGGTTCATCTTCATCAATTCTTTTGGAAAAGGGATTTGTCTCATCAAACACTACATGAATAGATTCTATGACCGTCAATGTTCATTTATTATACACTCTAAAAGCTTTACTATCTAAGGCATAACCTAGGAAGATATCTTCATCAGATTTTACATCAAATTTTCCTAAATGCTCATTGTCTCGAAGCACAAAACACTTACAGCCAAAAACATGAAAATATGATATGTTTGGTCTATGGCCATTCCATAACTCGTAAGGAGTCTTATTAAGTGATGGTCTAATTAGAACTCTATTTAGTACATAACAGGCGGCATTCAGTGCCTCGGCCCAGAAGTATTTGGGTAATCTATGTTCGTTAAGCATAGTTCTGGCCATTTCTTGTATAGATCTATTCTTTCTTTCAACTACGCCATTTTGTTGTGGTGTTCTAGGAGCTGAAAAATTTTGGCCAATTCCTAATGAGTTGCAATAGTCTTCCATGCCTTGATTTTTAAACTCTCTACCCCTATCACTTCGAATTTTGGTAATTGTGTATCCCTTTTCATTTTGTACTCTCTTGCATAGATTTATAAAATTTTCACATGCTTCATCTTTATGACCTAAGAATAGTACCCATGTGTATCTTGAGAAGTCATCAACTATGACAAAAGCGTATGATTTTCCTCCTAAACTCTGAATTTGGTTTGGTCCAAATAAGTCTAAGTGCAGCATTTGAAGTGGCCTAGTAGTGGAGATCTCTTTCTTCTTCTTAAAGCTTGTTCTTGCTTGTTTTCCTAGTTGGCATGCATCACAGATTTTATCTTTCACAAATTTTGTCTTGGGCAGTCCCTTAACTAACTCTTTCTTAACTAATTTTGAAATTAAATCCATGTTTGCGTGTCCTAGTCTCCTATGCCAAATCCAACTTATTTCATTCATAGTAGATAAGCATGTTACACTTTGTGAAGTTAACTTATCAAAACTCGTGGTGTATACGTTTTCATGTCGCTTAGCAATGAATAGTATCTTATTATCAGTTTTGTGTTCAACTATGCACTTGTCATGTTCAAATGATACTTTGTACCCTTTATCACATAGTTGACTTATGCTCAATAAATTGTGCTTTAGACCTTCAACTAATAAAACATCATCAATAATGAGTGAGGAATCATTACCGACTTTACCGACACCTATGATCCTTCCCTTAGCATTATCTCCAAAAGTAACAAACCCTTCATCCTTGAGTGTGAAGGATGTGAATTTTGATTTGTCTCCGGTCATGTGACGTGAGCATCCGCTATCCATATACTATCTATCTTTTGAAGAAGTGGTTCTTAAGCAAATCTGCAAGATACAATTAAACAACTAGCTTTGGTACCCAGATTGTCTTGGGTTCAGGAGGGTTTGTGCTAGTTTGACCTTTCACCTTCCATACTCTCTTACTTTTTACATCTTTATTTTTTAAAGGACAATCAAATTGTATGTGACCCAACCTTCTACATTTAAAGCATGTAGTATATCTATAATGATTCTTACTTGGGACAAATGACTTTGATTCTTTTGTGAAATACCCCATGTAAAGTTGTCTTTTCCTTATATTTTCTTTACCATTAAAACCGAGCCCTTCTTTTTCTAGAGAATTTCTTTGAGATCCTAAGAGCTTTTCAAAGTTGTTTTGTCCTTTGGTAAATTTACAAATAATTTCAAATTTGTCTTTCAAGTCCTTTTCTAATTCCTTAATTTTCAGTTCTTTATCCTTCATAAAAGATGCATGGGATTCACTTTGGTGTTCAACAAGATTTGAAAGTTTTTTGACTTGGCTTCTTAACTCAGAAATTTTCTTCATTTTCTTCTTAAGTATTTTAATAGTGTATAGGTATTCTTGTTTCAGTTCATCATATGACATCATATCATTTTCATTTTCAGATTCACTAGAGTACTATGAAGATGATGAATGAGATGATAGTACCTCAAAGTCATCATGTGCCATTAGACACAGATTGGCAACCTCGTCGTCACTGGATTCATATTTTCAACTGCTAGTGCTGTGTGTATCCCAACCGAATTTCAGCACCTTCTTCTTTTTCCTTGAAGCTTTCATGAGTTTGGGGCACTCGGGCTTGATGTGTCCAACTTCTCGGCAATCGTAGCATGTAGGTGGATCCTCCTTCTTTTTCTTCATGCTTTGCTCTCCTATTTCTGATTTAGAGTTTGTAAATTTTCTGTTGAACTTTTTGTTATTCTTTAAGAACTTTCCAAACTTCTTTGTTAGCAAGGCCATGTCATCATCCGTTTTGGAATCGCTTCCTTCACTTGAGTAGCTTGATGATGCCTTAAGTGCAGTGACCTTCTTAGCTTTGCTTTATTCATTTTTCCTATAGTTTATCGCCAGCTCATAGGTGATAAGTGAGCCAATGAGTTCTTCCACCAACATCTCCTTGAGGTTTCTCCCTTCTGCTATTGCAGTAGCTTTAGCTTCACACAATGGAGGTAATCCCCTGAGTATTTTCCTGATCAACTCATAAGAAGGGTAAGTTTTTCCAAGAGCATTTAAAGAGTTAATGATGTGTGTGAATCTAATATACATGGATTGTATGGATTCATCAACCATCATTTTAAATGCTTCATATTCACTAGAAAGCATGTCTATCCTACTATCTTTACTTCCTTAGTGCCTTCATATGTAACTTCTAATTTTTCCCAAATTTCTTTAGCTAAATTACATGCCATTACCCTATTAAATTCATTGACATCTAGTGCACAGAAAAGTATATTCATGGCTGTGGCATTACTTTGAACTAACTTCCAATCCTCTTCAGTATATTCATCTTCAGTTTTAGGTACATTAATCTTATCAATTACTTTCATGGGAATGTGATTTCCCTTAGTCACAATTTTCCAAACTTTCCAATCTACGTTCAGTAAATATATGCTCATCCTACGTTTCCAATAGGTGTAATTTACACCACAGAAAATGGGGGGTCTAGTGGATGAGTGTCCCTCACCAAATGGAGTTACACCAATGTGTGCCAAGTGTTCGTTTTACAAATTAACTATCAAGTCTAAGTAAAGATGCTCTGATACCAAATGTTGATTAAGGTGTAATCCTAAGAGAGGGGATGAATTGGATATTAAAAAAAAATTTACTTAATTTTCTTTTACACACTTCTTATAAGTTTACCAACTACTTCTAGTTGCTCAATTATGTGTGAGTGTGACAATCCTATCTATGCATGCAATATACTCAATTTAAATATAATGCGGAAAATAACGAGTAAAAGGAAGAGAGAAGACAAACGCGATTTTACGAGGTTCAGCCGACTTGGCCTACGTCCTCGCCTTGAGCAACCACTCAAAGATTCACTAATAACCCTGCTCCTTAAAGTGGGATGGAGCTTCCCTTACAAACCGCTGCTTACAAGAGGTACAACTCCCTCCTCATCCGCTGCTCACAAGAGGTATAACTTCATCCTCACACCCGGTTCACAACTCGAACCGTGTTTACAATGAAATCTAAAAATAACACTCAAAAAAATGCTTCTAACAAAAGCTTGTGAGTACAATTCAATTTCCTAGTACATTAACATATGATATAACTTGAAGCTCAAGAATGTATGAAAAACGATACAATCGTTTGATGTATGATATGTGTCAACACAGAAATTCGTATTTAATCAAAACTCCTAAGTGAAAATATATTTGGAATGCTTTGGAGTCTACTAGGGTTCTCAATTCACTTTGTAAAGATGCTCAAGTATATTTGAAGTGAGTTATTTAACAAAAATTTGACTTGAATCCAACTCAATCAAAAATCACAAAGTTTTCCTTCAAGTTCCAATATTTTAATCAAAGTAGGTTTTTCAATAAGAAGCCCAATGAACAATATATATGAATATGTGTTTATGTACTTCTTGAATTTCAAATCAATAAACCAAGCTAACAAGTTTTTCTCAAAACATGATATTCTTGAAAATCAGTTTTTATATGTGAATACACACTCAAGATCAAAACCACTTTCTAATGATAAACACGTAAAGAGATGAGAGATTCTTGAAAAGTAATAACTTGATAGATCAAACCTTAATACTGGATCAAATTTTAGTTGGATGAATGAATGCCCTTTTTGATTTCAGTAGAGATTTTCCCAAACGAAGATGGAAGAAGATTGAAGTGCAGAAAATCAGCTCTAGGGTTCAAATCTTGCAATGAGAAGTATATCTTTCTTGTTGTGTCCCTTAGCTTATGTTCTAGGGTTTACATATTTATAATATATATTATATTACCCTTAGAATTAATCTCAGCAGTTGAATCAATAAGATACTTCGCGTGTCTTTTTAATAAAGAGTTGATTTTTAGGCTTTCCCGTGAGTTCAGGCAACCGAACTCGACTTCAGGCTCCTGAAGTATCGACTTCAGGTGCCTGAGGTTCCAAGGTCAGGCAACCGAAGAGCCTCGGCCAGGTTCCGTCTTCTCCATTTAATTCTTCAGGCGACTGAACTTAATCTTCAGGCAACCGAAGAAATTCTTCAGGCTACTGGGGTTTGAGTTCAGGTGACCGAACTACCCATTCTCTCAAATTTTTATTTCTAACTAAAAAATCTGCTTGGCTTCTTTTCTTGGGTCGTTCATAAAATATATTTTTCATGATTTTGAAAACATTTCAAAGTCCATGAGAGTTTCCTAATGATGTACATGAAATGCATGAATCCTAAAACCATTCTAAGTTATAATGAGCCTCAAATTAAATCATATGAAAATGTTAATACATGAGTTCTAAATACCCTTTCCCAAGATATTCTTGAACTTTGCCGCTTGTATCTTGATTCTCATACTCTTTGAGTTCCATGGATCTTGCCAAGATTTGTTAACTTTCCGTGCATGCTTAGTGTAAGTCCTGTTCACAAACTCAATGCAGAGATCAAATATCAAGTGATTTGTCATTATCAAAATAAGATTGGACTCGTTGAGTCAACAATTTTGTTTCTTAGAAGACCAAGACACTAGAGATCGTCCTTGAAAATGGGAAGTCCCACTTGTACTTTTTCTATCTATCTTACACCCTGCATAATCAGCATCCGAATAGCTAATCATTTCGAATCCGGTGTCCTTAGGATACCGAAGTCCTAAATCTTTTCTACCTATCAAATACCTTAGGATTCTTTTTACAACTATTAGATGTGATTCTTTAGGTGCTGATTGAAATAGTGCACACATGCATACACTAAACATTATATCGGGCCTACTAGTTGTTAAGTATAGCAAACTTCCTATCATACCTTTATAATATTTCATATCTACCGGTTTCCTTTTTCTATATTTATCGAGGCTTATGTAAGTGCTCATTGTAGAGACCAGTGAATTATATTAATTAAATAATAGGAGGAGGAGAGAAAAGGAATTTGTAAATTGGAATTTAACGGGGTCTTGTCGACGAACGCACTTGATGGGATCGTCGACGGGGACATGCGTCTCTTCAACGAGAAGTTACCGAGAGGCTATTCTCAGTTTTGAATTTCGTCAACGAGGAATAAGCATTTGTCGACGAACTCCCTACATGGCCTCGTCGACGAGTGCAGGTGTATAAATAGCTTGAACTAGGTTTTAACTGCAGAATTCATGCGAAGAATTTCTCTCTCTCTCTCTCTCTCTCTCTCTCTCTCTCTCTCTCTCTCTCTCTCTCTCCTCTTCGGTTCTTCTTCCTTATCTATAAGATTTTGGGTCAGTTCTTTGCCGGATTGATGATCTGAAGCCACCACGCTACTCTTGGGAAAGTTCTCTTCAAGTTTGCTGGGGTAGATCGTTGGTGGGGCTAACTTGGACTCCATCCCAAGTTTAGGGTAAGGCTTTTTATTAAGTATTTGAC
Source organism: Malania oleifera (assembly GCF_029873635.1). NCBI lineage: Eukaryota > Viridiplantae > Streptophyta > Magnoliopsida > Santalales > Ximeniaceae > Malania > Malania oleifera. Next base: position 54,338,816 of record NC_080421.1, on the reverse strand, counting down.
ATTCCTAAAATTGTAGAAAAGATAGCATTTGAAGAAATACAGAAGTTTTGTTTGGGGCAATGTTGTTTCCAGGGTGTTGAACGGGGAATCTTGCGGGTGCAAGACTAGTCGTTTTAGGAGCTTTCCAGTAGTCATGTAAGGGAGTAAACTAAAGCAGTAATTTTCCATGAAAATTATTATTAATTAATAAAAGATTAATTTTCTAAAATCATGTATTATGTATGAGTATATTTGGGAATATATATATATATATATATATATATATATATATACTAGGGAAATTACTAGTTTAACATAGGAATATGTTTTAGTGTAAATGTCAGGAAATGTGATTTCAGAATAGAATTCATGATTTTATTAAGTTTGTGTGGCATGGATATTATTTCACGTATATTGTATTATGTTAAATCAGATTTACAGAAAAAACATGTTTACAGTTATTTTCAGGAATAACACAGATAATACAAGAAATTATGGTTTCAGAATATATGATAAACAGTACATATGCTCAGTTCAGTATCTATGATATGTTTGGCGCAGGGCCATGATTGATAGCCGGCACAAGACCGCAGTTATGTATGTTAGCCGGCGCAAGGCCGAAGTTATGTATGTATTTGGTGCTAGGCCGTGATTATTTATGTTATGATAGAATTTAGAAAATGCTATCAATCTATTTATGTTAAAGAAATATATGATCATGTAGTATATGTTATCAGAACCCAGATGATACTTCAGATCAGTTTTCAGGAACACGGTACCGTAGCTATACAATTTAGTTCATTTCAGACTTGTGCTAACTACCCCTGCCAGTAGCGAGGTGGGAGATGGATAATCGATGTGGCTTTCAATGTAGAGTTATAGACATCCACCTGACAGTCTGAACCAGGGTGTGGCGAGCCCATCGTACTTACAGACATTTTTGACTCGGTAGTGGTCGGCCAGCCATTGTCGGGTCCTGCCTTTGGGTTGCATAACCCGTCATGGGGGATAATACATGACATCAGCTAGCTATTCATTCTGGGTATATTTTAGTACTACTAGTTATATCAAATGATTTTATGAACAGTGAGATACAATATGATTTAGAATAACTATGAAATAGTATATTTATTCAGTTATGATATTATTAGTATTTTTACGTATGTAATATGTACTGTATATTTATTATAGCATACAAATATTCATGTTGCCACACAACTGTATTTAGTTTATTTCCCTTATTGAGAGGTGTCTCAACCTAGTTTAAACCATTTCAAGGAACCTAGAAATATAGGGGAGTCGAGCTCCGCGCCGTTGAGGCAGTTGTTCTACCCTGCTAGAGGGGTGAGTTTTGAACTAGGGTCAGTAGAATTTTGATGTAAGATGCTAGTTTTATCTTTTGGTGTTTTTGAGGATTGCATATATACATCTACAGAAGTATAGTGGAATTTAAGTATCTCTAGTATTGTATTTTATGGTTAAGTGGATGAAATTTATAATTACTGCTGCTTAGGTGTCCGCTGTGTGTGATAGGTGTGTCCTCATTACCCATGGGTTCTATTTGACGCTGTTATGTTATAAGTTAATGGTATCAGGGTATTTAATGTGATTGATTATGAAGTAAGATAAGTAGGTCATTACAGTTTGGTATCAGAGCATAGGATGATAGGTTCTGTAACTTCTAGAATGCAGCGGTAACATTACCAGAGTATAGGATAAGGGAATTTGAGATCTGGTTTTGTAGTCTAGATGTAGGACTTCCATAATGGTTTGTGTGTCTTTCCTGGGGTGATGATTTTAGGAAAGCCATAGTAAACTATTGTCGGGTTGGGTATCTAGGTTGTAGGATTGAACCTTGAATTAAGATCAGGGATGATGATTCAATTAAGGATATAATATACTAGTTAGATGATATGTTATGGTAATAGGGTCCTAAGATAATTTATTGTCTTTTCAGGATGGACTCTGGAGGTAGTAGCGCCCATGCTAGTGGTAATGAGGGTGCTGGGTCCTCGGGTGCTGTTGGTGGTGATTTAAACGTAGTACTACATAGCATGGCTTAGCAAGTCATGGATGAAATTTCTAGAAACTCAAGAGAGCAGGGTGGTCCCTCCGCAGGCCACAGTAGTTCGATTGAGAAGTTCATCAAGGTGAATCCTCCGACTTTCTCGGGAGGAACTGATCCGGCGCTCACCAAGAACTGGGTGTAGGAAATTAAAAAGGTGCTAGCAGTACTCCAGTGTATGGAGGAGCAGAGGGTGCTGTTTGCTACGTGTAAACTGATTAGAGAGGCCGAAAGATGGTGGACGACAATGAAACTTCTTGTGCAGTAGAGGACAGTGCCTATAAAGATGACATGGGATCAGCTTGAGGAGATATTTTTCGACAGATACTTTCCAGCCTCATCTAGAGAAGCCAAGATAGAGGAGTTCCTGAATCTGAAGTAGGGACAGCAGACAGTGTCGCAGTGCTCGGTGAGGTTTATTGAGTTATCCCGCTTCACCTTGTACATTATTCCAGATGAGACGAAGAAGGTAAGACAATTTGAAAAAAGTATGAGGAGAGAATTATATAAGCAAGTGTCGATACTAAAATTGCAAGATTTTGCCAAGCTGGTAGACAGGACAACTATGGAAGAAGCCAGGGAGCAGTTGGAGGTTGAGAAGTAGAGATAGAGAAAGAGATCCACACCTTCTGGTTCCCAGTAGGGGTTTAGTCGAGGTTCATGGAAGAGAGGTGGCTATTACAGGGATCTGAAGTAGGAGTCAGGGAATTGTGGATTTTAGGGTATGCATTCTTTTCCAGCTTGTCCGACTTGTGGGAAGAGACACCCAGGGGAGTGTCATGCTGGGCGAGGTATTTCCTACTGATGTAGGAAGCTAGGGCACATAATAAGAGATTTCCAGGCTCAGATAGGAGCTGCTCCCACTCTTAAACCTACTCGGGAAGGCTATTAGGTGCCTCGTGGAGGTCAGTAAAGGAATACGGCTCCAGCAAACGTTTATACCTTGACACCTAGTGATGCTGAAATAGTCGGCGACATGATGACAGGTATGGTTAGCATGTTTTCATTTAAAGTTATTGTATTATTTGATTCAGGAGCCATGCACTCGTTCATGTCTATGAGGTGTATAAAATTATATGGGGTAGAAATGCAATTATTAGACACTGAACTGTTAGTAACTACACCGATTGGGTCAACAATAAGGTGTAGTAGGGTGCTCCAAGGCTGTCTAGTTGATATCCAGGGGAAAATTTTGTCTGCTGATTTGATAGTGCTGGACATGCACGGGTTTGATGTAATATTCGTCATGGATTGGCTAGCAGCTAACTTTGCTAGTATAGACTATTTTAAGAGAAGTGATATTTAGACCTCCAGGAAGACCAAAATTTAGGTTTATAGGGTAGTGAGTGCAATCCCCACCTCAGTTAGTTTCAGTTATTTAGGCGAGGAGACTACTTCTGAGTGGTTGTCAGGGATTCGTGGCCTTTGTGAAGGAAATGTTAGGGAATGTATTAAAGCACACTAGTATGCCAATGGTAAAAGAGTTTAGAAACATTTTTCTAGATGAGCTACTAGGCTTGCCACCTAATCGTGAGGTAGATTTTCCTATTGATCTGCTTCTAGGTACAACGTCGATCTCTAAAACATCTTACCGAATGGTGCCCATAGAGTTGGCAGAATTAAAGAATTAGTTGCAAGATTTGCTTGATAAGGGTTTTATATGGCTCAGTGTATCTCTGTGGGGAGCTCCAATGTTATTTGTGAAGAAGAAAGACGGGTCCCTGAGGATGTGTATAGATTGTAGGGAAATTAATAAGGTGACAATCAAGAACAAGTATCCTCTACCCTGTATAGATGATTTATTTGACCAGCTCCAGGGTACACGAGTGTATTCTAAGATTGATCTCAGATCAAGTTATCATCAAGTAAAGGTAAGAGCAGAAGATGTATTGAAGATAGCCTTTAGAACCAGGTATGGGCATTATGAGTTTCTTGTTATGCCTTTTGGTCTGAAGAATGCTCCTGCAATATTCATGGATTTGATGAATAGAATCTTCCACCAATATTTAGACCAATTTGTTGTTGTTTTTATTGATGATGTAATGGTCTATTCGAGGAGCTATAAGGAGCATGAGACGCATTTGAGAGAGATTTTAGAGACATTCAGGGAAAATAAGTTGTATGCCAAGTTCAGTAGATGTGAATTCTGGCTCGAGAAGGTTGTGTTTTTGGGGCATATCATCTCAGGGGATGGAATTTCTGTGGGTCCTAGTAAAATTGATGCAGTAGTGAACTGGGCTAGACCGAGGAACGTCTGGGAGATCAAGAGTTTCTTAGGGCTGGCTGGTTATTACCATCATTTTTTTGAGGGATTCTTAGTGTTATCAGGGCCTCTAACACAACTGATTAAGAAGAATTTCAGATTTAAATGAGATGACAGTTGTGAGCAGAGCTTTTAGGAATTGAAGCAAAGGCTTGTAACGGCAACAGTGTTGATCATCCCGTCAGGGGATGAGGGTTATGTTATCTACAATGATGTGTCCTTGAGGGACTTGGCTGTATATTGATGCAGCATGGTAGGGTGGTAGCGTACGCTTCCAGGTAGTTGAAAGAATATGTAAATAACTATCCTACCCATGATCTTGAATTGGCTGCAGCAGTTCATGCATTGAAGATTTGGAGGCATTACTTATGTGGCGAGCGATGCAAAATATTCTCTGATCATAATAGTTTAAAGTACTTTTTCACTCAAAAGGAACTGAACATGAGGTAGAGAAGGTGGTTGAAGCTTATTAAAGATTTTGATTGTACTATTAGTTACCACCTAGGAAAAGCAAACGTGGTAGCTGATTCGCTGAGCAGGAAGTTTGTGGGACCAACTCTGGCAACTATGGGGATCTAGTATCCGATCCTGATGGATCTGGAGAGACTTAGCATAGAGTTGGTCAAGAGTGATCCTCAGGCATGTATTTCTAGCTTGGTGGTGTAGCATACTCTGTAGGAAAGGATTAAAACTGCTTAGAAAGAGGATTTAGAATTAGCAGAGGTAATGGTCAGAGTACAAGGTGGTCAGGGAGAGGAGTTTTGTATTACAAATGATGGGGCTTTGCGGTTTCGTTCTAGATTATGCATTCCAACTGATGTTGATATTAGGAGGACCGTCTTAGAGGAGGCTCACAGATATTTATACACAATTCATCTTGGTAGCACGAAAATGTATAGGGATCTGCGAGAGTCTTATTAGTGGAGTGGTATAAAGAAGGAGATTTCTGAGTATGTAGCACAATGTTTGATGTGCCAGTAGGTAAAGGCTGAGCACCAGAGGCCAGCAGGCCAGTTGTAGCCACTTTTTATCCTAGAGTGGAAATGGGATCACATACCTATGGATTTTGTTTCAGAGCTGCCATCGGCATCACATGACTAGAATGCAATTTGGATGATTGTAGATCGTTTGACCAAGACTGCCCATCTCCTTCCCATCAAGATTAGCTACTCCATGAGCAGACTGGTAAAGATTTATATTCAGGAGATAGTCCGTTCTCACAGTGTGCAAGTGTCTATTGTGTCAGATCAAGACCTGTGTTTCACGTCATGATTTTGGAGGAGCTTGTAGGAGGCTTTAGGGTCTTAGTTATCTTTCAGCACGACGTTCCATCCTTAGTTAGAGGGGCAGACTAAGAGGATGATTCAGATATTAGAAGATACACTTTGAGCAGGGGTGCTGGATTTTGGGGGTAGTTGGACTCAGTTTATGCTGCTGGTGAAATTTACGTACAATAACAGTTATTAAGCTAGCATTGGCATGACACCTTTTTAGGAGCTCTATGGTAGAAGGTATCGTTCTCCTCTATATTAGGATGAGATGGGTGAATGGTGAGTTGTGGGACCAAAGTTAGTACAACAAGCATATGATAAGGTTTGGCTCATCAGAGATAGAATCAGTGTAGCTCAGAGTCGGCAGAAGAGTTACGTTGATACCTGACGTAGGAAATTGGAATTTGATATCAATGATCATGTGTTTTTGAAAATAGCTCCGTTACAAGGGGTTATGAAATTTGGAAGAAAAGTTAAACTTAGCCCTAGGTTTATTAGCCCATTCAAGATTCTAGAGAAAGAAGGGTCGGTTGCCTACAGGTTAGCTTTACCACCTGTGTTTTCTAGGATACACGACATATTCCATATTTCCATGTTGAGGAAATATGTACCAGACCCTTCTCACGTAATCAGTTATGGTGAATTAGAGCTTAGTGATTCACTAGTTTATGAGGAGGTACTATTACAAATTCTAGACATGAAATAGCAGAAATTACGTAATCAGAAGATTCCTCCAGTGAAAGTTTTGTGGAGAAATCATGTAATAGAAGAAGCTTCTTGGGAGTTCGAGGAACAGATAAGGCAAAAATATCCGCATTTATTCAGTGGGGTTCAGTTATAATCAGAAAAGTGTAAGTGGTTATGAAATGTTTCTTTTGCAGGTTAGTCAGTACATGTAATAGTTTAGTTAGAAAGTAGTATTTTAGTTTTGGGAGAATTTTATTTTATATATGTAATCTCCCAGAATTCTGAATGTAACCACGGTATTCCTCCGCCACAAGTGAGGGTAAGTAATAAAATAAGTAGACTGTTTGTTTTTAGGGGATAGTGAACCATATGGATAGTAAATTTCGAGGACAAAATTTTTATAAGGAGGGGAGAATTGTCACGCCTCGAACCCAAAAATAGGACCCAGGGGTGAGAATGTAACCTAACTTGTCCCTGTATCCAACAAAACATCCAAAGATATAGTACATAGGAAGAGGGTCCGACCCCGTGGGGTTCCTAGGCACCCTATACACATCCAAACACAATAGAATATACGCAGCGAAAAAAGGTCATTCTATATATACATGGTACCATACCAGAGTATATACAAGAAACAGAGTCCAGGCTCCACACATGAAAAACGTACAACCGCCAATCATACCCTAAAACAGCAATGCGTGAAACAGAAGTCCTAGCACTTACCCAAGCGCTACCTGCAGTACACTGACCATTATGCTCCCAATATCAGGACGCTAGTTCTAGTTACTCGAAGGACCTATAAAAATGTACGTATAGTAGGGGTGAGACACATCTTAGTAAGGAAAACACATGTTACATTAGTGTGTGACATTTGAGTGTCATCATGAAAGCAAAATATACACAGTTAAAAGCATTTCCAGTGTTTTCACAATGCAGTTCCAGTACAGTGCATACACGCACACACATGTATACGCACGCCCATGATCTACCTGGTGTCATCACACCCTTTGGCCCAAAGCCGGTCCACGATATTCGGCATTAACCCATAACCAACCTGCGATACACGGCGCCACCAACACATGGCTAGTCCCAGTCCCATGGCATCGTACCAGCGCTAACTAGTGGATCCACACCCTTCGGTGATCAGCTAGTATAGGCTCACACCCTCGAATATAGAGCCGAACACTCTTGCCTACATTGAAGGCGATAAACACACGCCCTCGGATATAGAGTCGGACACTCTTTCGTACTTGGAACAATTTAGAACTCAGTTCCTACGACATTTCAACAAAACACAACCATGCATGCTCATATAACCAAACAAACCATGCCCATTTGGTAATCTAAAATCATGATTTTCCAAACATATACAGTTTAAACAAGTCAAGGCATGACCATCCTTATATCACATTATAAATCATCATATACATACAGTTTTCAACAAAACCAAGGATGCAGCCCAATACCCCATTTTTTCCAAAACTGTAATCATGAAAAACTCATAGTTTTACCCATTAGATCCCCCCAAATGAGTTACCAAAATGCACACAGAACCGTGAACCACAATTTTACCAAGTCTAATTTCAAAAATAACCAATATAAACTGTATTCCCTTACCTTTCCCCCAAAAGACCAATCCCGAACTCTATGACTCCTAAACAAAAAACTAAGTTCTCAAAACCTACAAAACACAGTACAGAATATACTCATGACTTCGTTCTCTACCTAACTACCGGATTAGAAAATAAAACTGAGCCTTACCTCAATTTTTCTCCAAAACCCAAAAATCTCCAAAACGAGTTTTTGATCCGCAAAACTTGTAGAGAATCCTTCACTGATCCTCATGGTAACTTCGGATCATCAAATCAAACAATAAACGGTGAAGAAATCTAGAGAGATGGAGAGTAGGAAAAGTCTCTAGAGAGATAGAGAGAGAAAATGAGATTTCTTAGCTGAGAAGTAATGGAAATGGATATTTATAATACCTTTGACTCAACAGTTCTCGTCGATGAATTGTGTCCTCTTCAACGAGGCCTTATAGTCTTCTCTTCAACGAGACCATGACCTCGTCGATGAGCCTGGGATTTATGATTTTCTGAAACCCCTCGACTTCTCCTTGTTGACAATCCTTGAATTTTTTCGCACTTCACATTACCTCTCGGCTTCTTCTCGTCGATGAACACGTGCTTCTCGTCAACGGGAAATATGAGGCCTTCGTCGACGAACTCTAGTTTCGTTGACAAAGCCTATTTAATTACCTTTTTACCCCTCTCTTATTTTAATTAAACCCTTATTTCACGGTTCCGGTTCTTACAAGAATGTAGAGACCTGGTGAATTATATTAATTAAAAAATAGGAGGAGGAGAGAAAAGGAAATTATAAATTGGATTTTAATAGGGTCTCGTCAACGAACGCGCTGAACATGCTTAATGGGATCATCGATGGGGACACGCATCTCATCAATGAGAAGTTACCGAGGGGCTATTCTCAGTTTTGAATTTTGTTGATGAGGAATAAGCGTTCGTCGACGAACTCCCTACATAGCCTCGTTGATGAGGTGATGTGTCTCGTCGACGAGTGTAGGTGTATAAATAGCCTGAACTCAGTTTTCACCGCAGAATTCATGCGAAGAACTTCTCTCTCTCTCTCTCTCTCTCTCTCTCTCTCTCTCTCCTCTTAGGTTCTTCTTCCTTCTCTATAAGATTTTGGGTCCGTTCTTTGCCGGATCAACGATCTGAAGCCGCCACGCTACTGCTAGGGAAGTTCTTTTCAAGTCTGCTAGGGTAGATCGTTGGTGGGGTTAACTTGGACTCCATCCCAAGTTTAGGGTAAGACTTTTTTATTGAGTATTTGAAATTCCTGCAATTGTAGAAAAGGTAGCATTTGAAGAAATACTGAAGTTTTTTTTGGGGCAATGTTGTTTTTAGGGTGTTGAATGGGGAACCTTGCGGGTGTAGGACTAGTCGTTTTAGAGGCTTTCCAGTAGTTAGGTAAGGGAGTAAACTAAAGTAGTAATTTTACATGAAATTATTATTAATTAATAGCAGATTAATTTTCAGAAAGCATATATTATGTATGAGTATATTTGGAAATATATATATATATATATATATATATATATATATATATATATATATAAACACACCTGAGAAATTACTATTTTTACATAGGAATATGTTTTAGTGTGAATGTCAGGAAATGTGATTTTAGAATAGAATTCATGATTTTATTTAGTTTGTGTGGCATGAACATTATTTCACGTATATTGTATTATGTTAAGTCAGATTTATAGAAAAAACATGTTTACAGTTATTTTCAGGAATAACATGGATAATACAGGAAATTATGGTTTCAGAATATATGATAAACAGTACATATGCTCAGTTTAGTATCTATGATATGTTTGGCGCAAGGCCGTGATTGATAGCCGGCGCAAGGCCGCAGTTATGTATGTTAGCTGGTAGAAGGCCGTAGTTATGTATGTATCTCGCAAGGTCGTGATTATTTATGTTATGATAGAATTCAGAAAATGCTATCAATATATTTATGTTAAAATAGTATATGATCATGTACTATATGTTATCAGAACCCGGATGATAGGTCAAATCAGTTTTTAGGAGCATGATACTATAACTATACAGTTCAGTTCAGTTCAGTTCAGTTCAGACATGTGCTAACTACCCCTGCCAGTAGAGGGGGTGGGATATGGATAGTCGATGTAGCTTTCAGTGTAGAGTTGTAGACGTCCACCTAGTAGTTCGGACTAGGGTGTGGCGGGCCCATCATACTTACAAACATTTTTGACTCTGTAGTGGTCGTCTAGCCATTGTCGGGTCCCCTTTTTGGGCTGCATAACCCACCATGGGGGTAATACATGACACTAGCTAGTTATTCATCTTGGGTATATTTCAGTACTACTAGTTATATCAGATGATTTTATGAACAGTGAGATATAGTATGATTTAATATAACTATGAAATTGTATGTTTATTCAGTTATAATATTATCAGTGTTTTCAGGCATGTAATATGTACTATATATTTATTATAGCACAAAAATATTCCTGTTGCCACACAATTGTATTTAGTTTATTTCCCTTACCGATAGATGTCTCACCCCAGCTTAAACCATTTCAGGGAACCCAGAAAGTTAGGCGGACTGAGCTCCGCTTCGTTGAGGCAATTGTTCTACCCTACTAGAGGGGTGAGTTTTGAACTAGGGTCAGTAGGTTTTTTGGTGTAAGATCCTAGTTTTATCTTTTGGTGTTTTTGAGGATTGCATGTATACATCTACAGAAGTATAGTGGAATGTAAGTATTTGTGGTATTGTATTTTATGATTGGGCGGATGAAATTTATAATTATTGCTGCTTAGGTGTCCGTTGTGTGTGACAGGTGTGTCCCCATTACCCACGAGTTCGGGTTGACGTTGTTATGTTATAAGTTAATAGTATCAGAGTATTTAATGTGGTTGATTATGTAATAAGATAAGTAGGTCGTTACACTCATAGGGGTACCTACGAGTTTACTACTTTCCATATTGAATTTCTTAAGCATATCTTTTATGTATTTGGATTGACTTATAAAAGTTTCATTTTTTGCTTGTTTGATTTGTAATCCTAGGAAGTATTCCAATTCTCCCATCATGCTATTGTCAAATTCTTATTGCACACATTTAGCAAAATATTTACATAGATTAATATTTGTTGCACCAAAAATAATATCATCTACATAAATTTTGATTATGAGAATGTCATCTTTCTTAGATTTGATAAACAAAGTACTATCAACCTTACCTCTAGAAAACCATTTATCTAGTAGGAATCCACTATGTCTTTCATACCAAGCCCTAGGGGCTTGTGTCAAGCCATGTAAAGCCTTAGTTAACTTATAAACATACTCAAGTTTTTGTATGTCTTCAAAACCCGGTGTTTGTTCTACATATACCTCTTCATTAATATAACCATTTAAAAATGCACTCTTTACATCCATTTGATACAATTTAAATTCCTTATGAAATGCATAAGCTAAAAGCATTCTAATTGCTTCCATTCTGGCTACGGGAGCAAATGTTTCGTCATAATTTATTCCTTCTTCTTGATTATATCCTTTCGCTATAAGTCTAGCTTTATTTCTCACCACTATTCCATTTTAATCCTTTTTATTTCTAAATACCCATTTAGTTCCTATGATTGAATGGTTATCTGGTTTGGGAACTAATTTTCAAACGTTACTTCTTTCTAATTGATTTAACTCTTCTTGCATGGCAATTATCCATGAGTCATGATTTAGAGCTTCTTCGACATTCTTTGGTTCATCTTGAGATAAGAAAGCATAGTGATTGCATGGATTTTTCAAAGAGGATCTTGTTGTTATACCTTTTGATGGTTCTCCAATTATTTGATCTTTTGTATGATTTCTTACATATTTCCTTTCTTTTGGTAATTCAGTATTTTCAACTGCATCCTTATTTGATTTTTCTTCATTTTCTTCTTCTTTTGCTTCTACTATGTCTAAGTCTTCTGGTTTTTGAGTAGTTTGAACTTCTTCAACTTTTATTGGTTTATTGAATGGGGCCCTGAATCTTACCCTAGCCTTGGAGTGGTGCTTGGAAAGCTCAATTCAAAAATCTACTCCGCTAGACTTGTAGAGAAATGCTCCTAGATCATCGCGGTGACTTCAAATACATAAGGTGGGTGAGATGAATCGACGAGAAATCGACAGAGAAGGAACAAGAGAGTATGATGACATGGTTTCTATGGGTTAGAGACGAGGGAGAGTGAGAGAGAGTAGAGAAGAGAGATGAGATGTAGACCGAAAGAGAGTGAGAGAGTGAGAGAAAGAGAGAGAGAAGATATTTTGATTTCTTAATGGAAAATTTATTTAAGGCATATTTATAGGCCGTTGACCTGGCCGGATTCATCAACAAAATAAAGCATTCGTCTACGAGTTGCAAAAGAACATTCGTCGACGAAGGAGGGGGGTTCGTTGACGAACCTTAAGCTTGAGATTCTTGGCTCTCGGAATTTCTTCGTCAATGACACCAGCACTTCATCAACGAATCATAGAAGGGCACTCATCGACGAAAATAGGGGATTCGTCGATGAGCCTTGCTACTTTTCCCTTTTAAATTTGTCTTTCTTCTTTTCTTATTCATTTCTTTTATTATGTAGGGCTCATTTCTTCCTGCCTCATGAGTAGAACTCATTATTTGAACTTTTATAGAAACATTTATTTCTTTTTGCAGTGCTCATCATTGGCCTTTAAATTTCGTCCTAGGATTTGTTTGCCTCACGATGGAGATTTTTCAAATCTCCATGCTTCCCAAAGTGCCTTAGAGATTGTGCAAATCTCTTCTTAAGAATTGTTTTGTTTTATAATGCCTTTTTCCTATATAAAATGTCTTCTTCTCTTCCTTATTCCTCACTAGGTGATACATAAGTGAGAAGGATGCTCTCTTTCTTTTCCCTGTTCTTCCATTTCCTTCCGTTCAAAGTTCTTGGTTCTTTGGATGCGTGCTTAAATATTTGAATTTATTTGATATACTATTTTTGAATATTTGAGTGTTCTTTGAATACTCATTGAATGTTTTGGGAGATTCTTTGATTGTTCTTTGAATGTTCCTGTTTTTATTTTGCCGATGAATTCAAGTTGTTTTTTTTTTTTTTTATTTGTATTTTTTTTCAACACTTCCTTACACTTCTCTAGTTTATGGAACCCACTGAGTCCCATTCATCTTTGTTGGTTAATGTAATGGATACTAGATGTTCTCTAATCCAAGAGTATTTGAACTTCATCTAAAATTACTACCATGTCTGACTCCATTCCATCGTGTTTGCCCTCAAGGGAGGAATGCTACCCCACCCAAGACCCCAGAAAAATAAGCTTATATTTGAACTTTGATTGGTGTTCTTTGCTTACCCTTTCACCTGAACGTATATAAAATTCTATAGTTCTACAATTCTACAATCTTTCTGTGGACAACTTGACCTTTACTCATATCTCACCTTTACCTACTTTGTTGTTCTCTTACTCCGTTGAGGTCACCAACCTTCCACTCGAATGTTTAGAACTCGCTTCCAAATGAGAAAACATCCCAAAGAGAGTGACCTTTATATTTTAATCATTTTGGTTGCAAGTTATTCTCCTCTGAGCCTAATTCTATCCATAGGTGGAAAAGTAAATTTTTATTTGCTTCAATAGAATTTAGATTTTGCACGCCTTTAGTTTGGTCGACACCCATCAAGGTGATTGATTTCCATTTTTCTTTTCCTCTTATATTTCATATTTTCTTATATTGCACTTATTATAAATCTTCTTCATTGGAAAACTTAACAATAACTCTTGCTCCCTTGTGTAACCCCTATTGAGAGCACAATAATTAGGGAATTAATAAAGGAAGAGATCTGCTCTCTTGCGAACTTAGCCCTGTACTTTACAATTGTTGCAATATAATTTTGATCTTTGTATTTATTCTCTTTCTCTTCCTTGCTGACTCAAACCTTTGAATGTAGGTATGGATTGAAGTGAGTTGGAGGAACTTGCTTGGAAGAAGAAAAGGAAGGGGGGGGCTTTTTAAGCAAGAAGAAGAGCTCTCTTGTGACATCTTCCCAGGTCCCTATATTAGGGGAGACTTTTTCTTAGTAGCAAGTGCCATCTACAAGTTCAACCCTATTTATTATAGACTAATATTCTCTTTAACATCCTTTAGTCTTCTTTTGAGCTATCCTCCTCGAGGATTCTATGGAGATAAGGATGATAATGCTTGAGACCATAGGCTCCTCTATCTACCATGAAGCATATTAGGTGAGCTCATTCTCTTATTTTGTTTTTCTTTTAATCTTCCTTTGCAAATTTTAATTATATTCTCCTAGTTAATAGATCACTAATTTGACCCTCACTATGGAGGTCAAATTTGGGGAAATGCACCAACTGGTGTTAGAATCTAGGGAGTAGGTTATTGATGAGTCCCTAAAATGCATGATTTTAGACCCTTATCTACCTTTTTTTTTATCCTTACTTTATTATGTAATTACCCGTTGTTATCATTGTTCGGTGCTATGCAAGGTTTGTTGACCCTTTTAGGGAAAACAAGTTAAAACCAAGGAGTTAGGCTTACAAGAACTAAAGGATAATTTGGAGTCCATAAAGCTCAGCTGAGATGATCAACTAAGTTCCTAAAGTCTTGGATCACCAAGAGAAAAAAATATTGTGTTTGATCAAGTCATGCGACTAAAAACACAAGGGGGGACTAAGTCATCATCTGCAGACTCCAAGGTTTCAGACTGAAGGAGAATTGCTGCAAGGATTGACCAAGTCTTCGACCAAGTGACTCTCAAGGGCGACCAAGTTGAGATACTGAAGCATGCTAAAGCCAAAACTACCGAAAGTATCGACGAAGTGTTCGACCAAAGAGACCATGAGTGGTGACTATGTCAAGTTCCTGATATTTTCAGAAGTTCGAGATATTGCAAGCCTTGACCATAAACTCAACTAGAAAGACCCTATGGAGTGACTCAGTCGAAAGTACTAAAGATTCAAATCCCTAATTTCTTGTTAGTGTCGACTAGGGCACGAACAAGGGGAGCATGGGAGCGACTTGGTCGATAACAACGATCTTTTGCGCGAGATTTGTCGCAAACTTTTCTAAATTGAAAATCAAATCTTGTAAACCCTAGAGCCTATAAATATTCACTACGAACATGAGCTCTGGGTTCCTCTTTGGCAAATTCTGGGTTAGTGACAGACCTAGAACACCATTGAGAACCATCATAGAGTAGATTTACTTGCTTTCCTTTATATTCCTGTTGTGATTCTCTTTTGTATTTTTGATCGTTAGTGATAGACGAATCTATTTGCAATAAGAAACCATTTTTCCTACTTTTATTTACGTTCTTTAATTTACTATTTTGGTTTACTGCATTGATTATGATGAAGGCTTGCATAAAAGGATAAGTACTATTACAATCTCAATAAGCTAGATGTAGTTGGCTATGGAACTGCAGAGGTGTTTGTATGATCATTGAGATAGGGTATACTTCGGTTTCCAACCATGCTCCGGATGGTTGGTACATCCTTGCTACCCTATGCCCCCGAATGACCCTCTCCCGCTTGGCCTGAGATTCTCGGGTTAGTACTCTTATGTATAGCTAGTTGAGCATAGTCAGAGGCATGGCGTCCAGCGGCTGATTCATATCTAACCATCACTTTGTAGGAGTAGGGTAACTTAGATTTTACATGATTTCCAGTAGTTCTTAGAACACTTATTGCAAAATACCACCTATCTCACTTTCTTTTACATGAGGCAATAATAGACTAATTTCGAAAAGTTTTATAACTGCACGATTTAGTCTCTGTGGATTGACACCCAATTTCCCCACTTTCTACTGAACTTGAGATTGTTAGGTAGTATAAATATTATTTTTGGTAGTTAAGGACCCAAGCCTTGATGGGTCTTTCAAATTTTGGTGCTGTTGTGGGGGACTAGGGTACGGTTATTAGCCAATTTATCATTTAGTATGGTGTTGCCTTGTTTGTATATATCTTATTTTTTATTCTTTGTTTATATATTGAAGTCTTGAATCTCTATGCTTAAATTGTGTATATTTGGTCTACGTTCTTTGGACCCTGAGATAGTTCCTATTGACCCCAAGATTAAGAGATCCCACAGGTCTTTTAAGAAGCCAACCTCAAATCCTAAGTTTGTTGGGTCGTCCGAGCTAAAAGTCATGGCCAAATAAAACCCACCAATTCCCGCTGATAAAATCCTGGAACACTAAGCTCCCTGCCTACTTGTGGTGGGATAGCAACAACTTCGGTCTCTTAGGGACTACTTTGTGCCTAATGCATACACCTCGCCGTCTTGTATCCGGTTCCCGGATGTTTAGGTGACCCAATTCGAGATAAATAATTCTATCATCTCAATGACGCCCACTTTTTATGGGAACTCCACTGAAAACCCTTACCAGAATTTAGATGAATTCTTGGAAATTTACTCCACCATTCGCATACCCAATTTTAGTGATGATGCTCTCTATCTAAGGCTATTTTCCTTCTCTCTGAAGGATAAGGCCAAATATTGGATGATGTCCTTGGAACCAAACTCAGTGGCTAACTGGGCCACCATGCAACAAGAATTTCTAAATAAGTAATTCCCAATTAGGAAGACTAATCAGCTTCGGAGAGCCATCATGAGTTTCATACGGATAGATGGGGACTTCTTTTTCAAGACTTGGGAGCGTTTTAGGGACATACTCCGTAAATGCCCACATCATCAGGTCCCAAAGTGGCAATTAGACCAAACTTTTTACGAAGTATTAGCTGAGAGAGATAGGTCAATGGTTGATGCATCGTGTTGAGGTACTTTGCTCACAAAGCACGAGAATGAAGCCTGGGGTTCTCTTTGAGAATCTAGCTAAGAATTCTTAGCAACACACCGCTGCGACTTAGAGACTCCCCAATTCATCCACCTCCAAACCTAAGGGAGTTTATGAGTGGACCATAGACCATGACCTAGCACCTACTTTGCACACTATATCGAAAAAGATAGATTAGTGTTTGCCCTTAAGACAACAACAACAGTCAAAAGCTTGGGCAGAAGTGTGTGCAATTTGTTCCAACCCCTTCCATTCTAGCTACCAATGCCCACATGAACCATCCTAACCTGAGCTTATGTAGGAAGAAGTTAACTCTACCCATAATTAGTACGATAGACCATCAAACAATCCCTACTCTAATACGTACAACCTTGGGTGGAGACAACATCCTAACTTCTCTTGGAGGCCACAAGCTCTGGGTTTCCAATCCCAAAGACCTTCGCATGCCCCTGATGCTCAACCTCCTCCCCCATACAATAACTCTTAGAATCAATCCACGTATGCCCACATACCTTCATCATTTCAGCAACTTCCACCTCCTCAACCCAAGTACGATACATTTCTAGAGACAGTTTTGAAAGCCCTCAAAAGCATTGAGGCTGACCGCCAAGTAGATCGGAAGCTCCTTCACTCTCACTCTCAATTTATCACAAAACTAGAAACCACCATAGGGCAACTACCTGCTATCTTGATTCGGAGAGATGAAGGCAAATTGCAAAGTCAGCCCTTAGTGAACCCTAAGGGACAATACGGGGTGGAATGTGAACCGAATGCTGATCCCTCATCATTTCATGAGTAGGCCCAGGCGGTGACCACTCTCAAGAGTGGTAGGGTGATAGAAAATAAGGTAAAGGAGTGGTTGAGTAAGGAAAAAGGGTGAGGAATAAAAGTGGGAAGGACCCAATGTTGATTATTGCACCCTCTCCTCCTCTAGTTTAATACATAAACCCTCTACTTCCACACTTGTCACTGGATGAACCAAGCCTCACTATGCCCCTCATATGGGCATTTCACACCTTTCTAGTATCATCCTTTGCAGCATCTCTTGCACCTTCTTTGTTTAGGAAGGAGGCTTCCACTGATTCCATATGGGACATATTTAAACAAGTGAAGATCAACAAGCCTCTCCTAGATGATATCAAGCAAACGCCTACGTACACTAAGTTCCTTAAGGACTTGTACACGTAGGAGCACGAGTCGAGGGTGCATATGGATAAACTTGCATATGGATAAACTAGTAAAGCGGGCAGAGCGCACGAGCTCATTGATATTAGGGCATCTTATTCCTAAACTAAAAAACCCAAAATAACCCACTATTTTGTGTGTAATTGGCAGTTACACCATTGATGGGGCTCTTTTAGACTTAGGGGCGAGCATGAACATCCTTCCATACTCGACTTACCAGAAGCTTAACCTAGGAGAGTTGCAACCCACCTCGGTCACATTGTGTCTTGCTAATCATTCCATAAAGAAACCCCGGGGTGTGGTAGAGTATGTAGTGGTCAAGGTGGAAGAGTTCCATTACCTTGTCGATTTCATTATCTTAGATATGGAACCATCCACGAATCTGATCCCTGTCCTTTTAGGATGACAATTCTTAGCCACGTCTAATGCATGCATTCAATGCTGGACAGGGATCATAGACATCTCTCTTAGCCATAAGCAACTTCGACTGAGTGTATTTTATGCTCCCTAACATCCACTTAAAGTCATCCAAACTATGGACGAGGGCATGATTGATCAAGTTGATTTCTCATTACTTAAATTTAGAATGTTGTGCTATGTTATGATAAATCCTGTTTTATTTAGATATGATACAACTGTTTATACCAGTTATGAATTATATACTTTTTATATCTATATCACGAATACTACTCATGTTGCCATACACTGATATTAGTTATCTCCCTTACTAAGAGGTGTCTCACCCTAGCCATACAAACATATCAGGAAATCCAGGTAAAAGGACGGATAAAGCTCCGCAGCGGTAGGAGTTGGCTGAGCTGCCCTTTTAGAAGGGTAAGTAGATGAGATAAGGTTAGATAAGTTTTTTTTATTATGACCGTAGGACACTTTTTGGTCTTATTGGGATGTATGTATATGTATATGATAGATTTAGTAGAACTATGGTATGGTTTCTGGTGTTTTATAGCATGTATGTGATTTTATGTTTTTCACTACTTTGGTATTATAGTTGTAGAGCAGACATATCCTTGGTACGCATGGGTCCAAGTTGATCATGATTATGACAGTTTAGCTGGATGTTAGAATATTTAATATTATTATTATGTGGAAAAAAATAAATATATGGAAAAGTAGGCAGGTCGTTACAGTTTGGTATTAAAACTTAGGTTGCTAGGTTCTGTACTCTAGAGTGCAGCGGAAACAATACTAGAGTATAGGAAAAAGGATTTGAGGTTTTGTTTTACATTTTAGATGTAGGACTTCCGTGGTGGTTTCTGTGTCTTTCCTAGGGTGATGATTTCAAGAAAGTCATAATAAACTATTATCGGGTTGTGTTTCTAAAGTGTAAAATTGAATCTTGAATTAGGATAAAGATGTCAAGATAGAAGGGATAATAGAAGTGTTGGTTAGATATGTATATTATAAGGATGGGGTCCCTATGTTATGTTTATTTTCTTTTAAGGATGGAACCGAGTAGTGGTAGTGCTTATGTAACAACCTCGACCCGCCACGTGGGCCCGAAGTGCTACTTTAGTGACGTCTGTGTACGTAATACCTTGTTCATCATATATAAAACACTTATATGCAACGGAAATAAAATACAAAATCTTCAAATTACATTACCAGAGTTTTAACTATCTTTATACACAAATATATCCATTTTTACATAATTACATCCCATAAAACTAAACAAAAATAAAATCTCTATCTACACACTACCTACATATATTTACATGTCTAGCCCGACTCCTCTAGCCCTCTAGACTCGATCTCTAGGATTTCCAAAAAAGATAGTCTGTAAAGTAGAGGTGAGGCACAACTCACTAAGGGACAGACTAAGTTAATGTCAGTGTGTGGCCAACATGCATTTAGTGTATAGAAATAACCAGTTCACTAAGCAGATAAACACATTTATGAAAACATTCTTATTTTACACACTCACTCACACAATTAGCTAAGGATAGAGAAGATTACCCGTCTATACAAGTAGCTTCCCTCTGCTCTAATACTATTACTACTACTAGGGCACTCGCCTTTCAGAAAGCCCTCAAAATTTTCTTATTAATTATACGTATTCACATAAATTAATAGATATGCATATAAGAAACTCTCTGAGACAAACACACTATTTACTTCCCCCATAGCACGGGTTGTGTAGCTCGAAGGCTCTAAGCTTGGGTGATAAGCCCAAACAAAGTAAAAAGAAAAAAAAAACAACATCCTCTGCAAACATATATGCAGGCATCCACAGCAAAGCTGCAGGTCCAACACCCTTACTTCAATCTAATGCAGGCAGTCGGCTAGACCCCCTACACTTCTATCTAGAATAGTGTGGGTGCACATGGTCTAACTAGCAATGGTACCGTCCTCACAATACACTGGTCCTCAGGGTTCCTAAAGCATATCATGCCATTTAGAATATAGAAAATACCATTTAAAACATTAATTCACATATATTCCCTATTATTCCAAAACCTAGCTCCCGGCCACAAAATACAACCTAGCTTAAAGCTGTTTAACAAAACCCGGGCCCTCAGCCGTCAAATCAAAGTCCTGCACTTTCGAAAGCAGTTCTAGTATTTTTCACAACAATTCCAGTATTTCTCAAACAATTTAGTATTTCACAAACAATTTAGTATTTTAAAATCCTAAATCCAGATATACAATAATTCATACCAATTAAATCATCTACCACATGATTTTCCACATTTTAACGTATCCATTAAAACAAACAAGCTTTCCACCATTCATTTTATTCAAAAATACCATACCATATATCCTAGGTTTGTAAAATCCATTTCAAATGGTTGGTTTTCAAAATAGCCTTTAAATTCCCAAATGAATAAATAAATGTATATAAACATAACAATTAAATTGATTCAAGTTTCATAAGGTTACCGACTTAACTTAATCCCCTTACCTAATTCTTGAAAAGGCCCGCTAACACCCCGACCTATGCCCCACGACGTTCAAAATTCCTGAAACCTTGAAATTAAAATTTCACTACATTACTCATCACAATCCCTAGAGTAATTTTTCCTAAAATTCCCTTATGCTCTGAATACCCTAAATAGCCTAATAAAGCCTAAATTATTAAACTTACCCCCGATTTAGGATTGGTACCCCGAAGCTCCAATTCAAAAACCCGCTCCGACTAGATTGTAGAGAATCTCCCCATGAATCTCCTGACAATTTTCGTTCGTTAATTGGACTTATAGTTTAAGAGAAATTGAGGTAAGTTTGAGAATTGGCCTTACCCCAGGAGATATGTCTACGCCACTCTCATGATAGATCCGCTCCAGTAGAAGTATTGGTGGCGGCGAACAGAGCTTAATGGTATTTCCGAATTTCTGATTAGCTGAATATTGGAGACGAGATTGAGGAGAGTGGGAGAGAGGAGATGAGGAGTGAATGGAACACTGTTGTTTTTTTTTTCTTTGTTTCCTTCTCGTAGGTTTCCTTCGTGAAGCCTCTGGCTTCCGGAAAGTTTACATATATTTATATAATATATATTTTATTATAATACTATATTATTATATTATATTAATTAATTAAGAATAATTATTTAATTAATTAATTTATTTCTAAAAAAAGTTTAAAATTTTAATTAATTTAACTTTTTTTTAGGATCACCGCATTCTCCCCTCCTTACAAAAATTTCGTCCTCAAAATTTGTTAACTATTACCAATCACATTCTTAACTCACTGCCCCTATCTATAGAAGAGTCGATAGCAACCCACATAGTGGCCCTGTCCCAAGTTTATTAACTACCCTCACTTATGGCGGAGGAATTCCGTGGTTATAATACTGCCTTTGGGAAATTACAATAATCATAACAAAGTTTCCCAAAGACTATCCATAATTAAAACTATACACAACTAACCACACAACCTACTCTAATCCCTCTTTATACAACCATACCCTTACCTGTCTGGCACTAGCCCTCGCTGAACAGCTGCGGGTACTTCTAGCGTATTTCCGTTTCTAACTCCCAAGAAGCCTCCACAATTGCATGATTTCGCCACAGCACCTTTACTAATGCTATATCCTTAGTACGCAGTTCTTGTATTTTCCAATCTAAAATCTAAACTGGTACCTCCTCGTATGCTAGAGTATCCCTAATCTCCAATGATTCATAACTGATCACATGCAAGGGGTTTGGAACGTACCTCCTCAACATGGACACATAAAACACATCGTGTATCCTGAACAGCGCTGGGGGTAGTGCTATCTTGTACGCCGCCGAACCAATCCTCTCTAGAATCTCGAACGACCCAATGTATCTAGGGCTCATCTTGCCTTTCTTTACATACCTCATCACCCCTTTCATTGGAGCAATCCTTAAGAATATCATATCACCTACTTTAAATTCTAGTTCCCGTCGGTGAGTATCCGCATAACTCTTCTGCCGACTCTGGGCTACCTTGATCCTTTCCCTGATAAGTTCGACCTTTGTAGAGGCCTGGTGAACAAGTTCTGGTCCCAAAATTTGCCGCCCGCCTACTTCATCCCAGTACAACAGAGATCGGCACTGACGACCATACAAGGTCTCATATGGTGTCATTCTAATGCTGACCTGGTGACTGTTATTGTATGCAAACTCACCCAATGACAGATATCGGATCCAACTGCCCCCAAAATCTAACACACATGCCCGTAGCATATCCTCAAGAATCTGAATTGTTCGTTTGGACTGTCCATCCTTCTGAGAGTGAAATGTAGTACTGAAAGTGAGTTGAGAACCCAACGCTCCCTGTAAACTCTTCCAAAAATAGGAAGTGAACTGTAGATCCCGCTCTGAAACGATGGACACTGGCACGTCATGTATTATGACTATCTCGTAAACATAGAGTTCTGCTAGCTTATCCATGGAATAACTGGTTCTAACCGAAATGAAATAGGTAGTCTTCATCATTCTGTCAACCACTACCCATATGGCATTCTGCCCATGTAACGTTGAAGGCAATCCCGATACAAAGTCCCTTAAGATATGCTCCCACTTCCACATACGAATGTCTAGTGGTTGAAGTGGTCCCGTTGGCCTTTAATGTTTTGTATTCACCCACTGACATGTCAAGCACTGACCTAAAAATTTAGTAATTTCCCTCTTCATGTTACTCCATAAGAACGATTCTCACAAGTCTTTATACATCTTCGTGCTACCTGGGTGAACAGTATAGAGAGAGTGGTGAGCTTCCCCTAGAATCGTCCTCTTTATCTTTACATCATCTCGCACACACAATCAAGTGTGAAATCTGAGAACTCCAACCTCAACAACATTAAAGTCTGTGTGCTACTCATCCTGTATCTTTTCTACAATCTCTATCAACTCTGCATCTTTCAATTGAGCTATTCTGATTCTCTCCCGTAAAGTCGATTGAACCACTAGACTAGAAATGAATGCTTGATAATTCCCTTCTACCAATTCAACACCCAACCTCTCCAAGTCCATCATGATCTGGTGTGAAGCCATTACTGCTGAGGCTGACGTACTCCCAGATTTCCAGCTCAATGCATCGGCTACCATGTTCGCCTTTCCTGGGTGACAGCTAATGGTGCAGTTGTAATACTTTATCAACTTGAGCCATCTACTCTACCTTATATTCAACTCTTTTTGGGTGAAGAAGTACTTGAGACTCTTATGGTCAGTAAAAATCTCGCACCTTACACCATAAAGGTAGTGTTGCCAGATCTTCAATACAAACAAAACTGCTTCCAGCTCTAAGTCGTGCGTAAGATAGTTCTTTTTGTACTCTTTCAACTGGAGAGACACATACACAATGACTTTCCCTTGCTACATTAGAACACTACCAAGTCCCTTCTGTGATGCGTCACAGTAAATTACAAATCCACCCTCACTTGATGGATGGGTCACTGGGGCAGTGACTAGAGGCTGCTTCAATTCCTGGAAGCTCTAATCACATTCGTCGGTTTAGTTAAACTTCACATTCTTCCTCGTGAGTTGTCTCAAAGATCCTGATAATTTGGAGAATCCCTTAACAAATCTGTGGTAATATCAGGCAAGACCTAGAAAACTTCTAACTTCCTGCACATTCTTCGGACTTGCCCAATCAACTACAACCTTTACTTTGCTCGGATCTACTGAAATCCCTTACTTGGATACCACATGACCCAAAAATGCAACCTGCTCCAGCCAGAATTCACATTTCTTAAGTTTAGCAAATAACTTCTTTTCCTTAAGCACCTAAAGTACTAGTCTCAGATGAGCTTCATGCTCCTTAGGGCTTCTCGAATAGACCAAAATATTATCTATGAACACAATAACAAACTGGTCTAAGTACTCATGGAATACGCTGTTCATCAGATCCATAAATACCACTGGAGCATTCGTCAACCCTGTGACGCCCCAAACCCGCCAAGTGGGGCTCGGGTGCCACGTGTTCCAATCACCTATATCTGATACCATAATTAACATACACGTAGTGGAACATAAATAAATAACCTCAAATAAATACTAGAGTTCCATATAACAACCCAAAAACGAATACTACAACCTCCAGATATCCGTATCCACGACTAGTATTTAAAACATAACCCAATACAAATATATCTGTATATATGTATACCAGTATCTCACAATATCCCAAAAGAAACCACCAAATACACAATCCCAGCCTAGGCCTTCAAACCCGGTCTCCAAAAGAACCTGAAAAGTTGTTAATCCACGAGGGTGAGACACTTCTCAATAAGGGTGGAATAAATTATAACAGTGTGTGACAAATGAGTTTTAATATTTACATATCAAAATAAACTGCTTCTCACATAATATCAATAAAAAATGAGAAAATGTACCATTAATAACATTCCCGACATCTAATATCATACACACATCCAATATGCACAAGTACATAATTTTTATGTAGGCGAAAGTCCCCAAGGATAGGGAAGATTACCCGCCCATACAAGTAGCTTTCCTATGCTTTGGTACTAAAAACTACCTACCAGAGCACTCACCTTACTCAGTAAGCCCTCAGGTGAAGTATTACCTCGCTGCCAGTACACACATTTTATTATTTTAAAGGCGAAGGTTTCCAAGGATCGGGATGTCTACCCGCCCATACAAGTAGCATCCCTTTGCACTGATACCAAGAAACTACCTAGCAGAGCACTCGCCTTTCTTAGCAAGCCCCCAGTAGTACATTTACCTCGCTGCATGCACACACATGCATTCACAATATGCTATATCATTACTATTATGTTTTAATTAAATTCACATGCACAACACATCCACACAAGAATCACGCAACTTATACTTCGTCTTCCAATGTCCTCAGTACGTGGCCCACACAGAGTAACTGCGTACATATCAGTACGTGGCCCACACAGGCACCTACGTACTTCTTATCTACACGTGACTCACACAGGCACCACTATTCACCAGTATCCAATCCCCATAACCTACCCGTCATACATTACTAGAACAAGCTCCTCGACCTACCAATGTCCTACCCCATATAAATGACAATATGACAAGCTCCTCGACCTACTAATGTCATATCATGATTTACATCTAGGCAATATAACAACCTCTTTATGTCAACGTTATATTGAGATGCGTACGAATAACCAAACCAGTTAGTTCACACAGACGCATCAATGCATTACCACACAGGTATCCAATATATCAATACATTCCCACACAGGAGTCAAACATAGAAATTCATTCATCATGTCATAGTCATTCTAAACAACCCCTCATTCAAGCCCAAATACCACATAAATTCATATTCAATTTATTAGAAAGAAATTGTTCTCATGCCACACGGTTTTAATATCATAAGAAATTATCCCAAATATAACCTTAAACCAAAATCATCATTTTTCCAATAATTAGGCTATTCTGAAAATCATATAGATAAATAATAAATTTCATATGCTCGTAAATAACTGGTTCACCTTAATAAAATATTGATATAATTTTATTCCCCCTTACTTGATTCCCTGAATCACGCCTACAGGGCTCCCAAAATTATACCCGCAGCGCTCACCCGAACCCTGATTCAATCAAATCAACCCCAATAAAATATTATTTTAATCTTTCCTAATTTACAATAATTAAATAACAATTAATTTCTAAATAACTCATTTATCCTAGTTTTGGGGCTATTTCCACAACGACCCCACGATAAATCTGTTCCACTAGACTTGTAGAAAATCATCCGTAGATTCTCGTGGTGGTGTCTAATTGTCAATTTGACTTAAAATTTAAGAAAAATTGAGACAAGAATGAGAATTGGCCTTAACCTAGGAGATATGCCAACGTTGCTCCTACGACAAATCCACTTCGGTAGATATGTCGATAGCGGAGAATGGAGTCTAGTGGTATTTTTGGATTTTCAATTAGGCGAAAATCCACCACGAAATCGTAGAGAGAGGAGGAGTGGAGAGCGTGAGCTGAGAAAGTTTTTTTTTTTTTTTTTTCTTTCTTTCCCTTTCCTTCCTGTTCTGCGCAGCATGAGAAGTTTGTTTGTTTTTTTTCTTCCTTTCTCTCCTGGTTCTCCAGGAACTTAACCACTAAGTTTCCTTTTTTTTTTTTTTCCTTTCTTTTACCTTATTATATAATAACTTTATATATATATATATATATATATATACATATATAACTTAATATATATCTTTATTTCAATTTTTTCCACACTATTTCTTTTATTTTTTTATTCCTTTAATTAATTTCCTTAATAATAATTAATTAATTAATAATAATAATTAAAATTTTTAATTAACAATATATATATATATTTTTTGGGTCGTTACAAACCCGAACGGCATAACCAAGAACTCGTAATGGCCGTACCGAGTCCGAATAGCAGTCTTCGATACATCATCTGATCTAACCTACACCTGATGATATCCATATCGCAGATCGATTTTAGAGAAAATTTGCCTACCCTGAAGCTGATCAAACAAGTTGTCAATTCAGGGTAATGGATACTTGTTCTTCACTGTTACTTTATTAATATCTCGGTAGTTGATGCACATTCACATCGACCCATCCTTCTTCTTCACAGACAACACCGGTGCACCCTAGGGTGATACACTCGGTCTAATAAACCCCCTGTCTAGATGCTCCTGTAGTTGCTCCTTTAACTCCTTTAATTTAGATGGAACCATTCTATTTGGGGCATTGGAGATTGGTGATGTCCCTGGGATCAGATCAATAGCAAATTCCACCTCACAATTAGGAGGCAACCCTGGTAAATCCTTTCAAAAAACATCAGAGAACTCTATTGACTCTACGAGTCTTATTCCTGTTTTGATAATGAAAAATCACTTGGTATTTGATCTGTGCATTGAGTTTGTGAACAGGAACCATATTAAGCATGCACGGAAAGATAACGAGTCATGGAAGCCATAAAGTAAAGCTGACACATCTTGGCAAGATCCATGGAACTCAAAGAGTATGAGAATCAAGATGCAAGCAGCAAAGTTCAAGAACATCTTGGGAATGGGTATTTAGAACTCATGTACTTATATTTTCATATGATTTAATTTGAGACTCAACATAACTTAGAATGATTTTAGGATTCATGCATTTCATGTATATCATTAGGGGACTTTCATGGACTTAGAAATATTCTTAAAACCTTGGAAAGTACCTTTATAAAAGAGCCAAGAAAGAAAGTTAAATAGATTTTTAAATTTAAAAAAA
The DNA here is from genome assembly GCF_029873635.1 of Malania oleifera. Lineage (NCBI taxonomy): Eukaryota > Viridiplantae > Streptophyta > Magnoliopsida > Santalales > Ximeniaceae > Malania > Malania oleifera. The sequence continues at coordinate 54,311,321 of NC_080421.1, read as the reverse complement.
AAAGAAAGGAAAATTGAGAAAAAATGGACTTCAGTAGCTTGAACTCACCCTCAGTAGCATGAAGAATTTCTTTAGGAGCCTGAAGATTAAGTTTGGTAGCCTGAAGAATTAATGGGAAAACATAGCAAGTTGGCCGAGGCACCTCGGTTGCCTGACCCTGGAACCTCCGGCGCCTGAACCACTTCAAGAGCCTGACGCTATCCTTAGGCGCCTGACCTTCCAGCTCAACTTGATTTTTCAAAGGCTTAAAGGACTTCGGTCGATTGGGCTTTCACCCTCAAGCGCTTGAACCTGCTAAATATTTAAAAAACTTTTTTTTTTTTTTAAAGAACTCACGAGCTATTTCATTGATCCAACAGCTGAGATCAATCCTAAGGGTAAGACACTATATATACTGAATATTTAAACCCTAGAATGAAGTTAAGACACACAACAAGAGAAAAACACACCTTATTGCAAGAATATAGAGAAACTTGAGCTGATTGTCTGCACTTCATTCTACTTTCATCTTCTTTGGGCAAATCTACTCCGAAAATCAAAGGGCATTCATTCATTCAACTATATTTCAATCTAGTATTGAGGTTTGATCATTCAAGTTATTATTCTCAAGAATTTCTCATCTCATTACGTGTTCTTGATTATCTTTAGAAAAGTTTGATCTTGTGTGCGTTCATACATATAAAAAAATTGTTTTTGAAAAGATCATTACTTGAGAAAGTTGTTTAGCTATTAATTGATTTTTATTGATTCAAGAGTATATATATTTATATAAATAGTGTTCATAGAGCATATTATTGAAAAATCTATTTTTGATTAAGTATTAAAAGGTTGATCTTGAAATTGCTTATACATACATATTTTTTAAACAAGATCATTACTTGATTAAGGTTGTGTGATTGATTGAATGGTTTGATTTAAGTGTGTATTAAGATAAAAGATTTATATTTTGGTTATATTAAAACACTTGAATATATATCCTTGGTATTCAAAAATATCTATTTTATTAAGGAATATCTTGTTTGGAAAATCTTATACTCAAGATTTTGTTCTTTGAATTACATATCATATACATTTACATATTACAAAGATTGAGTTGGGATTAAATATTTGATAGAAGCTTTTTTTTTTTTTTTATATTGATAAAATATTCAAGATAAGGCTTTTATCAAGTTCACATTAGATATATGTGTGCATCTTTACAAAGTGAACTAGATCCCTAGTATACTCCAAAGCATTTTAAATATATCATTACGTGGGAGTTTTGATTAAAGAGGGTTTGTGTGTTGAAGGATATCATACATAAAACGATTGTATTGTTTTCATACATTCATGAGCTTCAAGTTTGATCATATGTTAATGTGCTAGGAAATTGAATTGTACTCACAAGCTTTTGTTAGAAGCATTGTTTTGAGTGTTGTTTTTCAGATTCTATTGTATACACGGTTCGGTGTGTGAACTGGTGTGTGAGGAGAGAGCTGTATCTCTTGTAAGCAGTGGAGTATGAGGGAGTTGTGCCTCTTATAAGCAGTGGATTGTAAGGGAAGCTCCATCCCAATTTAAGGAGCAGGGATTTAGTGAAATCCATGAGTGGTTGCTCAAGGCGAGGATGTAGGTTGAGTCAGCTAAACCTCGTAAAAACCGTGTTTGTCTTCTCTCTTCTCTTTACTCTTTATTTTCAACACTGCATTTAAATTGTGTATATTGCATGTATAGGTTGGATAGCCTTGCACATAAGTAATTGAGTAACAAGAATTCATTGGTAAATATATAAGAAGGGTTTAAGTGGTAAATAAGTGTCAAAGAATTTTTTAAATACCCAATTCACCCCCCCTCTTGGGATTACACCTGATTCAACAAACTCCCTTATCACTGGGATATCTTCCAACTTGAGTTCCTCCTTTGGTGCTTCATTCACCAATGCAAGGTAACCTTGGCTTCCCCCCAAAAGTAACCTCTTTGCCTAGATAGCAGAAAGGATTCATGGTGTCAAATGCACACACAACCCAACAAATACAAACTCCAGCTCGCCAGGAGGTCTAAATACCACCTCTTTCGAGCGACAACCAATGCTCGCATAGCTGGATGCTAGCCAGTCCATACCTAGAATAATGTCAAAACCATACATATCAAGGACTATCAAGCTAGCAGGCAGCACTCTCCTCTGAATCTCTACTGGGTAATCCCTGATCACCTTACTACATATTAACACTGACCTTGTTGGTGTGCCCACTACCAACTCTGTCTTTAACAGTTGAGCTTCTAACCCACATAGTTTAACAAATCCTCGAGACACAAACGAGTGGGTTACACTTGAATCAAATAATACAATGGCACTATCTGACAGTATGTAAATAGGATATAACCTGACTTAGAAATTTCACATTTAACATAATTAATGTAAATATGGAATAATGGAATTGATATAATATACGAGTTCTAATTTAATAATTCATATTCCAATTCTATCACAAAACCATTGAGGTAAAAATCTCCATCCCAACATTAACTTCACACACATACCCACTCATACTAACATTCCAACCTAAATTTCCTAAGTTCAAGTCCCTCAATCTAGAAACGAAATCATCGATGGACTTACCATGGTTTTCTGAAACTCGCAACTAATTCGGAAAATCACAGAAGTCCGTCAATAGATTTCTACCTCCAAGCTTCTAGACTAAAACCCATCTTAATCTACCCACTCCTATCCCTATCTTATCTCAACCTATACTCAGGTAATTATCAATCCTCAAAGTCTACAGAACCTAGCAAACCTAGGCTCTGATACCACTTGTAATGACCCTAACCCGCCACGTGGGCTCAGAGTGCTACTTTAGTGACGTCTGTTTACGTAATACCTTGTTCATCATATATAAAACACTTATATGCAGTGGAAATAAAATAAAAAATCCTTAAATTACATTACCAGAGTTCTAACTATCTTTATACACAAATATATCCATTTTCACACAATTACATCCCATAAAACTAAACAAAAATAAAATCTCTATCTACACACTACCTACATATATTTACACCTCTAGACCGGATCCTCTAGCCTGCTAGACCCGATCTCTAGGATTTCCTAAAAAGATAGTTTGTAAAGTAGGGGTGAGGCACATCTCAATAAAGGAAAGACTAAGTTAATGTCAGTGTGTGGCCAACATGCATTTAGTGTACATAAAATAACAAGCTCACTAAGCAGATAAACACATTTATGAAAACATTCTTATTTTACACACACACACAATTAGCCGAGGATAGGGAAGATTGCCTGCCCATACAAGTAGTTTCTCTCTGCTCTAATACCATTACTGCTACTAGGGCACTCTCTTTTTTCAGCAAGCCCTCAAAATTATCTTATTAATTATTCGTATTCAAATAAATTAACATATATGCATATAAGACACTCCCTATGATAAACACGCCATTTACTTCCCCCATAGCACGGGTTGTGCGGCTCGAAGACTAGACTAAGCCTGCTTGATCAGCCCAAACAAATGAAAAAAAAAACAACATCCTTTGCAAACGCATCTGTAGGCATCCATAGCAAAGCTGCAGGTCCGGCGCACTTACATCAACCTCACGCAGGCAGTCAATTGGACTCGCTACACTTCTATCCAAAACAGTGTGGGTGCACATAGTCTAGCTAGCAACGATACCATGCTCACAATACACTGGTCCTCGGGGTTCCTTAAGCATATCATTCAATTTAGATAATAGAAAATACCATTTAAAACATTTATTCACATATATTCCCTATTATTCCAAAACCTGGCTCCCGCCACAAAATACAACCTGGCTCAAAGCCGTTTAACAAAACCCCGGCCTTCGGCCATCAAACCAAAGTCTTGAACTTTCACAAGAAGTTCCAGTATTTTTCCCAATAATTCCAGTATTTCTCAAATTATTCAGTATTTCACAAACAATTCAGTATTTCAAAATCCTGAATCCAAATATACAATAATTCATACCAATTAAATCATCTACCACACAATTTTCCACATTTTAACATATCCATATAAACAAATAAGCTTTCCACCATTCATTTTATTCAAAATACTATACCATATATCCTAGGTTTGTAAAATCCATTTCAAACATTTGGTTTTCAAAATAGCCTTTAAATTCCCAAATGAATACATAAATAAATAAATAAATAAATATAAACATAATAATTAAATTGATTCAAGTTTCATAAGATTACTGACTTAACTTAATCCCCTTACCTGATTCCTGAAAAAGCCAGCTAACACCCCGGCCTATGCCCCATGGCGTTCAAAATCTTAAAACCCTGAAATTAAAATTTCACTACATTACTCATCACAATCCCTAGACTAATTTTTCCTAAAATTCTCTTACACTTTGAATACCCTGAATAGCCTAATAAAGTATAAATTATTAAACTTACCCCCGATTTAGGATTGGTACGCCGAAGCTCCAATTCAAAAACCCGCTCCAGCTAGATTGTAGAGAATCTCCCCACGAATCTCCTGAAAATTTTTGTTCGTTAATTAGACTTACAGTTTAAGAGAAATTAAGGTAAGTTTGAGAATTGGCCTTACCCCAGGAGATATGCCTACGCCGCTCCCACAACAGATCCGCTCCAGTAGAAGTGTTGGTGGCGGCGAACAGAGCCCAACGGTATTTTCGGATTTCCAATCGGCCGAATATCGGGGACGAGATTGAGAAGAGTGGGAGAGAGGATACGAGGAGTGAACGGAATGCTGTCGTTTTTTTTTTCTTTATTTCCTTCCCGCTAGTTTCGGGTTTACATATATTTATATAGTATATATTTTAATATAATATTATATTATTAAATTATATTATATTAATTAATAATTGTTATTATTTAATTAATTAATTTATTTTTAAAAAAAATTTAATTTTTTTAAGGATCACTACAACTCATGCGAGCGGAAGTGAGGGTGCAAGGCCCTCAAGTGCAGGCAAGGCTGATTCAAATGCAATATTACCTAGTGTGGCTCAGCAGGTTATGGCTGAGATCGCAAAGAGCTCCCAAGAGAAGGGAGACCCTTCTGCAAGCCACAGGTACACGATAGAGAAATTTATAAAGATGAATCCTCCAACATTTTTAGAAGGAGCTAACCTTGCAGTCGCCGAAAACTATATGCAGGAGAAAGAGAAAGTTTTGGTAGTGCTGCAGTGCACAGAGGAGCAGAGGGTCTTATTTGCCACTAATAAACTGATAGGGGAGGTTGAAAGATGGTGGATTGTGGTGAAATTATTGGACGAATAGAGGGTCTATAGCTACGACTTGGTGCCGGTTTAAAGATTTGTTCTTCGATAGATATTTTTCGGCCATTATCAGGGATACCAAAGTGGAGGAGTTCCTAAATTTGAAGCAAGGACAGCAGACAGTCCAGTAGTACGTGGTGAGGTTTATAGAGTTGTCTTGCATCGCCCTGTACATCATACCCGATGAGGCAAAGAAGGCGAGATAGTGGAAAGAGACACTTGGGAGGGGATAGAGGTAGGAGACGAGAGGTCGTAAGGCTCAGGGTATGTAGATCTACCCAGCTTGTTAGACATGTGGAAAGAGACACTTGGGAGAGTGTTAAGAAAGGAGAGGCATCTGCTATCATTGTAGTGTATAGGGAAATTTAGTACGAGATCACCCTACACCACATGGTACCGTACTTGCTCCCAAACCGCACCAAGGAGGTTATTAGTTGCCATGTGGAGGTCAGTAGAGGAATGTAGCCCCGGTGAGGGTTTACTCTTTGACGCTGGGAGACGCAGAGGCTGCAGATGATGTTGTGATGGGTACCTTTACTGCTTTATCATATATAGCTATTGTTTTATTTGATACAGGTGTCACTCACTCTTTTGTGTATGCGGGGTATGCTAAATTTTCGGGTGTTAAGACACAGTTATTAGATGTTGAATTATCAGTAGCAACACCGATAGGGTCAGTGGTGAGGTGTCGTAGGGTGCTCAAGGGTTACCTAGTAGAAATTCAGGAGAAAGTATTACCAACTGACCTAATTATGCTAGATTTGCATGGATTTGATGTAATACTAGGTATGGATTGGCTGGCTACTAACCATGCTAGTATCGACTACCATTTGAAAGAGGTGATTTTCAGACCACCAGGAACAGAATTCAGATTTGTGGGATCGCGGTTGCAATCCCCACCTTAGTTAGTGTCAACCATGCAAGCGAGAAGACTACTTCTGGACGGATGTCATCGGTGGTTAAGGAGTTTCTAGATGTTTTTCTAGAGAAACGACATGGATTACCTCCCAACCATGAGATAGATTTTACTATCGACTTACTTCCAGGGACGGCACCGATCTCTAAAGCTCCTTACCCAATTGCTGCAGTAGAATTAGGAGAATTAAAGGATCAATTACAGGATTTAATGAATAAAGTGTTCATCAAGCCTAGTGTATCGCCCTCGGGAGCTCTAGTTTTATTTGTGAAGAAGAAAGATGGGACTATGAGGATGTGCATAGATTACAAAGAAATAAACAAAGTAATAATTAAGAACAGGTATCCTCTACCCCATATAGACAATTATTTAATCAGTTTTAGGGTACACGGGTCTATTCCAAGATCGACCACAGGTTAGGGTATCACTAGGTGAAAGTTAAAACTAAAGATATTTCAAAGACAACTTTCAGGACCAAGTATGGGCATTATGAATTTCTAGTTATGCCATTTGGTCTGACGAATGCTCCTGCTGTATTCATGGATTTGATGAATAAAATCTTTCACCAGTATTTAGACCAATTCATTGTGGTTTTCATTGATGACATACAGGTCTACTCGTAGAGTTTTGAGGAGCATGATACGCACTTAAGGCTAGTACTTCAAATGTTTAGGGAAAATAAATTGTATGCCAAGTTTAGCAAATGTGAATTCTAGTTTGAGAAAGTTGCGTTTCTGGGGCATGTTATAGTAGGGGATGAAATTTCTATAGATCCTAGCAAGATAAAGGCAGTAGTGAATTGGGTCAGGCCAAGGAATGTAGAGGAAGTAAGGAGTTTCTTGGGACTAGCATATTATTACCAACGGTTTGTAGAGGGATTCTCAGCATTATCAGGGCCTCTAACACGACTAACCAAAAAGATTGTTAGGTTTGAATGGGATGACAGTTGTGAGTAGAGCTTCTAGGATTTAAAATAGAGGTTCATCACAACACCAGTATTGACTATTCCATCAAGAGGTGATGGTTACGTGATTTACTATGACGCGTCTTTGAGGGGGCTCAGATATGTATTGATGCAGCAGGGCAGAGTAATAGCATATGCCTATAGACAATTGAAATAATATGAAAAGAATTACCCCACTTACGATTTAGAATTGGCTACAGTGGTTCATGCACTGAAGATTTGGAGGCATTATCTGTACGGAAAGAGATGTGAAATTTTTTCAGACCATAAAAGTTTAAAGTACTTCTTCACGCAGAAGGAGTTCAATATGTGGCAAAAAAGATGGTTGGAGCTTATCAAGGATTATGATTGTACCATCAGCAACCATCCAGGTAAAGCTAATGTGGTGGTTAATGCTTTGAGCTGAAAATTAGGGGAAATAGTACAGTTAGCTGCAGTAATTTAGTGCCCAATCAAGATGGACTTAAAGAGACTTAGCGTGGAGTTAGTAAAAAGTGATCACCAGGCATTTATTGCCAACCTGGTGGTGTAGCCTACGCTATATGAAAAGATTAAAGTAGCCCAGAAGAATGATGTAGAGTTAATGGAGTTGATAGAGAAGGTGCAGGACGGACAGGGAGAGGAGTTCAATATTTCGGATGACGGAGCTTTGAGATTTCGTACTAGGCTGTGTGTGCCTGCAAATGAGGATATCACAAGGATGACCCTTGAAGAGGCTCACAGGTCCCTGTACATGGTACATCCAAGTAGCACTACAATGTATAGGGATCTGTGAGAGTATTTCTGGTGGAGCGGAATGAAGAGAGAGATTTTCGAATTTGTGCAGCAGTGTTTGACATGCCAACAAGTAAAGGCTAAGCACCAGAGACTAGCGGGCTAGCTACAGCCACTTTACATCTCGAAGTGGAAATGGGATCACATTTCTATTGACTTTGTGACGGGTTTACCGCCGGTACAATAGGGGCAAAATGTTATTTGGGTGGTCGTTGATCGACTGACGAAGATTGCTCACTTTATTCCTATTAAAGTCAACTACTGCATGGACAGACTGGCAGAAATATATATTCAAGAGATAGTATGATCACATGGTGTGCTAGTGTCTATAATATCAGATCGAGACCCACGTTTCACGTCACGGTTTTGGAGGAGCTTGCAGAAGGCTCTGGGGTCTCAGTTGTCATTCAGCGTAACATTTCATCCTTAGATGGATGTGTAGTCAGAGAGAATGATTTAGATATTGGAGGATATGCTAGGGCATGTGTACTGGATTTTGGGGGTAGTTGGACCCTTTATCTGTCGCTGCTGGAGTTTGCATAGAATAACAACTATCAGACCAGCATCGGCATGACACCTTATGAGGTGTTATATGGTAGGAGATGTCATTCTCCTCTATACTGGGATGAGGTAGGTGAGAGGCGAGTTGTGGGACCAGAAATAGTGTAGCAGACATACGATAAAATCCGGCTTATTAGAGAAAGAATTAGTGCAACTCAGATTCGGTAGAAAAGCTATGCTGATAATCACTGCCGGAAGGGTAAGCTGATTCCTAGGTTTATTGGCCCTTTCGAGATACTTGAGAGAGTGGGGTTAGTTGCCTACCGACTAGCCTTACCGCCAGTTTTATCGAGAATACATGACATGTTTCATGCTTTTATACTAAAGAAATACGTCCCAGCTCCCTCCCACGTGGTTAGTTATGCAAGGATAAAAATCGGAGATTCATTGGTTTATGAGGAGATACCAGTGCAGATATTAGACAGGAAAGAACAAGAATTGTGTAATAAGAAGATTTCATTTGTAAAAGTCCTGTGGAGGAATCATGTGGTGGAAGAAGCTTCATGGGAGCTTAAGGAAGAAATACGACAAAAATACCCATATCTATTTAGTGGGGATTAGCAGTAAATAGGAAAGGATGCAGGTTAGTATCTTATGTTTCTTTTGTGCAGGTTAGTTAATATATGTAATAAATTTCTATTAGTAGGTAGTGTTTTGGTTTTGGGGGAATTTTTATTTTATGTATATCATCTAATTTCCTAGAACCCTGATGTAACCATGATATTCCTCTGCCATAAGTGAGGGTAAGTAATAAATAAGTAACCCATTTTCCTCAAAGGATGGTGTTCAATACAGATAGTAAATTTCGAGGAAGAAATTTTATAAGGAGTTGAGAATGTAGGGACCCGAAGAATTATAGTAATTAAATAACAAAACAAGGAGAAAAGGAATTTTAAAAAGAATATTCAGCAGGGTCTCGTCGACGAGTGCAGAGTGCTCGTCGATGAGCAGGCTTCTTGGGCTTGTTGACGAGGATGCGTGTCTCGTCGATGAGACATTACCGAGAGGGATGATTTTAGGGACTAAAACTCATCAACTAGGAATAAGTGTTCATCGACAAACTTCCTTCATGGACTCGTCGACGAGTTGACGTGTCTCGTCGACCAATCCATGTTTTATAAATACACCAACCTTGGGATTTCAGTGTGAAATTTTGAATGGAATTCTCCCTCTCTCTCTCTCTCTCTCTCTCTCTCTCTAAGTTTCATCTCCCCCTTCTTCTCTCTTCATTTCAGGCTTCAATTCTCGCTGGTTCGACGATTGGAAGCCGCCATTCTACTCCTAGGAAGGTTCTCTTCAAATCTCCTACATGACTCACTTGAAAAATGAGCAGCTCGAAAGCTATCCCAAGTATAGGAGTTTTATCGTGTAATATTAAGCCCAAGGGCTAGATCGTCTCCTCAGGGAATGCGTTTTAATCTCAGATTTTACGTTCTTCCAATCAAAATTAAAAAGGTACTGAACTCAGTTCAGATTCGGGTTTTCAAGATTGGTGAGTTCCACTTTGAATTAAATGACATGTAATTTAAAGTCCTAAACTAAAATGCAGTGAATTGAAGAACACTAATGCTAATCTACTCAAAGAAACATCAAAACATGCGTTGATTAGAGATGGAAAATTGGAACTCAGAATTAAAAACACACAGGCAAGGAAACTCAATCAGATTCAAATGCACACACTAAAATTGAACCTTCAACAAATTTAAGATATTGGATCAAGAGTCACAATTTAAACACAGACATAAACAAAAGTTTGACGCTTAAATGACAACAAAACACGATAAAAACTCAAACTTTAATCAACCCGACCCTAACTAACCCAAGATTCAATAAAAAGACTAAATTTTGGAAAAACAACTTCAAACAAAAACTCTTTTTTTTTTTTAATTATTATTTGGCTAGAAGTAAAACAGAATTTAATTTAAAAGAACGATAAATAAATAATTGAAAGAAGCTAAACTAAACTCTACCAATCTAATGACAATATTAATTGAGAAATCTCAAATAAACAAGAACTAAACATCAATAAAATAAAATAAATTAAAAGTACTTAATAATCACTCAAACAAATTTTCAAAAACTCTATCTAACTAACTAAATAATTTAAAAACAAAACACATTCAATTGCAATAAAAGGAGAGAGAGAGAGAGAGAGAGAGAGAGAGAGAGAGAGAGAGAGAGAGAGAGAGAGAGAGAGAGAGAGAGAGAGAAAACAGAGGGTGGTGGATGTTGTTGTATGCTATGGCAGAGGAGGATCTCCGGTTGCAGCAAGGTTGCTGTTCTGGCTCGGGTGTGGAGGCTCACGGGGCTGCTGTGTCCGGAGATAGAGCTGCTGATGCTCTGTCCTTTTGCCGTAGGGACTGTGCAGAGATGGAGGGGTTTCTGTGGTTAACCTGCAGAGGAGATCAGGGGCTTGTGCAGAGGTGGCTGTGCTGCTGAAGTGAACGGAGTCTGCTGTGTTCTCGGGACAGAGGCGTGCTGCTGTAGCTAGGAGGCCGGGGACCTGCTGCAGCTGCTGTGTTGAGCAGCAGATGGCTGCTGTGGGTGGCTGAACTGGTATCGCAGAGGGGTTTTGCTGGAGAGGTCTCGGGTGGCTAAATAGAGAAGGAGAGGAAGAGGAGAACAGAGAAAGGAGAGAAACCTAGATAGAAGAGGAACAGAGAGCAAGATTGAATGAGAGAACAAAGAAACAAAGGGAGAGATAAGAGAGGGCAAAACAAGCTAAAGAAGAAGAAGAAGAAGAAGAAGAAGAAGAAAACAGAGGAGAGGAGAGAAGGCACGGGGCTGCACTGGAGGAGTTTAAAAAGAAAAAAAAGAAGCCCTAGGATCCGGCGTGGAACAACCCGACCTGGCCATGCATGGCTGGGTCACATCAAATACCTATCCAAACATATATATATTTTTTATTTTCTCATTTTATTTATTCTCTGTTCATCACAAATCTGACTCTTTTGGAGCTTGTATCTCGCAAAACTCAAAACATGAAAGTTGTAGATGATCCTTTTCTCTTTCTCCAAAAATTTGAATCGTCTCGATCAGATCTTGGACGCAAATGTTATACACAAAATACAAATAGGTATCGGTTTTGATTCCCGCGAATTTTCCTGCGACAAAAAATTACCAAAACTTCGTAAATAGTGCAATAAAGTTCAAGAATGATGATTTTGGCACTTTATTAAAATATTGGATAATTTTGGACATTTAATTAAAAATATAAACCGTAAAGCTCGGGTTAAACGTCCAATTACGCAGTTTCGGTGCGTAATCACACCCCCCAACTAACGTTTTGCTAGTCTCTAGCAAATGACGTGAATGAATTTCAAGGCGGTGCCTACAACTACAAACTCCAATAATCATGAAATCAATGCTCATGTGACAATATTATACCACTTCACATACAAGAACATAACTGAATTTCGCACAAGCTCGTTTATATTCAATACACATGACTTCGAAGCACGTCACTCATGCAAGTTTCATCATTTAAATGTGATTTGAGAGCAGTATACTTCACATGAAGTTAATCAGTGGCACATTCAGGGTTAATGCGATCATATAACTTCGAGTATAAACAGGTAAACTCTCGAGGTGTGTGTGATGTGTGTGACTCAGTACACCTAGGACGCCAGTGGACACCTACAGAACGGTCGCTTTGACTCGGCCTAACTGGTATACCCTCAAGAACACTCAAAGAAAATGGGTTCACTCATCATATGTGAGGAGGAGTGTTGCGATCAAACATCCCACATATTAAAAGGAACAATGCTAAGTATATGGAGTGGACTAGTCTGGAAAGGATCTAGCCTATCTATGAGGTGTCGGGTCCTTCACCCTAGCATCTTCTCACCTACTCGCCATATCCAACTGAGACCACCCTAGATCAACTTACTCACAAACTTGTCATGAATACATCTGAGGCATTGATCGGTTGAAGCATCTTCATACGTGGAAAATATGTGTCATCCTTGACTTTCTATGATATGTATTTGGGCCAGTATTGACATTTCATTTCATGTGCATGTGTATTGCTTATTCTTTTTTATGCTCATTCCTTGTTTTCTGTCTTTTTTTGAGCAATAAGGACAATCTTAACACTTCTTCTGTAATCTTCATACCATCAATGGGAATTGAGCTCGAATAGGAGTTCATGAACTAAGTCTATCTCTAGGGGTGGCTCAACCTTCATATTTTGAGTAGGCTACAAGACCTAGGTTTCTATCTCCCCACTAGGTGTCACCTTTAGGCTAGCAAATCAAAACATAGACTAGTGTACAAGGGATCATCCAGAAAAAGAGAATTGAGTTCTATGAACTCTGATTTGATATTAACGCTCAAAAGGACGATAAATAATTCAAGGATATCTCACAAGGTGTCATAGTCTCCACGGGTGCTCTCTCAATGCTCACAGGAAACCCTAAGTGCAATGAATCACGTGAATGTGTTTATTTAGCCTCGTGAGATGCCGTGTAAATACAGGAAATTATATAACCAAATTAACATGAGTGTACTACCAATCAATTCTTCATGGAGTCATAAGATCATATAAAGATAAACTACGTATGATTGACTCAAGTGTGTCATTCTTAAGTTATACACAAGTATGTGAAAGGTATACACAGTGTTAAACATGGCATAGTGCAGTGTAATTCCTTCAGTACTCCTCTTTTATTTCTCTCTTTCTTTTTGATTTTTTATTTTATTTTTATTTTTTATTTTTTAATAATATGAAACTCGGTACATGTACGTGCACAGTGTCACATGCGAATGCTCACCCCCCCAACTAAAGTGGAACATTGTCCTCAATGTGAAAGTGCAGGGGAAATAAAATTGTGCACGGTAAACAACTAATGGAAAAGTACTACTGACTAATGTAAAAAAAAAAAGGGAAAAACACAACTAAAACAAATAAACGAAAAATAAAATAAAAATAAAAATAAAAATAAAAATAAAAATAAAACAGTAACATTGAAAGGTCAGAGGACTCCCCAAGGGTCTTGCAAAAGCAAGACCTCTTTACCGACATCGAATGGGGTCATGAAAGGCTTTAGGCGCTGTCCATTGACTGTGAAGCGGTTGCCATTCTTCGGATCTATAATCTCTACCGCACCATGAGAGTGAACTTTTTCAATAATATATGGACCACCCCATTGGGATTTCAATTTCCCAGGAAACACATGCAGTCAGGAGTCATAGAGTAGCACTTGTTGAGAAGGGAAAAGTTGTTTTTCTTTGATGTTCCTATCATGTAGCAACTTCATCCGTTCCTTAGCCAAACGAGCATTATCATAAGCGTCCCTTCGAGATTCTTCAAGCTCGCATACCTACAATTTTCTTAAACCTGTGGCATCATCAAGTGAAAGGTTGATCTGTTTGATAGCCCATAAAGCACGATGTTGAATTTCAACAAGTAAATGACATGCCTTTCCGTATACTAACCTGTAGGGAGACATCCCTAAGTTTGTCTTGAAAGCTGTTCGGTAGGCCCAAAGTGCATCAACAAGTTTTTCTAACCAGTCCTTACGATTAGGACGCACGGTTTTCTCAAATATAGTTTTGATCTCTCTTTTGGCCAATTCAGCTTGACCATTGGTCTAAGGGTGGTAAGGGGTAGAGACTTTGTGGGTTACACCATATTTTTGCATGAGTTTTTCAAAAGGTTTGTTACAGAAATGGGACCCTCCATCATTAATGATTTCCTTGGGCATGCCAAAGCGTGCAAATAACTCTTTGAGAAAGCGTATGACAACCTTGTGATCATTGGTTCGACAAGGCATTGCCTCCACCCATTTAGAAACATAGTCCACAGCGACCAAAATGTAAGAATGCCCAAAATAAATGGGGAAAGGTCCCATAAAATCAATACCCCAACAATCAAAAATCTCAAGAGTCAATATGGGGGACATAGGCATTTCATTCTTGGCAGTAATTTTTCCTAATTTTTGACAGGCCTCACATGCTTTACAAAAATTTTCAACATCTTTAAACATGGTGGGCCAGTAGAGTCCACTTTGTAATATTTTTGAAATAGTTTTCTTAGCAACAAAGTGATCTCCACATATCCCACCATGGAAAAAATGCATCACAGAATTAAATTCATCATCTGGAACACATCTACGCACCAATTGGTCAGAACAATATTTGAACAGGTATGGATTATCAAAATAATAATGTCTTACCTCAGCTAGGAACTTACGCTTGTCCTGGGTGAGCCAATGGTCTGGCATTCAGTTGGTGACGAGATAATTCACAATGTCGGTGAACCATGGAGCGCGTGACACAGCAAAGAGACGTTCATAAGGAAACTCATCATTCAAGGGAGGGGACACCAGTACCTCGAGTAGCTGTAACCGAGAAAGATGGTCAGCTACAATGTTTTCCACGCCCTTTTTATCGCGTATGGTGATATCGAATTCCTGGAGGAGTAGAATCCACCTGATCAATCTGGGCTTGGAGTCCTTCTTTGCTAATAAATATTTCAAAGCAGAGTGGGCAGTAAAAATAATGACAGGTGCACCAATAACGTAAGAGCGAAATTTTTCTAAAGCAAAGACAATAGCTAGTAATTCCTTCTCAGTGGTAGTATAATTTCTCTGAGCATCATTCAAAGTTCGACTGGCATAATAAATAACCGACGGCTTGTTATCAATTCGTTGACCTAGAACAGCACCAAGAGCGTAGTCACTAGCGTCGGTCATGATCTCAAATGGCAAGTCCCACCGGGGAGGTTGCATGATAGGCGCAATAGTCAAATGTCACTTCAGTGTTTCAAAGGCCTGTTGACAATCATCAGTCCACAAAAATTCAGTTTCATTTTGTAATAAGGTACATAATGGTTTAGAAATACTATTGAAACCCTCAATAAAACGTCTATAGAAACCGACATGACCAAGGAAGGAACGAATATCCCGGACTGTCTTAGGGACAGGGAACTGAGAAATCAACTCTACCTTGGCCCTGTCAACTTCTATACCATGCTCAGAAACCAAATGTCCAAGTACTAAACCACTACGTACCATAAATTGACATTTTTCCCAGTTTAGAAGTAAATTCTTTTCCTCACATCTTTTCAAAATCGCAATTAAATGTGTCAAACAATGATCAAAAGACTTACCGAACACAGAAAAGTCATCCATAAAAATTTCGCACATATCATCTAACATATCAGAGAAAATACTCATCATATAGCGTTGGAAAGTAGCAGGGGCATTGCATAAACCGAATGGCATTCTGCGGAAAGGAAAGGTACCAAAGGGACAAGTGAAGGTAGTCTTCTCTTGGTCCTCAAATGCTATGACAATTTGATAGTAACCAGAAAATCCATCCAAGAAACAATAAAAAGAATTACAAGCTACTTTCTCTAATATTTGATCTAGGAAAGGTAACGGGAAATGATCTTTTCGACTAGCCGAATTCAATTTATGATAATCAATGCACATTCTCCAACCCGTTACTTTCCTAGATGGGATCAATTCTCCATTAGCATTTTCAATGACAGTCAAACCAGACTTTTTTGGAACTACCTGTGTTGGGCTTACCCGCTGTCGGAGATCGGATAGATGATGTCAGCAGCTAACAATTTCAGCACTTCATTTTTTACCACCTCTTTCATGGATGGATTCAGCCTCCTTTGTGCATCTCGAACTGGTTTAGCATCTCCTTCAAGGAAGATGTTATGAGTGCAAATGGAAGGGTCGATACCCTTGATGTCAGCAATAGTCCATCCAATCGCTCCTCGATGCTCTCAAAGTACCTGCAATAATTTAGTTTCCTATTCATGAGTAAGGTGTGAAGAAATTACCACAGGGAATGTGCCATCTACTGAACCCAAGAAAGCATATTTCAGCTCGACAGGCAATGGTTTCAACTCAAGTGTTGGAATTTCTTCTGGGGACAACTTCAGAATTTCTGGTAGGTCAATGGCCTCAAATGTAGGCTTACGCCAACTACTTGCATAACGCGCATCAAACATATAAGAACCACTATCTGGGATCTGCTCCTCTGATTCTAGCAATAATTCATCAATCCCTTCAAACTGCGCAAAAGAGTCATTTTCAAGTGCAGCATCAACGTCGAGTACCGATAGTAGCTCTAAAGTGTCTAAGTTATCTATCACATTGACTGCATGAGTATCTACGTCATCACACCCACTTGACATCCTATGAGCATTAAAAACATTCATTTCCAATGTCATGTTCCCAAATGTGAGCTTCAGGACTCCGCTCCGACAGTTAATTAGGGCGTTTGAAGTAGCAAGGAATGGTCGCCCCAAAATGACAGGAGCCTGATAAATGGTAGAAACAGGCTGCTATATGTCCAAAACTATGAAATCCATGGGATAGTAAAATTTGTCAACCTGAACCAAAACATCCTCCACAATACCTCGTGGAGCTTTTACAGATCTGTCTGCCAACTGTAGCATCATAGTAGTTCTCTTCAATTCACCTAAACCCAGCTGGTCATATAATGAGGACGGAAGCAGATTCACACTACTCCCTAGGTCAAGTAGAGCTCGCCCAATACGAGATTAACCAATCATAATAGGTATCGTGGGGGAGCCAGGATCTCTAAGTTTCTGTGGAGTCTTACTAAGAATCAATGCACTAACCTGCTCAGTTAAGAAAGCCTTTTTCTTCACGTTCAGTTTCCTTTTTACGGTGCATAGGTCTTTCAGAAATTTTGCATATGCAGGGATCTGTTGTATGGCATCTAAGAGTGGAATATTGATTTTTACCTGCTTGAATATCTCTTGAATCTCCATATGATACTTGTTCTTTTGTCCAGATGTCAAACGCTGAGGGTATGGTACGACAGGTTGGTATTCCTTAACTGGCTCATCCTCTTTATTACCTGACTTTGTTAAACTTGAGCTGGCATCATCTGATTTTTCTTTTCCTTTATCTGTCTCATTTGTCACCTCAGGTGTCGGTGTGGTTGTTTGTTGGTCAGTGGCCATTTCAGGACGGGGAACTTCCTTTCCACTTCACAAAGTAATAACTGCTTTTGCTGACTCAAACGTATCCCCTGAAACATTGTGCACTGACTGTTGTGGCTGTCTATATACCTGGGGATTAGGCTGAGGCTGTGCAGGGAATTTTCCTTTTTTCAGGTTATTAAGCTGTGTACTCATCTTGCTTACGACATTTTTCAGTTCTCCATTGGTCGTAACTTGCATTTGCATGAATTGCTAGAGCAAGGTTGCCACCTACACTACACTATCATCTGAAGCTTTCTTGACTGGAATGAGGACTAACGCTGGTTGGAATCCTGGTGGTGTGTAGCTCCAGGACAACTATTGCGGTTGATACTGCGGTTGAGGAGCTACGACTGGATTGTATGTCGGTTGCGGAGGCGGTGCATATGATTGAGGTGCCTGCTGATATCGTGAAGATGATGGACCAGGCTGATCATTTCTCCATTGGAGGTTTGGATGATTCCTCCACCCCGGGTTGTAAGTGTTTAAGAGCGGCTGATTCTGCGTCTTGTTAACCCAATTTGCCGATGATACCTGATCAGATCTGCTCTCTTGCAACACAGGTAAGAATTGACAATCCTGAGGTCTGTGGTCTGAAGTCTCACAAATCGTGCAAATCTCAGATTTTGACTTTTCGGATTCCATGACTTCCAATTTTTTAGATAATGCAGCTACAAGGGCCTGTAAGCTAGTGTCCTCTTTAACCTCATATCTGCCCCCGCCACTGATTGCTCGGATAGTTTGGGCAGCTATCGGCACCCGTTCAGGTCGTGCGTTCCACTGCTGGGCACTCTCAGCAAGATAGTCTAAAAATGATAAGCCCTCGTCTGGTTCCTTACGAAAGAACATCCCATTGCTCATAGACTGGACAAATTGTTTGCACACTGGGGTTAAAGCAGTAAAAAAATAATTCACTAACCTCCATGATTCGAAACCATGGTGCGGGCATATGTTCATCAAGTCCTTGAATCTCTCCCAACATGCCTGGAATGTCTCGCCATCTTTTTGCATGAACTGACTGATCTGCTCCTGCAGGTACTGAGTTCTCTGAAGAGGAAAAAACTTATGTAAGAACTCACGCTGCATTTCAGCCCAGCTAGTAATATAGTTAGGGCGCAAAGAATTAAACCAAAATTTTGCCCTGTCTTTCAGAGAAAAGGGAAACAAACGTAATTTAATGTATTCATCAGTCCTAGCCCTATTAATGAAAGTGGTGCAAACCATCTCAAAGTCTGTCAAGTGTTGGTACGGACTCTCAGAGTCCATCCCGTGAAATTAGGGAATCAGAGATAACATGCCATGCTTAAGAGTGAAATTCGGTGCATCTTGTGGTAACACAATGCATGAAGGTGTAGATGTGCGTGCAGGTTGTAGAAAATCTTCAAGTGTACGTGGTGCGTGTGTAGCCATAGCTTCTTCAAAATAATGGCCAAACAGATTATTTAGCTCAAATTCAGAATCACCCATAGGACTAATAGGTAAACAGTCAGACTCGGTGCTATGTGTATCCGTACTGGTGCTAGGTGAAAGTCTACACAATCGATTCGAATTATCTCAAACCCAGGGCATCAAACATCACAATCGCCAGCAGAAATCCACTAACACGGCAACAGACAAATTTTTTTTTTTTTTTTTTCAATTTTTCAATTTTTGATTTTTTTCATTTTTCTATTTAATAAAAGAAAATCAAAAAAATAATTGGGAAAAAGCAAAATTCGAAATTAAAACTAGAAATTCCCTGGCAACGGCGCCAAAAACTTGACTCACTCGAAAAATGAGTAGCTCGAAAGCTATCCCAAGTATAGGAGTTCTGTCGTGTAATATTAAGCCCAAGGGCTAGATCGTCTCCTCAGGGAATGCGTTTTAATCTCAGATTTTACGTTCTTCCAATCAAAATTAAAAAGGTACCGAACTCAGTTCAGATTCGGGTTTTCAAGATTGTTGAGTTCCACTTTGAATTAAATGACATGTAATTTAAAGTCCTAAACTAAAATGTAGTGAATTGAAGAACACTAATGCTAATCTACTCAAGGAAACATCAGAACATGCGTTGATTAGAGATGGAAAATTGGAACTCAGAATTAAAAACACACAGGCAAGGAAACTCAATCAGATTCAAACGCACACACCAAAATTGAACCTTCAACAAATTTAAGATATTGGATCAAGAGTCACAATCTAAACATAGACATAAACAAAAGTTCGACGCTTAAATGACAATGAAACACAATAAAAACTCAAACTTTAATCAACCCGACCCTAACTAACCCAAGATTCAATAAAAAGACTAAATTTTGGAAAAACAACTTCAAACAAAAACTCTTTTTTTTTTTTTAATTATTATTTGGCTAGAAGTAAAACAGAATTTAATTTAAAAGAACGATAAATAAATAATTGAAAGAAGCTAAACTAAACTCTACCAATCTAATGACAATATTAATTGAGAAATCTCAAATAAACAAGAACTAAACATCAATAAAATAAAATAAATTAAAAGTACTTAATAATCACTCAAACAAATTTTCAAAAACTCTATCTAACTAACTAAATAATTTAAAAACAAAACACATTCAATTGCAATAAAAGGAGAGAGAGAGAGAGAGAGAGAGAGAGAGAGAGAGAGAGAGAAAACAGAGGGTGGTGGATGTTGTTGTATGCTGTGGCAGAGGAGGATCTCCGGTTGCAGCAAGGTTGCTGTTCTGGCTCGGGTGTGGAGGCTCACGGGGCTGCTGTGTCCCGAGATAGAGCTACTGATGCTCTGTCCTTTTGCCGTAGGGACTGTGCAGAGATAGAGGGGCTGCTGTGGTTAAACTGCAGAGGAGATCTGGGGCTTGTGCAGAGGTGGCTGTGCTCCTGAAGTGAATAGAGTCTGCTGTGTTCTCGGGACAGAGGCGTGCTGCAGTAGCTGGGAGGCCGGGGACCTGCTGCAGCTGCTGTGTTGAGCAGCAGATGGCTGCTGTGGGTGGCCGAACTGGTATTGAAGAGGGGTTCTGCTGGAGAGGTCTCGGGTGGCTAAATAGAGAAGGAGAGGAAGAGGAGAACAGAGAAAGGAGATAAATCAAGATAGAAGAGGAACAGAGAGCAAGATTGAATGAGAGAACAAAGAAACAAAGGGAGAGATAAGAGAGGGCAAAACAAGCTAAAGAAGAAGAAGAAGAAGAAAACAGAGGAAAGGAGAGAAGGCACGGGGCTGCGCTGGAGGAGTTAAAAAGAAAAAAAAAGAAGCCCTAGGATCCGGCGTGGAACAACCCAACCCGGCCATGCATGGCCGAGTCACATCAAATATCCATCCAAACATATATATATTTTTTATTTTCTCATTTTATTTGTTCTCTGTTCGTCACAAATCTGACTCTTCTGGAGCTCGTATCTCATAAAACTCAAAACACAAAAGTTGTAGATGATCCTTTCCTCTTTCTCTAGAAATTTGAATCTTCTTGATCGGAGCTCGGACGGAAAGGTTATGCACAAAATACGAACAGGTGTCGGTTTTGATTCCCGGGAATTTTCCTGCGACAAAAAATTACCAAAACTTCATAAATAGTGCAATAAAGTTCAAGAATGATGATTTTGGCACTTTATTAAAATATTGGATAATTTTGGACATTTAATTAAAAATATAAACCGTAAAGCTCGGGTTAAACGTCCAATTATGCAGTTTCGGTGCGTAATTACTAGAGTAGTTCGTTGATTAGGCCAACTTGTGCACCATCCCAAAATCTGGGTAAGTTGGTTATTTTGAGTTTTAAGAGGAATTTGGTGTTTCTGGACTAAGGAAAATGCTTTAGATAGTATAATATTGATGTTTTGTTGGGAAAAATGCAATTTCAGGGTGTTGAGCTAAGGAACACACGGGTGTAGGTTGGAATAGTTTGTGGGCTTCTTAGTAAGCTAGGTAAAGGGATAAATTAAGTCAGTATTTTTCATGAAATTATTATGAATTAAACAGCATTTATTTTTCAGGATAATATGTATGATATAGAATTATGTTTGTGAATACTGCTGTTGAATAGGGAAATGATTTTAACACATGTTATACGAAAATGTGATTTCAGTATAAATTACAAGTTTATAAGGCAATGTACATTTGTGTGGCATGAGTATAATATTTCCATGAAAATTATTTTATATTG
Organism: Malania oleifera; assembly: GCF_029873635.1. Lineage (NCBI taxonomy): Eukaryota > Viridiplantae > Streptophyta > Magnoliopsida > Santalales > Ximeniaceae > Malania > Malania oleifera. The sequence continues at coordinate 54,289,743 of NC_080421.1, read as the reverse complement.
AAATATTATGAGTTTCCCGGACAAGTATATTATAGTAGTTTTTAGGAAAACCCTAAAAACAATACAGGAATTATGTTTTAAAGATTATGTTAATTAGTGCAAGAATGTACGATTTTTATGTTATGAATTATGCCGGCGTAAATACCGTGATTCTTATGTTATGAAATATGATGACGTAAATGTCGTGATTTTTACGTTATGAATTATGTCGGCGTTGATGCCGTGATTACGTATGATATGAAAGAAATCATGAAATATGTTTATGTCAGATATTACTTTGAACTACGATACAATTATGTTTTAATATGGAATGTATTATATGTTATTAAAACTTGGATAGCTTAGTTTAGTTTTATAAAGCACGGTACTGTAGCTATATGTTTTCGATTATGAATATGTTAGTGCTACCACACATCATATGTAGACTGTGGGAGATGGCAGTCGATGTGGCTTTATGGGAGTGTCATAGTTCCCTTAGTAGTTCGAAACAGATGGAACAGGACCATTGTACTTACACACCTATGTTTGACTTAGCATAGTTGGCTAGCCATTGCTAGGTCCCGCCTTCGGGCCGCATAACCCTATCATGCGGGGATAAGACATGACAATAGCTAACTAACTATCTATCCTAGGTAATAATTCAAGCATGATATGATTATATAAGATGATTTCTCAATACAGAAACTTAGTATGTTATGCTATGTTATAATAAATCATGTTTTATTTAGATATGAAACAATTGTTTATACCAGTTATGAATTATGTACTATTTATATGTATATCACGAACAATACTCATGTTACCACACATTGATATTAGTTTATCTCCCTTACTAAGAAGTGTCTCACCCTAGCCATGCAAACATTTTACGAAATCTAGGTAAAAGGGCGGATAAAGCTTCGCAATGGTAGGAGTTGGGCGAGCTACCCTTTCAAAAGGGTAAGTAGATGAGATAAGGTCAGATGGGTTTTTGTGATTATGACCTTAGGATACTATTTGGTCTTATTGGGAAGTATGTATATATATATGACCAATTCAATAGAACTCTGGTATGATTTCTGGTATTTTATAGCATGTATGTGATTTTATGTTTTCCGTTGCTTAGGTATCAGAGTTGTATTATAGGCATATCCCTGGTACCCATGGGTCCAGGTTGATCATGATTATGAAAATTTAGCTGGATGTTAGAATTTTTAATATTATTATTATATGGGAAAAAACATAAATATATGGAAAAATAGGCAGGTCGTTACAGTTTGGTATCAGAGCCTAGGTTGCTAGGTTCTGTAGACTCTGGAGTGTAGCAAAAATAATACCAGGGTATAGGAAAAAAGATTTGAGGTTTTGTTCTACAGTTTAGAGGCAGGACTTCTGTGGTGGTTTCTGTGTCTTTTCTGGGGTGATGATTTTAGGAAAGTCATAGTAAACTATTGTCGGGTTATGTTTCTGAAGTGTAGAATTGAATCTTGAATTAGGATAAAGATGTCAAGATAGAAGGGATAATATGAGTTTTGGTTAGATATGTAAATTATAAGGATGGGGTCCCAAAGCTATGTTTATTGTCTTTTCAAGATGGACCCGGGTAGTGGTAGTGCTCATGCGAGTAGAAGTGAGGGTGTAGGGCCCTTAGGTGCAGACGAGGCTGATTCAGATGGAGTATTACGTAGTGTGGCTCCGAAGGTTATGGCTGAGATTGCACAAAACTCTAGAGAGCAAGGAGGCCCGTCTGTGGGCCACGCGTGCATGATAGAAAAATTTACAAAGATGAATCCTCCGGCATTTTCAGAAGGAGCTAACCTTGCAGCTGCCGAAAATTGGATGCAGGAGATAAAGAAAGTTTTGGTAGTGCTGCTGTGCACGGAGGAGCAGAGGGTCTTATTTGCCACCTATAAACTAACAGGGGAGGCTAAAAGATGGTGGTCTATGGTGAAATTATTAGAGGAACAGAGGGAGGCGCCTATAGCTATGACTTGGTTCTAGTTTAAAGATTTGTTCTTCGAAAGATATTTTCCTGCCACTATTAAGGAGGCCAAAGTGGAGGAGTTCCTAAATTTGAAGCAGGGATAGCAAGTCTAGTAGTACGCAGCGAGGTTTATAGAGTTATCCTGCTTCGCCCAATACATCATACCTGATAAGGCAAAGAAGGCAAGACCATTTGAAAAAGGTCTGAGGTGAGAAATTTATAAGCAGGTAGTAGTGTTGAAAGTGCAGGACTTTGCTGAGCTAGAAGACAGAGCAGCTGTGGCTGAAGCCGGTGAGCGGATGGGTGCAGAGGAGCATGGACAGAAGAAGAGGTCTATGCCTTCAGGCTATCAGTAAGAATATAGTTGGTGCCAATGGAGAAGAGGTAACTATGGTAGGGGACAGAGGCAGGAGATGAAAGGTCATGAGACTCAGGGTAGGTAGATCTACCTAGCTTGTCAAACATGTGGAAAGAGACACTTGGGAGAGTGTCGAGCAGGGAAAGGCGTCTGCTATCGTTGTGGTGTACTAGGACATTTAGTACGAGATTGCCCTACACCATCTGGTACTGTACCTGCTCCCAAACCACATCAAGGAGGTTATCAGGTGCCACATGGAGGCCAATAGAGGAATGTAGCACCGACGAGGGTTTACATTTTGATGTCGGGAGACGCCGAGGCTGCAGACAACGTCGTGACAGGTACATTTACTTCTTTATCACATCAAGCTATTGTTTTATTTGATATAAGTGTCACCTACTCTTCTATGTCTATGGGGTGTATTAAATTTTCGGGTGTTAAGACACAGTTATTAGATGTTGAATTGTTAGTAGCAACACCGACAGGGTTAGTGGTGAGGTGTCGTAAGGTGCTCAGGGGTTACCTGTAACACCCTCAAAATTTCTCTAATTTTTTTTCTATATCGATATATATATATATATATATATATATATATATATCCATACTTAAGCAATGGAACACAAATCACATAACCATATACATATGTAAATACTATACAATACCAGAATCCAGTATATATCGACCACATCCATACAAACACAAATCCCTCCAACATCATCTACCCAAAAAATACAAAACTCTGTCTATACACTCACCCTATAACCAAGGTAATCAAAATACTCTCTATCCGCGAGCTTGATCTGCTCGCCCAGCTGGCTCACCTGAAAAATGTTAAAGTCATGGGGTGAGTCGACGCTCGGTAAGTGGAAATATGCTATTACTAGAGTGTGACAACTAAGTTTGGAATACTGTTTAAATAACAACTTAATTGTAATAAAATAGTAAATCTGTAAAGCATATTTTATTTTGACAATTTAAAATATAACTTTATCATCTGTGTTTTCTACTCTTCATACTGCTAATATCATACTATACTCATCATATACTGTAAAACTGTACACATATACATAACTGTGCTTTATCCCCTGGAACTCTGTATGTCATGACTTGACCCCTCATGACAGCGTTGTGCAGCCCATAGGTGGGACTTCATCTGGTCGGCTCTCCAGATAAGTCAATATACTCTACACTACCTCAACCCGACCAAACTACATCCACTCCTAGACTCGAGAATGGTTGCTACCTTGTCAAACCGGCCCCCTCCACCCAGCAAACTGGGAGCTGCATACTCTCCGAACACGGTCGACGGTACCCACACACTATCTGAGATATGTGGTTGTACTCTATCTATATCTAGCATCAGTACCGTGCTCTGTATTCTTTATCTATAATGTATCTATCTGTAATCTTCCTCAGGGATCTGATACTATATATATACATATATACTCTTTTACTGTTTTCATTATGTTTCCAAATTACCATGACGCTATCTTTCTGTACTGTAAATATTGTAATGTCTGTATACTGTATCTGTGGCATCTTGATGCTATCTCTGTATATCTGTCTGTATTCTTTGTCTATATACTCTGTATGTTATGGTAATAGGAAACATGGCATATTATAAACATTATATATACTCGCAGAGTTCTCCACTCAACACCCTGAAAATCAAATCCCCAGAACAAAACATCAGCATTTCTTCGTGTATTGTATGTCTTATAACTGAGGGAAAGGAAAATACTGAATAAAATGCTTTACCCCGAAATTGGGACGAAATCCAAACCAACTCCACCAACGATCAACTCCAGCAGACTTGCAGAGAACTTCGCTAGGAGCGTTATGGTGGCTTCAGATCGTCGATCTGGCGAGAAACAAGCCCGAAAATGAAGAGAGAAGTGGGAGAGACCGTAGGAGAAAGAGAGGAGAGAGAGAGAGAGAGAAGCACTGAAATTGAATAAAAATTTGAGTTTTTCACAATTTATAGGGCCAGATTCGTTGATGAGACATGTCACCTCGTCGACGAGTCCTTAAGTAATTTCATTGACGAACCTTGCCTCCTCGTCGAAGAAATTCAGACTACTAAAAACCCCTATCGGTATCTTCTTGTCGACGAATCATGTCTTCGTCGACGAGGTCCTCTTATGCCTTCGTCGATGAACCCCCTATGTTCATCGACAAGACCCCTAAAAATTTTCTTCCTCTTTATTATTCAAATAATATTATTATTCGGGTTGTTACATTCTCCCCTCATTATAAAATTTCGTCATTGAAATTTACTATCTGTATTTCCATTTATACACTCCATCATATGGTAAAGGAAAAAAGTCTACTTATATTATTACTTGCCCTCACTTGTGGCGATGGAATACCGTGGTTACATTTATGTTCTAGGAAATTACACATATAAACTAAATACTATCTACTAACTAAAATTAATACATGTACCTGCAAAAGAAACTTATCTAACTATTATACTTTACCTGAATACCTCTATACCTCTTGGAACAACTGTGGGTATCTCTGTCTGATTTGCTCCTCGAGTTCCCAAGAAGCTTCCTCTATAGTGTGATTCTTCCACAAAACTTTTACTAATTGAATTTCTTTGGTGCGCAGTACTTGTGTCTTTCTATCTAAAATTTGTACTGGTATTTCTTCATAAACTAATGAATCCTTCAGCTCTATCTCTGCATAACTAATTATGTGGGATGGGTCTGGGATGTGTTTCCTTAACATAGCAACATGAAACACGCCATGAATTCTAGCCAAAGATGGTGGCAACGCTAGCCTATAGGCAACTGACCCTATTCTCTCAAGTATCTCAAAAGGGCCAATATACCTGGGGCTCAACTTGCCCTTCTTTCCAAACCTCATAACTCCCTTTAGAGGAGCTATCTTCAAGAATACTCGATCTCCCACGTCAAATTCTAACTCTCGATGATGAGTATCTGCGTAGCTTTTCTGCCAAATCTGTGCTGTACTAATTCTTTCTTTAATTAGTCGGACCTTGTCACAAGCCTGCTGTACTATCTCTGGACCCAAAACCTGCCTTTCGCCTACCTCGTCCCAGAAGAGAAGAGAACGACATCTCCTACCATACAATGCCTCGTAAGGAGCCATGTCGATACTAGCCTAGTAGCTATTAGTGTAAGAAAACTCAACTAACGACATAAACTGAATCCAACTGCCTCCAAAATCAAGCACACAAGCACGAAGCATATCCTTTAGTGTCTGAATTGTTCTCTCAGTCTGACCATCTATCTGGGGATGGCAAGCAGTGCTAAAAGCTAACTGTGTACCCATAGCCTCCTGAAAACTTTTCTAGAATCGTGAAGTAAACCGAGGATCTCGGTCGGAGACTATGGATATCATCAAGCACACCATGGACGCGAACTATCTCCTGAACATATATCTCTGCCAACTTGTCCATGGAATAATAGATTTTAATAGGGATGAAATGAGCAGTTTTCGTCAGATGATCAATAACCACCCAAATCGCATTCAGTCCCTATCACACTGGTGGTAATCCCGTAACGAAGTCCATCGAAACGTGGTCCCATTTCCATTCTGGAATGAACAGTGGCTGCAAATGTCCTGCCGGTCTCTGGTGCTCAGCTTTAACTTGCTAACCCATCAAGCATTGCTGAACATATTCAACTATCTCCTTCTTCATTCCACTCCACCAGAAATACTCTCGCAAGTCCCTGTACATTTTAGTACTGCCGGGATGGACCGTGTATAGGGATCTATGAGCCTCCTCCAGTATAGTTTTCCTGATTTCAGTATCTACAGGAACACAAAGCCTAGTATGAAATTACAAGGCTCCGTCATATGATATGCTGAATTACTCACCCTGACCATCCCGCACTCTAGCCATCACCTTTGCCAACTCTGCATCATCAATCTGAGCTGCTTTGATCCTCTCGTATAGCATAGGCTGAACTACTAGATTGGAAATGACCGCCTCTGGACCCTCCTCTATTAACTCTAAATTGAGCTTCTCCAAATCCATTAAAATTGAATGTGGAATCTCCATGGTTGCCAGTACATGTCCCTCTGATTTCCTGCTCAAAGCATTTGCCACTACATTTGCTTTTCTTGGGTGGTAACTAATCGTGCAATCATAGTATTTAATAAGCTCTAGCCACCTTCTTTGCCTCATATTCAACTCTTTCTAGGTAAAGAAATATTTCAAACTCTTATGATCCGTGAAAATATCGCACTTTCCACCATATAAATAATGCCTCCAAATCTTGAGAGCATATACCACTACAGCAAGTTCTAAATCATGGACATGATAATTCTTCTCATATTCTTTATGTTGTCTGGACGCATATGCAATGACCCTGCCATACTACATCAGCACGTATCCAAGACCCTTCAAAGAGGCATTACTGTATATTACGAACCCATCTTCCCTTGAAGGAATAGCTAGTACTGGAACTGAAACTAACCGTTGCTTTAACTCTTGGAAACTCCGCTCACTGTCGTTAGTCCATTCAAATTTTACATTTTTCCTCGTAAGTCGTGTTAATGGACCTAATAGCTTGGAGAAACCATCCACAAAATTCCGATAATAACCTGCTAATCCCGGAATTCTCCTGACTTCCTGAATATTTCCTGGCCTTTCCTAACTCACCACTGCCTCTATTTTACTCGAATCAACTGATACTCCTGCTTCTGAGATCACATGGCCGAGAAAAGTAACCTGCCTTAACCAGAACTCACATTTCTTGAATTTTGCATATAATTTCCTTTCCCTTAATACCTGCAACACCAGTCTCAAATGATGTTTGTGGTCCTCAAAACTTCTTGAATAGACCAGTATATCATCAATAAATACCACCATAAACTGATCTAAGTATTGATGGAATACCCGATTCATCAAATCCATGAACACCACTGGTGCATTAGTAAACCCAAATGACATCATTAAAAACTCGTAATGCCTATACCTGGTATGAAATGCGGTCTTCGAAATATCTTCCGCTTTAACTTTCACCTGATGGTAGCCTGATCGGAGATCAATTTTAGAGTAGACGTGGGTCCCCTAGTGTTGATCAAATAAATCATCGATCCTAGGGAGAGGATATTTATTCTTGATTGTCAGTTTGTTTATCTCCCTATAATCGATGCAAAATCTTATGGTTCCATCTTTCTTTTTCACGAACAGAACTAGCGCACCCCAAGGCGACACACTGGGCCTGATGAGACCTTTATCCAGCATATC